>NC_051155.1:61369031-61429030 GCF_013339745.2 Dermacentor silvarum | reverse complement strand
TTTCGCCTGGGCTTCGGAAGCCCTCACGCTAGAATCGGCACGTCGACGACGAGCCCTTTCCCGAGCGAGTTCGCGGCGCCGTTGCTCCAACCCAGCCTGTTCCTCGGCGAAACGCACCGCGCCCTCCCATCCGGGCGCCGAAAATGATCTGAAGCAAGGGAAGCCCGGCGGAGCGCGCGCTAACACTTTTAACAGCGAAGCTGTTTTAGCCAGCCGTAATTTGTGGTTCTTATAAAAAACTATCATCATCAGCAATGAAGAAATAAATAAAAGAAAGTAAACTTTCTTGCCGAGACGGGATTCAAACCCGCGTACCCACGGTCCTAAGGCGACCGTCGTAACCACTAGGCTGTACAGCCAAGAGAGAGAGAGAGAAAAAGGTAAAGGAAAGACAGGGAGGTTAACCAGAGGTTATCTCCGGTTGGCTACCGTGTACCGGGGGAGGGGTAAAGGGATGCGATAGGAGAGAGAGAGAAAAATAAGTGAAAATAAAGAATAAACAAAAAGGAAGGAAACAAGAAAATCACACACTGCGCACAAAACAGAACTGTTTCTGTGGGCACTGTCATGAAGTCCGCGAAGGCGTTCTCGTGTTGCATAGTCTGAACGTTCCGTCCTAAGTAACACAATGCAGAGTCACAATTTGTCACTGAGTCCGGTGTCTTTCAAGTAACGCAGCAGTGCCTTCAGGGCGGCTCTGGCCCTGAACTGGCCTGTACAGCCAAGATTGCAGTACAAGTACTTATGCGAACCATATGATTGCGTTCGAGCGTCGCCGTCTTCGTCCACAGCTGGCGCGTTCGCACGCGCTCGTACCAATGCTGTGCGAGGTGAAGAAGAGGATTTGCGCGCTATGCTCGGGAGAGAGATAAAGAAAATGAGAGCCAGAGAGAGAGAGACACGCATTCACGGAGCGGGTCTGCTGGAACGCGTTGTCGGCACTGCAACGAGGTGGAACGCGGTCTCGGCATTGGAACGCGGTGTCGGTGTTGCAAGCTGCGCTATGCAACGCGCAGTGACGGCCGTAAGTCCGAGACGCGCGAAACGACATTATCATCATCATGAGTAATAAGAAGAAAAGTACGCGCGCACTTCCGGAAAATGGTGGGCTACGATCGCCTAGCTTCGCTGTTTGAAGCTTTGTGCGGCGGAGTGCAAGGTTAAGCGGTTTTTTTTTTTACTTCCATTTCCCTCCCAAACGACCCTGATTGGTCGGATTCCTTCCTGTCCTTCCATCCCTTATTTCTTTCTTTCTGTCTTTCCTTCCTTCTTTCTTTCGTTCTTTCGGTAGTTTTTGGATAGGTTTATTTCCGCCGGAGGGTTTCTGTCGTCGGACCAGGTGTGTTTCGCCTAGGAATATACAGGTTCGCTGTAAAAACACGGGCTACTACAGCTTGGTAGAGCCAACGAGAGTCGCGTCTTTCTGCTCGTCAGTCTCTCATTTTAGCCACGGATCACGTCGGCCTCGCTGAATGCTGGTATTGGATGTATTTGTTTCTACGATAAACTTGCATTTACAGTGATGTTAGTGTGACTTGAAGTGCTCAATAACGTTAAATGCCGGTTTTCACTGCTTTCTGAAGAAATTCGATCACTCACAACATTTATATCATGAGGAAGCCTGGGAAATGTTAGGCGCGATACGTGGGCAAAATTTTAAACGTGTGCGTTTTCTCGCGGTCAAATGAAAATTGCTAAACTCTCGTTTTCCGCCTGGTTAGATGCGCTACATGAAACGCTTACTAAGTTTCCCCGCTCCTCTGACAGGACCAAAGACGGCAACAATTTCATAGTTGCAGGAAAAATGGCCATTTCATGGGTGACGGGCACAGAAAAATTGGTGTGTGTAGGTAATTATGTGCTTTGAAAATAATAAGAATACACGTTCTCTCCAAATTTTCATGAGTAATGCGAGGCGTGCAGTTGGTTTTCCCGTTATCTTAGGTCGTGCGGCAATTTTGCATCTATTCGCGGGCTTCTTTCACGCTCTGAAATACACTTTTATGTAGCAGGTATTGAGCAACAGAAAGCTGTATCGGGAGTTTTTCGTGTTGCTCTATATAATTTCTCATTGGCACCTTTCACGTAATTATAATTTTTGAGAAGTTAATTAAGACCAATCATATAATTTGGCGGAATGCAAAAAATACTCTGAGTATCTCCAAGCGACGGCAAACAACATTACCTTCGTTCTGTCCAGCTACGTGGGACACCCGGTGTTATCTTAATGTACGCCCTCACAACGGCTAACCTGGCAGGGGCTTCTTCTAGAGACCTATTTTCTGTGTCCACGTCGCAGAAGTGCCTCTGCCTGGGTGGTCACGCGCACACGATGGTGAGCCAATAGGGGGGCCACAGATGCACGACTGCAGTGATTAGATTTCTCTCGACCAGTCGAGGCGAGCAGCTATATATGAATGCAATCAAGGCCACGTGCAGGACGCCGCGCCCGGCAGCGCGACACCAAAGTTGGGGTACAGAAAGTTATTAGCAGGAGATAGGTCACGAACTAGCCAGCAGGATCACAGGCCAGCGCATACGTCAAGTTGAACGCATCGTGAGTGGACCATGTGGGGTCATATGAACACGACACGTGTTAGCTATGGGCATAATGAACTCTAGAAAAACTTTGTGCACACTACACTGAGCACGCAAACATACACTTCCGTGCTTATAACTAGCTGACACTCAAGAAATAGGATGAAGGGGCACGGGGAGTGAACTCTAGAATTCAGTTTACGCGTGGTAATCAGTACGCGCGAATTCGCTAGGACTCCTGTAGTGAGGCGGTAATCGTGTCATCAAAACACATAAGTACACGAGCATGACTGCGCGGCAATCGGCGTGTGATGAGAGCATGTCATTTGCCGTGTTCCCTTGCCTTGCGACGTCCTGGTAGGTTACAGTCCCAGCGCGAACTCGCGACGCTGAGTTCAAGGAATTCGGCAACGCGATGAAGTGGCGTAACAGTGAGGGCCGACACACAAATGACGGGAAGCATGGCAAGTTGTAGTGATTCCTTGTTTTCGCGCGCTGCTCGGCTTGATATGGACCTTTCGCTCTTGTCAGTGCCGATCGCTCTTGTCAGTACGCATGGCGCGCACATGGATCATGGCGAAGCGATCCTTTCGCAGTGCGAAAATAATAAAACAGACGGGAATGTGGTGTCGTCAAGAGGTTCATAGAGCGAGGTAGACGAACGTCGGATCCGGCCTCGTACTCTCGGAGCTACGACAGCCACTCAATTACACACCGCAAGGAATGAATATGAATGAAAAGCAAACACAGAACTAAAACATTTCCTATTTATACTACGAAAAATTTCTTTGAATGCAAAATAGACACGGTATTTAATTTAAGGAAATGACTTTTTCCTGTTGATGGTCAAAGGCAGAATGTTCCTTTAATTGTAAAAGAAATCGGTGCCCATGCTGGTAAAGTGAAACTTTTGTCATCAATACTATGAGCGAAATGAGATTCGCTCACCTGTTTACCAATCTCAATTAACATTTGTGTCTAGTTTCACCAACCAAGCAAGTATGGGCAGATAGATCTCAAATGCGCGAGCCAATTACAGAATAATTCTTGATTTTAGACAGTATATATATATATATATATATATACATACATATTTGTGTTTGAAGTGAGTGTTCGCTTATTATGCTAACTTATGAATAGGTGTAATGTACGACAGCATTTTGCGGCCATTGAATCCAGCGGTGGTTATTATCGCCGCTGTACTTGCTAATCCTGTAGGACGAAGCTGACAGCGCCCTGCCAATGCACGAACGAGGTATATTTCCAGAGCGCGTGACCCCGACATTCAACAAGGTCAGTGAGGTGCACTGTCCAATTATCGATCGACGCGGAAGTTTCGGGCAGCGACGATAGAAAGAGAGGGGTGAGGAACAGAGGTGAGGTCATGCCCCGTTATTGTCCGGCTCCGATAAGATGTCAAGTTCGGTGACACACCAGGTCTTCGCAGTGTGGCGCCCGTGTTCAATAGGGTGGTTCCGTACTACTCAGTGTATTGCTCGTCCGTATACGATCGGCGCATCACACAACGCGAGCCATTGTCCTCGGCCGGGCACGAAATAGGTGAAGAGCGCCGCGTCACGCCTCTGTGTCGAACTGGCTAGTGTTGTCGTCGCGAGAGACCGTCCGAGCTGGTCGTCTCCGGTCTGGGTCACCGTCGTCCAATGGCCCGCTCTTTCCGACCTCGTGGTCTTGATCGTATACATGTAGGGCAGTGCACGTGGCTGCTTGTTTATGTCGCATATCGCGCACTGAAGCGGCGATAGGGACTTAAAGTGATCGCTCTCTGCCACGTGTAATCAAGAGTCCTGGAAGAGTTAAGTGCTCTCACCTCCGCGCTGTCAGCGCTGATGAGAGCATGCGGTATTGTCCCATTGTGTGAACAGAGCAACGGACTCGGCAAAACAACGGCACTTCGGGGACGCTATATGATGCTATATTTCATTGCCATGAGCTATTTCGCGTTTCACATGCTTCGCGGCCCAGTGTTTGAATTTACCTACGTTGCTGACAATGCAGAGAACATACTATAGGTATATATTTCAAGATGTTTGGATGGAGTAAAGGATGGTTTACGACTGCAGTCAAGAGCCGAAGTGTAGCAAACTTCTATTAGATGTTATTTAACCTAGCTGTCCAAAATGCATATGAGCATAGAGATTCCTTCTTTTTTGTACTTTTTTTATTTATATAGCTGTTCAGTTACGGCGCGTAGTTCGGCGGTGACGAAGATAAAAACCCGCACAACGAGCAAAAGATTTTCGACTGAACTTTAGCTATGACGTCTTCCCGTATATAGAAGCATTTCAGAATGCAATAATTTGTACTTGCCAGTGTAGTATTGGCAAGTCTACTGCTGAAGTTAGGTCTTCAAGTGCATTTGCTACCATCGCACTTAGATTTCGCTTATATATGTAAATTTTAAAAACTACTTTGCCGAAAATCAGAGTTGCATGGGCACGTGGTAGCTTTCACCGTATTATTATAAACTAAAGCCATCTTAGTAAAAGTTACTCTTTCCGATGCAACGATGGGGCATATGGCAATTAAATTCTCATAAGCACTCAGCAATATTGGGTGAAACGGAGAAGCGGTAAAATTCTGGATGTGTGCTTCATTGTTTTCGCTCTGTCAATATGTGTACAACTTGACTACCTAGAACATAAAATTGATGAACCAGATGAACCAACTAGCCCTCACCAAGATGCTACTAATCAAATTTTAAAGCGACTGATGAAACCAAAGGGATGGTAGGGAGGTTAACCGTAGAATCTCTCCGGTTGACTGCACTGGCCTACACGGACATTAGCGCGAGCCGCTGTGAAAGCGCTGCTACGTTTTAGAATAGACATGATCTTGCGACAAATTGTCGTTGTGCGGCACGGCACACTGCGTGATTTACGTCCGTGTATGCGACTGACACTGCGCGTGAATTTGTGGCGACTAGAAAAGTCGGTGTGACTGGGTTCACACAAATACTCTCATGTTGTTCACTAAAATTTCAAAATTTTCTTCATTTACACCAAACAGTAACGTAGATCACTGGGTTTGACGCACAGCCTAAAAATAACTGACCGCCGGAGTGCCCAAAAACCGAACCAGCATGCACACAGTCAACTCGACCCACTATTAGACTTTAATTAGGCTAAATTTTCCAGTCACTTCTCGCACAAGAATTGCACATGACTTGGTCCAGTTTATATTTGCTGCTGAAATTAAAGCGTGCGCCTTTAAAGGGACTCTAAATTGAAATTTGAAGCCTAATTATTAAAGGACACACCTGGAATACGAGAAATGTCAGTGATACTGTGAACGAAGTCTTTGTACGCCAAAAAGTGCGCAAGAACATAACACGATCATTTCTGTGCTAGCCACTCGTGATGTCATAGAGTTTGTAGAGCGTCTCCTCAAGATTATCATGATGTATTTTTGTGCAGCGCTCACAATTGGAGGATGGACGAAGAAGGTACCCACAAAAATACATCATGAACGCTTACCAACTCGCTCAGTTTTCTAACCTAATCTTCAATACTAGTTAATAATTTATCAATAAAAATGATTCAGCTGCGTTCTAATGACATGAAAAATTCACTATACTACATTCAAAAATTAAATTCTGGTGTTTACAGTGCGAAAACGTCGATCTAGATATGAGGCACGCCGTACTGAGGGACTCTATCAATTTCAACCACGATGGGGTTCTTTAATGTGTGCCTAATTGTAAGTTCGAAATTATACATGCCTTTCTTTTTTTTCAATGCATTTTGCATTTTTGCGTGAAAACCTTTGTCAACAAAATGTAGCCTAAACATAAGAAAATATGAAATCTTTCATGTCGTACGCACGGGCGCGAATGGACAAGTGCATAAGAAATGGACAGCCAGAGGGCATAAATATCTGCACCTGAAAAGCGCCAAGACGGCATGGAGGAAGGCGTCAAGAAAACTGGCAAGTACAGCGCAACTGGAAGGATAAGTACGCAAACCGGAGTCATTAAAAAAAGTGAGAGAAACAGAGATCGTAAATTGAAGACAAATGATGAGGATGGGGGGTAGTTACGAACACGACAGAGAAGAAATCAGGAAGAAACATTTGTCCGTGTACACGAAGGGTATTATCTCGTTGTTTGAAGCCCGAGATGCCTGAGGAGAAGAACATACAGGAGAAAATATTACAGACTACAGACGTAGTTCCATAGATAACTGCGTTTGACCAATCGGCTAATTCATTACACATAGAGCGAGAAAATGACTAACCGCTGGGAAAAGCTTTAGCCAAAATTTACTTCGTGCTTTAGAAAGGCGTGAAATTTTCGCCATCGTCAAGCCGGTAAGCATCAGATTCACTTGCACGTTCAATTCTAGCCACTCTCTCCGCTCTCATCTGCAAGTTCTTAGTCCCCTTCCCCTCCCTATATGCAGAGTACTATGTAAGTGGTTGGATACCACAGAATGGATACGAAGAGAAGGAAAGCGCAGTCGAGGACGGCAGAAAACCAGATGGGATGATGAAGTTAGGAAATTCGCAGGCGCAAGTTGGAATCGGCTAGCGCAAGACAGGGGTAATTGGAGATCGCAGGGAGAGGCCTTCGTCCTGCAGTGGACATAAAATATAGGCTGATGATGATGATTATATAAGTGGTTATATACACGATGGCAAACGCATCTGCTTTTCAATGACGAGCTTTTCCTCTGACACACAACACAGGAGACTTGGGCCTGGCGCGATAGCCGACGCGATGTTACAGGCGATAACTCCTGCACTGTTCCGTCTCGTGTAGGTTGGAATAAAAAATCGTTAGTGCGTTCAAGCACTCCTTTCGAGAAGTACTAGCCGGCATCTTTTGTGCTGGTGGCGCTGTCAGGTGGCGGAGAAGTGGAGATACACGAGCTTTTCTTCCTTATCGTTCCTATCCTCCTATTCCGTCTTACCGCTGAAGAGATATAAGAAACATTAGGTGTGCGCACGCGTGGGTCTTGCGTATACGTCATCACGACTCCGAAAAAAGTCGCAGAGGCCGATGAATTTCATTAATTGTAGAAACGCCGGCGTTTCTTTCTGAGCCTACGACCACATGAGGACTCGGTCCTAGCGTTATTCTTTGTAAATGACCTAGAATCCAGCCTGTTTATCACAGTCGCTGAAAGTCGCGCTGGACATCGTAAAAAGGAAGAGCGCAACACAAGTTCGGTTGTCCCTTCACAGCTGCGCGAGTCGCACGTGGGTGTGTCGGCCATTCCAATGATGATTGAGAAAGTTGTTCGTAAAGACCAACCCAAGCCACGCAGATGAAATTACAGATGATATTCAAGCTGGCCAAATAGCCTCTAGACTTCGCTTTCCGTGAGTTAATTACGTGCGCTTCCACGTCGGCTGGTAGGGAGTCCTCCATTGCCGACACACCCTTGGCGCGACAGCTTCGCACAGAGGAGGCCCCAAGTAAGCGAGTCCTAAAGCGCCTAAAAGATCGCCCAAAAATAGAAGTAGGTCGCGTCGACGCAGCCTTTATTGCTCACCGAGGCGAGAAACTTGGCTACGCCACTCATAACACAGGCGACAAAGACGCCCGCCATCGCAACATCAGAACTCGTCACCGTGATAGAGAAGAATATGCGAGGCAAAACATTTCGCCCCAGCGTGCACGTGTCCTCGTTCCACATAAGCCTTAGTGTTTACGGGACTTGTCATCTCACACGTTTACCGAGAAGGTATGGTCGCCGGGCCGAAACTAATGAGAGTAAGGTGCGTTTAGTAAAACAGATCGCACCGTGCAGATCTTAATATGTATACCCACCACGGGGTGGGCATACCCAGCAAGGGCCGTGCAAGACACGCCGGCATCAATGACGGCTAGCTGCCAACGCTGCATCCCGTTGCGGGCGCATAAGATATACAGCGTGAAAAGCGCACCCGCTAGCGCTCACCGAACCACAGCGTCCGTGCTGACCTTGATCAGGCAAAATCTAGGTGTCTGCCGCGGGAACGTTCCCGCCCGCGCACGCGTGCTGTATTGTGCACCGCGAGAGATCGTCAGGTAGCAGCTCAGCGATCTCCCAGACTTTTCTCTTCTTTTCTTTCTCGAAAGAGATTAACGCGGTGAGAAAATCGTCAGGCCTGACTCGCCGCGCACTTTTTGTATACGGTGTCTCGGGCTTCCATCGACCAGCGCGTGGCCAGATTCTTCGCGCGACTACGTAAGAATGGCGTAATCCTTCTGTGAACTTAATAGTGCACGCGCTCACGTCCGCGATGCGTGTGCGGTGAGAGGAATTTCCCGCGTGTTCGCACGACCGTTTTGCAATCCACGAGAGGCCGCATCCAGAAAGATGTAGCATATATACACAAAGAGATTCAAAACCATGAAAGCGCGCGAATGCTCGTTCTCTTGTGTCAGCGCTCCGGCCTTCTTTTCGGGCGCTTTCGATGTTTAGAATTTCACGCGCTTCTCCGTGTACACGTAATGGTTTTTCTGCGTGAAGTTTTTGCACCGCTACGGCCGAATGGGCGCGGCCATGCCTACACATCATCTGCGAACCTTACATACAAGGTCGAATCCTACCGGCACTCTCTCTCTCTCTCTTCATTGACATGATAGAGGGAGATGTAGGCGCTTAAGTAGGGCGCCGGATATAATGCCTGTTGCTTGAACTAGTGGTACACTTATACATATAGTTTTGTATACTCTTCCACTTTGTTTTTAGAAGAGAAAGCACAAGGACGATTAATCACGCACCACTACTGTCTTACAATAAAGTATCTTGAGGAGCATGCAGTGGCAAAACTAACACTCTTCCACTACCCTCTGCAAACCATTCCTGCCCTTCAGCATGCAACCGCATTCCTTTTATACATGGCCTTCTTCGCACCATCACTCGACTCCGCGGGCATGATGTTCTGGTACACCAGGGGCTACTTGCATGAAGCTTTAATAAGGAAAATAACAACGAAGTTAAGAACGCGTTCTTAAATTCGTTGTTATTTTATTATTTAAGGTTCATGCAAGCCACCCCAGAAGCAGCCGACAACGTTTATTATTTTATATTTCTGACGCACCTCTTTCTGTGCAGGCTGTGAAGCCCGTCGCGTCTGGCCGCAAGTTTGCTGTCAGCAACGGTGCATCCGCGCAGAAATGTCGTGTATATGGACGACGGACGTCGGTAAAGTAACTAGTATAAAAAAAGATGAGGTCGAGAGGATGAGCAGCGTCGAGAAGCACCTTCGAAGATCGCTTCCCATAACGATTCTACGCAATCAGAAGATGGATGCGCTGCTGGGATTCCTGCCCTTATTGGCGTTCTCAATATACCAGTAGGTTCGTAAACTATTTTTAAGAAACTACACTATCCGGGTGTTGCAACTCGGTGTAAACAGCTGCGTCAATGCAAGCTATTGCTAAGTCTCTTTAAACAAACCAAAGGAAAAGGGCAGTAGCACTGGGCATCTCGTAAAGCGGAAGCTCCGCTCTGATCACTTTCAACCACGCAAAGATCACTATCCATCGTTTCCAGCGATGTACGCCAACTCACAAGTGAGTTACGCACTTCTCGGCGTAACGCGAGAGCTTGCCTCAACATACAGTGTGTGTACTGCCTACAAGCAACGCAACGACGGCGTTCGACGTTCGGAAGCTAAGCCTGCTGTTACGGTCGGCTGCACATACGGTCCTGTCCACCGGATTCCGGCATGGTTTCCCAGACAGCGACGAGGAAGCGAAGGTCCGTCGACAGGAGGAAGCGTTACCAAGCAGACGCTGAAACGGCCGTGTCGTTAAGTAACCGAGCGGCGGCGTTTATCGCAATCGAATCGGCGGTGGACGAAGCGTGTCGCGCCGAAAACGAACTTTTCCGAACGCAACTGCCGCACGCTTTCGGCCATTTCCGAGCGCTCTTCCGCTTTCGAACTCCAACATTCATCTGTTTCCCTCAGCTCCTCGACAGTATAGCATATATAGCTTTGTGAGAAAAAGCCTTCGTCACCCCCCTCTTTTCCTTAGGGCTGTTCCTGGATGCCGGGCAATTTTCGTAGCACGTTGGCGCCGCCGTGGACACTTGAAGTGTTCGTTGTTTGGGGCCGTTAGCGACGACTGCATTAGCGCATTCGTACGCGTTCGCTGGACGATGAGAATTGGGTTAACAGCTAGAGGCTTTTCGTCCATGATTGGCGCCACTCCGCACACATACCGCCACGCTATCTATGCCCCGTACGTAAATACGACTGCGTCAGAGTGAAGCGCGCCAGCAGGACAGGAACAGAGAGAATGGCATCGTGCGCCGCCGGAACAGCGGGTCGGAAGCAAATTGTCCCTCGGCCAAGAGCACTGTAGCGTGGCAGGCAGTGAAAACGAAATTTTGCCGACACTGAAAGTTCTTGGGTACGGAAATGCACGACGCTTGTGTGCGTAATGGCAGTTGCTATGTGATGGAGTTGAAGCTACACCGACGTGTCTCACTGACGGGGAGGGGGGGGGGGGGGTGAGAATTTGTGTCAGAATGGCGTGGGGCTAAACTCCTATTATTTTAATACCGTGTTATTAACCGCTAAAACAAAATACCACGAACAGCATAGCAAAATGACAGAAACCTTTCACGCTGGAATAAAAGAAAGAAAAGAAACTCTCATTAAAACTCAAGCTGCCCACTAAAATATAGCAAATGCCACCGAAACAAAAAAAAACATCATCGCCGCTTTAGAGTATATTCAAAATATCGCATAAAAGGGTACATCCTTACTCGCAAAGAAATAATCACGTAGCCATGCGCTCAAGAATAACCCTGGGGCATGATTTCACGGCATACATGTGTTGAGAGGAACACAACAAAGGTCCATGCATTCGGATTAACCATTAAGTCTACATACGTGGACAAGCTGTGGTCTTGTCACCCCTTGTTGAGAACATTACGTTTCCCTCTAGCAGGGATCACCTGTACTCTGTGTATGAAGTGGTACAAGCAAAGGATATTCAGCTTGCAAGCAGAACCTGCACTTTCAGAAAAAGAAAAGTTTCCGTGGTGAATACTACTGTAGATTCCGTCACAACCATGGCTCAGAAACGCTTTGTACATGACCGTTCATGTTTGTTGCGTAAAATGTTAGCAGAAGAGAGAATAAACAGACAGAAAGCGCGCCCAACGGCGCCTTTTCTGATTGTTTACTCTCTCTTTCGTCTGCCTTGTGCGCTACAAACATTGAGAGCTATATGCACCAAGCATATCAAACATCATGGGCTGCTAAATGCTTTGTACTCGCGAATTTTTTATACGTGTATTGGAGATAACAACGTTAACAAAGATAACTAAATATACAAATAAATACACGTTACGTCCTATAAATAGTGCCGTTTTCAGTAAAACAGAACTCCCTTTTTCCCATGTGTCTTTAAAGCAGCATATTGGTTTATGACATGTTCTGGCCATTCAGCAGGGTTCCGATGATATGTAGATCGTGTCAAAGAAACAAGAATAGCTGACGTATACTGAGTCCTAAACAACGCACATTACACATAAGACAGAAAACCACAAGAGACAGTGATTTAATCACCGGTTCGTGGCGCAAAACCATCTATGCCATCTGTTCAGCAACATCTGTAATGTCCGGAAAGGCCAGATGCTTTCACGGAAATTCCCGGAACTTAAACGTTGTCGACGCAGTGCGCCCATGCCATGCACCTTGAGCCTGAGTGTGCAACTCAGTGTTCATGCTCCTTAGTGTTGAGGTTAGTTGATATTTAGACAAAGGCAATATCGCCCGCCTTTTTTGTTCAATAAACAACAAAACTGATCCTAGACACGTCGCGCGCTGTTCTCATAACCTTTATGCCCACATATCATCATCATCATCATCATCATCATCATCAGCCTATATTTATGTCCACTGCAGGATGAAGGCCTCTCCCTGCGATCTCCAATTATCCCTGTCTTGCACTAGCTGATTCCAACTTGCGCCTGCAAATTTCCCAACTTCATCACCACACCCAGTTTTCTGTTGTCCTCGACTGCGCTTCCCTTCTCAAAGACAGCCTACGGAAGCTTCCGCAGGGGGGTAATCTCCTCCGCGGCCCGAGCCATTCTATCCAAGTGCAAGCCTCCGGGAAGAGCCATAGAGCTCGTGTGGGTCCCGGCTCACTCGCAGGTAGCAGGCAACACCATCGCCGACTAACATGCCCGAGAAATGTCAATCCGGGCAGAGCACGAGCCGGAAGAGCTACCGCACCCGGTTACCAGCTTTCGGGACATTACCCGGATGTACCGAGAGGAAAGGTGCAAACTGCCAGAACCGCACCCCAAACTCACCAGGCAACAACAGACCATCCTGCGTCGAGCGCAGGCGGGATCGCTTGCGCATCCCGTACTGATGAACCGCATGTACCCCGCGGAACATGATACGCTCTGTCCTTTTTGCAAATGGGAAAAGGGCACCCTGCCGCACATCTTGGCCGAGTGCACAGAACTCAAGACCCCCCCTCCTCCCCTTCCCGCCAACACCTCCAATCCCCAACCCCTTGAGCGATGGGAGACCTTGTTATCCAGCCCCGCCCTACCGATTCAGCTCGCACTGACGGACAGGGGCCAGGAGCTGCTGGGAACATATGGGTCCTGTAACTAGGGAACCACCCCGTCTGGTGCCTGTGGGCACCACCAATATATTTTGGGCCCAATAAATGTTTATTCATCATCATCTCTTGGCATTCATTCTGTAACTCTAATGGTCCACCTGTTATCCATCCTACGCATTGCACGACCTGGCCAGATCCATTTCTTGCGCTTAATGTGAACTAGAAATCGCCTATCCCCGTTTGCTCTCTGATCCACACCGCTCTCTTCCTGTCTTTTAACGTTAGGCCTAAGATTTTTCGTTCCATCGCTCTTTGCGCGGTCCTTAACTTGTTCTCGAACTTCTTTGTTAACCTCCAAGTTCCCGCCCTATAAGTTAGCACCGGTAGAATGCAATGGTTGTGCACTTTTCTTTTCAAGAACAGTGGTAAGCTCCCAGTCAGGATTTGGAAATGCGTGCCGTATGCACTCCAACCCAATTTTATTCTACTGTAAATTTCTTTCTCATTATCAGGGTTCCCTGTGAGTAATTGACCTAGATAAACGTACTCCTCTAGAGGCTGACTAGCGATCCTGAATTCTTGTTCCCTTGACAGGCTATCGGACATTATGTTTGTCTTCTGCATATTAATCTTCAACCCCACTGTTACACTTTCTCGGTTGAGGTCCCCAATCATTTGCTGTAATTCGTCCCCATTGTTGCTGAATAGGACAATGTCAGCTGCAAACCGAAGGTTGCTGAGATATTCGCCGTTGAACCACGCTCCTAGGCCTTCCCAGTCTAAGAGCTTAAATAATTCTTCTTAGTATAGCATTGGAGAGATTGTGTCTCCTTGCCTGATCCCTTTCTTGATAGGTATCGTTCGACTTTTCTTGTGAAGAACCAAGGTTGCTGTGCAATCCTTGTAGATATTTGCCAAGATATTCACGTATGCCTCCTGTACTCCTTGATTACGCAATGCCTCTATGGCGGCTGGTATCTCTACTGAATGAAATGCCTTTTCATAATCAATGAAAGCCATTTAGAGACGTTTATTGCACTCCGCAGATTTCTCTATTACCTGATTGATAAGATGGCTGTGATACATCGTAGAATATCCCTTCCTGAAGGCAACGTGTTCTCTTAGTTGACTGAAGGCAAATATTGCCCTGATTGTATTGGAAATTAGCTTGGTGAATATTTTATACAAGCAAGCTAATGGGTCTATAATTCTTCAATTCTTTAACTTCTCCCTACATATGGATTAGTATAATGTTGGCGTTCTTCCAGCTCTCTGGTACACTTGAAGTCGTGAGGTATCGCCTATAAACTTTCGGAACATAAACCGAATCACCAGCGAGGATGCTGGCACCGGTCAACACACTGTAGGTACGTGACGGAAAACGCGGTACACCGGACGCCTTCCGTTTCCACCGAAGCTTCTCCTTCTCGCAAAACAGACTCATACCTCTCTCCTTCACTCCGTGCCCCTCTACAACTTTCCAGCGCCGTCGGTCTCCGTACCTAAACAAACCAAATCTGCGGACAACGCACGCTATATAATAGCCGAAGGGTCCTGTGAGAAACGTGGTGTGGAGGGGGGTGGCAGTGAACAACACCTGCCCGGTTTCTGAAGCGGGACCGCAGTGGGTTAATACTCCCCGCTCCACTCTCCCTCTCGCGTTCCCCTCTTGCATCACGGTTCTTTCACCTGGGGTGTGCCTGCGTGACCACTCGCCATCTGCCTCGTATGCCGCCTACCTTCATTCGAACGTAGGATCTTCAGAACCCTTGTCTTGCGCCGATTCGAAGGAAGTTAGTGCTGTGCGTCGTCCCATATGCTTCCTATGGCTGTGTTGTTGTGCCTGCGTTACAGCAAATAAGAAAAAAAGAAAGAAAATGAGAAGACGTAACCTTCTCTTCGTATATACTTCTTCCTTGCGAAATCCTCGGCGCAGCCAATAATTAGGCATTGTTGTTGTTGTTGTTGTAATGAGTCCTTCGGGGGGGGTTCTTTCTCTTGCTCGATGGATCGTGTGTATTCAACGTGCTTCCTGCGCCACTATCACAGCGTCTCAGCTCAAAAGCACAGCTGTGCTTTGATACGCGTCTCTTCGCGTTGGTCAGCCCAAGCCTGTTTCCTTTCTCTTCCTTGGGCTCTCTTCCCACTTTCGGTCAGTGTAACGCCTTGATGCCAAATCGTGTCTTCCTCTTTTAGAGACTTCGACCTCTTGTTGTTGTTTACTAATTATACTTTTCATAACCGAAAATGCATTAGAACCTCTAAGATTTATTGTCAGTCCGAGTAGAAAAATGCTTGCGCCTTATACGCAAGGTAGCAAAGAATACTAGTGCAACATACAATTATGAGGCCTACTGTGTTCGGTCATGAGCTCTCTTTAGCCATGGGGATAATTTTTTTACTAATTACTCGGCTAATTATAGAAAATTAACGAGTGCGGCTTTTAATTTTAGAATGAAGGCTGCGACCTTTCAGTGAAATCTCTTCTTGATTGATAAAACATACCATTCGGTCAATTTTAGCACACTATGTCTTGCGCTGCAGTTGTGTTTATTCCGCGCTTTACTCGTAGCGGGCGAAATACTAAATGTGCCGCGCGATTTCGTGCCCCAGTGCCGTGAGACCAGCGGTCTCCAAAGTTAATCGAACGATCTAACTCCCCTCGACACAATGCCTAGCTCGGCTTCCGCCTGGAAGTGGCGATATCTGTCTGTGTTGGCTTGATCTGATCACGAGCTGCGTGTTCAACGCGACCATCGGAGCCTACGGAATGGCCAGGCGCTTTCCGAGTCAGGCAATTAACGGACTTAGTTCCTTCGAGACGGTTTTTGGGAACGCTGCGGCGTTGCAGCGCGAGTGCACGTAACCACTCGGCACCTCTGTGTTTACATGCCATTACATGATGGGTCACATTACCACTTGCATGAGCGACGGAAACGAACATCACGATCAACATCACGAACATCGTGAACTGTAACTCACTAAAAACCTGAAATATTTATTTTTCTCATTAGTATATCTCTTTAAGAAAAAAAAAAGCACACTAAGATTTATCACTGAGGCCATCATGATCATCCTCCTTCTACGCTGAAATGTGCTCACGCGACCTTCTCTATAGTATTGCAAAGTGACAGGCCGGAGAGGCGAGAAAATAGTGTGTTGGCAATGCTTATTGATTAAGTTCATTACCACCCAAATGACGATAATTAGTTTTGCAAAGGCATCGTCTCTCTCCGCATGCATTTCCTTGCCGGCTAGCGGTCCTATTCAGGAACTCGTGGTACACGGCCTCAGGCCTTCCTGACGCGATGGCGATCTATACGCGCCAAAGCCACCGTCGGCCAGATGTCCCGCGTTCGTTGGCCTGGCGGTGCCCACCGGGTTCAATCGAGAATGGCGCCTGCACGCCCATGCGAACCACGTAAGGACTCCGCTGTGCTCGCTGGTAGGCGAATGTTTTCGGTTTATCCGTATACTTGGCGCGACCTAGTTTTCAGATTTATTAGTCCTCGAAAGCCGGCAATTATATACAGAAAAAAGTTCCAGCGCAGCACTTCGCTCCTGTATTAGGATGAACATTATCAGCCGAGAATCCAGACCAAGATCTCTCTGATCGCTAAAGAATGCCGTAGGCGCTCAACTACCGTGACAGGCCACGAGTGCTGAATATTTTGCCGCAGCCTTTAACATGATGCAGCTGAAGACTCTGCAAACGATGGCGTATGCGTGCACGGCGCGTGTGCATGTGCGCAAGCAGTACTGTTGCGTAGACGAAGACGTTGTGGTGCATCGCAAAAAGTTCTCGAGAATATGGCGATGTCCTCAGCGAGAGTTTGCTGATGTCGCAATGTATGAATTCAAAGCCAGATCAGACGTTGAAGTCTCACGTCTTATTTTTTATGCTTCTGTGGCGTAAAGATGTTGCGTACTTTTTGAATAATCTCTAAATGTATTCTTTCGTTCACGGTGCGCATATTGTGCGCTCAATATAAGCATGGTGTATGTTCCAGCTGCGCATATTTTGCACGAGTGTTTCGAGCTATAAATAACACTACAGTGTCAAATCGAGGCTGGGGCTATCCCCTCCTACAAGGGCCGTCCGCTATGGGTCCACTCCAGTCGTGATCGCCCGCCCTAGACAACGTTTCCAATAGCCGAAACTGCAGCTATAGACCTGCGGCACCCCTGCCGGGCTTCTACTTCGCGGCATAAAGGGGACACTGGCGTAGGGCATGACCGTGCTCGCTTTTATTACACAGCGCCCCGGGCGGCGTCTTAGCCAATGCCACCGGCTGCGCTGTTGGGCGCTCCTGTATGAGTGCGTAATTGGCTATTCCATCCTCCCGCCTACCAAGCCAAACTTACTTTTCTTTTACAAGTACTTCCTGCTGGCAATGCTCGTACTCGCATACAACAACTCGCCTCGCTCCGAGCCATTGCCGCGCGGTGGTCCGGTGTACGCCATTCCATGGACCCCCCCCCCAGGTTACGCTCCCACTTGGAGGGCCAATTACCGTGCAACTGTCTCGGTGCGCTACCGAGCTTCGGCTAATATTCATTACCCACAGGGCCCTTGCTGCGTCTCTTTTCTCCCTGTCTTGTAATTAACTCTAACGACTGTGCTTTTCTCTTTTCTTTGTGAATTCCTTCGATCACACTTGACGACCAATTCCACACGGTGACGTGAGACAACACATTGAACTATTAACTGAAGTAAGGAGCCACATAAAAACACATCTTCCGTTTATAATACCCCCATGGTTGACTGTACACTCGAACGTATTCTTAGAACATAAAAAATTAACTGCTTAATGCAACCTGGATCAACCTGAACAGGCCGACAACTTTTCGTTTGAGCTGCAACAACATGGCCGGAGAAAATTTATTTTAGGCAAGCTGCGACGGTTTCTGTGATTACATTTCTCTGGCGCCCCTAGTGCAGTGAAGCGGGGAGCTCGTTGAGCCTTAGATTTGAGTTATCTCCAGACTTCAGAAGAACTTTTTCTTGGGCTAGTCGGTAGAAAGACGTATATGCCACTAAATGGACACACACAACAGTTAAAAACAATCACGATGACGCGGGACTTCGTCCTCGTTTTCAATATTTTGTACCCTTAAATTGTGCGTGTAGTTCCAGCGGCCAATATACCTTTCTTCCGAGATTGTATGCCATTCGCGGGCCGCAGCATACTTGACATGGTTTTGATGGACAAAGATACAATGTAGCGGTAACCGGGTGTCAAAATGTGCACCACGCCGTCACATTTTCAATTTCCGGCCTTCTTGTTTGTGATTACGTTTCCGATGGCTTTCACCCTTTCATCTCTGCATTCATGCGTTCATCCAGAGTGCTCGCGTTTGATGTACTTCACCGCGCAGCTCCAAACACAGCGGGCGGGTGTTTGCTCAGCACACTGGCATCTGAGCTGTGTGGGCCGTTTTTCATTTCCAACCCCCTTTGCAGTGACAGGTATGTGTCACTGCAAAGGGTATGTGTCATTGCAGTGACATTTGTGCTCTCATCGATTCCATTTTTTTTTTTGTGTGTGTGTGTGTTTCTTGCGTGATTTTTCTCCCTGAGATTTGTAATCTTAGGAATAATATAGATCGAGCGTACTGCCCTAACGTACAAATTCGCCCAATTTTTTGACACTCAAAACTGAGCGGGCATCCATGAAACGACGTCCAAGATCACAGTACGTTGAAACGCGCCAACGGATCCCGAATAAACTCTAAGGAATCGCCATGTGAACATCTGCGAAGAGATGAAAAAAAAAATGGCAGTGGAGGGTGTTGGTGCCAGCCCTATCGCACCTCCCTGAAACGCAAATCGCACAATCTCTCCCTCCAGATGCGTAACGATGTGAATGCACTCCGTCAGACCAACCATGACGTATGAAAAAGAAAGCTCGGCAATGAAACGGCAGTGCCACTGAACACGCCCATCGGTGTCGAAATCGTGATTGCCACGCTGACTGTGGCTGGACGTCTCCGCTCGTACGGACCGCGCTGACAAACACAGTCACGACGTGCAAAGCCTTCTAATCCACCCTGTGCCGGCAGTTGCGAGGCCGGTCAATTTACTGCGGAGGTCGCGGTCGATGAGAGGGCTGCTCGCCGCCCAGCTAACGGAACGGATTTAGAACACGTCACTTTGTAGCTAAGTATATATGTCTGTCGTCCGCGATCCCAAACAAAGCTCTCGATAGGATGATCATTGCAGCCGACTTTGACGATTAGTATATATATATATATATATATATATATATATATATATATGTGTGTGTGTGTGTGTGTGTGTGTGTGTGTGTGTGTGTGTGTGTGTGTGTGTGTGTGTGTGTGTGTGTGTGTGTGTGTGTGTGTGTGTGTGTGTGTGTGTGTGTGTGTGTGTGTGTGTGTGTGTGTGTGTGTGTGTGTGTGTGTGTGTGTGTGTGTGTGTGAGTAGGAGGACGTGGACGTGGGAGCAGTTCAAACTACACACAAGATAAAAGTATCTCATGCCAGGAATAACGTTTTTCAGGCATACAATTTTCCAGGATAATATAGAAAACTACTTTGTTTAGCTCGGGAGAAAAGGTGTTGGCCGGTGGGCCGCAGCGCTAGACTAATAAAAATGTTATTCTTTTTTATTAGACAAAATCCTTTTTTTTTTTCGAAAAGCGCGCGTCTCTCAAAAATGTTCCTCGTTCCCACGTACAGTACTTGAAGGGGTGGACGTTTCTTTCACGACCAATCACAATGGGCAAATAGGTGATCGTCAAATTTTTACAGGTAATCTTTCTGACGAAATTGGGCTAGAATTCTGCAATTCAGAACCCGCAGCGCTGCGCGATTACAGGTTGAGCGTGTTTTTTGGCAAGATGATCTCGAAGTGTCAGGAAAATCTTATCTTTGGCTCTCTTTGCTACTTCAGCCATTTCCGTTAGGCGGGCCAGAGTACTAGTCAACTCAAACTAAAAGAGAAACAAGTTTTCAGATTATATTGACAGATTGTACATCAGCATTTCTGAACAAGCTATTCTAATACTGTCTAACTGATAAGCAAAACTTGATACAAAAGTTAAAAAAAGAAACGAAAAACCTCAGCATAAAATTACCACGCTAATTCTCCGTGATTTAGCCAGCCTCTGGATGGCACTAATTTAATTACTGATTAAAAAATAAGGGTTACATTGCACTTGATAATAAGCGGAACCTAAAAATGGGAGCTTACGTGCGCTTTTCTCTACGTATGTATTTAAATAAAAACTCTTACTTTCGAACGAGACCGCCCGTAATTCAATAACAAAGAAATTCAAAATGCGAAGATTGTCTAGCATTGACTCTGCTAAAACATGATCCATTTCCGCTTGAGAAATTAAGGGAGACTAATTAAAGATTATTCTAGCAGTCTAGACAGCTTTGTTATTTCTCTTTGTTTAACTTTTAAGTATAACCAGTCATGAGGTAAGTTTATTTTTTATTTCTTTATGTTTTTAATGCTGCTTCGTCCTCTTATCCAACTGCCGCTCGCGGCATCTAATAACCTTGAACATATTTTTTTAACTCCCCGAGTGTCTACAACCTCACATTTGATTTTATCCGTTTCTCTCTCTGTCCCCTTACCCCTTCTCCGCCGGGCGGGGTAGACAACCAGAACTACCTCTCGCTACGCTCCTTGCCTTTCTTAGATCCTTTCTCTCACGCGCTTGATCTCAGGCTTAGCATCTTTTCGCTGTTACTGTTATGTACTGTATGTTATGTTATTTACTGTTATCTAGTTTCAGCTATCACACATCACGCCAGAACTCCCAGGCTAAGCAGTTCAGTCATCGTTTCCCCGAACCTGCGCGTTTTCTTCGTGCGGTGCTCCGCCGTTCTTTTTCTTATCTTCGTGAGGTCAACTCCAGTTTACCAGACGGGTGCGCCGAGTAGTCTAGTCCATGCAACGGGGCGGGGCACACGCGACGTGCTGGCGGCGATGAGTGATGAACGACGCACTCAGGTAATCGCTATTTTTATGACGGATGGAGGCAGCGGTCTCGTGGGCGGAGGCAACCGCACTGACGGGGCTGACGACGTGTCGGCTTTAGCACTTGGAGTCCGTTGGCGGAGCCAGTGAAGGGGGTCATCGCAGTTAATCCTGACAGCAGGGTCACGGAGTCGTCATCTCATACGCGCCTACAGATCTGACGTCTTCAGTTTTACTCTCGTGCGTGCAGCTTTCTGGCATTGGCGAGCGCCTACGTCTTGTCTTCACAGCATGTAGTATCATCATCATCAGCGTATATTTATGTCCACTGCAGGACGAAGGCCTCGCCCTGCGATCTCCACTTACCCCTGTCTTGCGCTAGCTGACAGGATTCCAAGTTGGAATGAGCTAGCGTGTAGCATACTGTCTCATAAACTGTTACGAAATGTGTTGTTTATAGCGTGACAACACCTGACGTGTCTCTTGGCCGCGCCCTGGGGACGGCGCTGTGCATCCGACTCAGAAAAAGAAAAGAAAGATCCTTTGAACAAAAGCAGCCTTCCGTTACCTGTTTTGATTCGAATCTGTGTAGTCCACATTTTCTTCGGCATTTCGCAGGAGTAACCAATGTGGATTCACGCTCTTCAGCACAATTTATATCGCATCACGTCGCAAACATATCTATGAAAACATAGTTTCCAAAGTTAGATATGCAATCTCTAGGCTCCATAGCAGTAGAGACGGGCTACAGGAGCTCCGCCTCATTGTCTGGCTAGTAGCTCCGTTGTGAGCGCAGTGATATCTGAAACGCTGAACAATACTGTACATAAACGTACTGTACAGCGGAAGTAACGCGGCGTTCTTTGTTTTCCCCTTAAACTGTGTCGCTAAGTTGAGATACATCGACAAAGTTATTTCAGCACAGATATGTTTGCAAAAGAGAAGGCGACAATGCATCTTCTGCTCTATATACGGCATCAATGGTGAAAACTGTGGTGAAATAAATCGTTAAGAAATGGCCCATTGGAGTCAAAAATGCCTCTCCTTGAGCACTGATCTACCGCAGGTCAGCTGACAAACGGGTAAAAATTACATGTATGACAAATTCTATCTAGGTGTGACGCAAATTACTTGCTCGAAGCAGTACCTCCATGTACGCACTTCTGCCATTCCTTATACCGTTTAACAAAATTCGCTCTTTGTACCAACCCAAAGCAAACACACAACTGTAAAAGCAACCTGCGTGACCAGCAGCTGGCGCCTACAAAGAACAAGATCAAATGGGGCGTTTTTTGTGGGGCGACCGATGAGCAGAATAGAATTCCCAGACTTGACTGCTCGTTTTGTATGTATGTCTGTTTGTTTGCTCTTTCACTCATTTTTTTTTTACACTGCTGCTCCTCGCGTGGAGATGCAATGGGTAAATGAGTGTCTCCGCTGGACCGGTCTTTAACACCGCGGGCTACGAAAAACCGCGCCTTCGCCTAGGCCGCGCCCCGGCGTGTCTCACTCGGCCATAGCGGGTCGTCACTGGACCCGTACGCGCAAATGGGGCTAGAAACCGGGAGGCCGAAATGTGCGCCGAACTTTCCTCGGTCTCGTGAAGCTAGGTTAACCCTATACCTGTACTAGTAGCCGTTGCCGCTCTCTTGTCGTCAATGCAGATTTATAGCGTAATATCGCATCGGACTGCGTTAAGGAGGCATCCACGCTTTCTTCACTACGACCCATTTTCTTCAGCTTCGTGTGCGCGCAGATATATATACAGCAGGGAGCGCACTTACGGTAGCCAGTGCATGACGAGCTCAATTAGGCACGGCCTAGACAACAACAAAAAAAAAAAAAGGAAAAGGGAGGGAGCAGCGTTTTTCTTTTCCCAAACAGCAAGAGCGCTTATCCACAGGCGGCGTCGCTCGCCGCGAAACCCCAGCGTATGCTGCGAGGAGCAATAATTTGTATTTTCTCAGCACAACGCCGGAGAACGCAAAATACATAGCGACCGCTTGTGCAGCTCTTGCTTCTCCGTTCATTCGCTTCATGTGCGTACCCCTTTCGCGGTCTCGGCGTCAGAGAGAACTGGGCGTTTCTCTCTGGAATGCTCTTCTGCCTCCGAGGAAGATGCGATCGAGAATGAGCGATTGTTCGAGGCTGGTGGCTCTCTCTCTCCCTCGCCACCACTTTCTGCGACAAAAGTGATTCTCGCCCGGATGAAACGAGGTCAAGGTGCAGGCGAACTGGTAGCCGATGCTTGGACGCGATTGCGTCGCTCCAGCGGTCACCAGACGGATAGCACTGTCGCAGCTCGAGCGGCGCTCCGAGAAATTTGTTTGCCTGCCTCGGCAATGTATAATTACGGCCATGCCCCAGCGCCTTTTTCTTTCTTTCTTTTCATATTTTTAAAGGAGAGGGAAGGGAGGGATGTACTAATATCTTAACTAGGGCGCACGGTAACGTCGGTCTAGCCCCCGCTAGAATTTATCATAAGTGAACCGTGTCTCAGATAATCCGACAGCAGTGTTTAACCGAAGGTGCACCCAAGAAAGATCAATCGTTAATTAATGGTAGTGCACCTCGTTTGGCTCGGCAGATCGTCCCGTTTGAGAAAGTCTTACACATAGAAAGAAAAATGCTTTAATGTTATGCAGATAGATGCGTCACTGAACACGCATGCGAACCAGCGGTGGTCGCTAATTCGGCGGCTACGGCTTATTGCTATTGAGCGCGGGTCTTCACGGGTTCTACCCACGGCCAAAGCTGACGCGTTTACGTGGCGCGTCCGTCTCCCGTTTCTCGTCATCGTGTCTGGTTCATCGTTGTCACCGTGTTCATCGTGTCATCGTTCTGGGTCTCCCTGTTCCGTGTTATCAGCCTACCCTTGAAACATGAGCAAGTGTCAACTCGGCCAGTTTACTATTCTTCTTAAGATGGGAGCCGAACGCAAACACTCACGGGTACTTGTACGTTTCGGTGAACGTAAAAGTATTGGAACTGGTCAAACTTTATCTTCAACACTCCACAGAGAAGCCTCTCAAGGTTATTGTATAGCTCATGGACGTAGCACGCCACAAATCACTTGCATAATGAACATAAATAGCATAAATGGCAAAAACGGTTCATCGGACAGCCGCATGTGAAGTGGTCGGACCTAAAATCTTAACAATCACTTCTAGTATTAGCATCAGTATACTATGGATTGATACATAACCTGATGGTTATTCGAGAGTAGCGGCATCTATGCAGGAACGTGGATATATATATAAGCTACATGTAGAGAAGGTAAAAATGTGTCGGACATTCCAAATGAGCAACATGCCTACTTAGATATCTGCAGAACACAAATGACATGTGCACTTAAAAAGCACACAAAGGAAACAAACTAGCTCAGATATCTGTCATAGTACAATTTTTTATTTATTTTTATTATTTTTAATATTTCTTTTTTTAACGCTTGGGTTGCCACGCGGCATAACGTCATAATGGAGTTAAATATAAGCATGCAGGCCCGTTTCACGAAGATACTGCAACAGCCACTTATAAAATGCATTGTTCATAATCCATCTATCATAGTCTTCAACTTGATCACTCTTCAGTTCCACGCCTTTCATAACACTCTCTCGAATTGTCTTTGTCCCAGGACACGTCCAAAGTAGATGGTGTAGTAGTAGTAGTAGTAGAAAACTTTATTTTATGTTTTAAGAACGAAGTCCCAGAGGGTGGAGCCCTCAGTCCAGGGCCCCATTTGCTGCTGCTATCCGGCTGGCCCGGTCGATCAGGCATCGCTGGTCGTCGAAGGCTGTGCTGGAAAGAGCGGCTTCCCACTGGGATGGGGAGGGGTTGGGTATTCTAGGTAAGCCGGGTGGTTTGGAGCATTCCCACGTAGAATGGTAGAGGTTTGGGTGACCACCACAGAAAGGACATTTGTCGGGGTACTGGCTAGGGTAAAAAGTGTGGCGGAGAGCAAGGCTGGGGAACGTATTAGTTTGGAGCTGACGCCAAGCGGCTGCATCTGCACGGTTTAGCTTCACGTGTGGTGGGGGGAATATTCTACGGGATAGTCTGTGGTGTTGTAGTATATGCGTGTATGTAAGCGGTATCGTTTCCACCTTGTCTGGGTTGGACTGGTCTTCCACCGGTGCCTGGAGGGTTAGGCCTCGGGCTGCCGCATGAACGCGCTCATTGCCAGAGAGAGACGCATGCCCAGGTGTCCAGACTAGGTGAACTAGTGGAATGTTTTGCTTCTTGTGTAGAATTTTATGAGCGATCGGTGAAATCCGTCCTTGTGCGTAGTTTCGACATGCTTGCTGCGAATCTGTAAGAATATGTATGATCTTATCTGGGGGTTGAGCGCTGATGGCGAGGGCTATGGCACATTCTTCGGCTTCCGTGCAGTTGTCAGTGCGTATTGTGGCTGATAATAGTGCTTCGCCCCTCCAGTCGGCCACCGCTACCACTTTGGCTGTAATGTCAGGGTAGCACGCGGCGTCTGTATAGAAGGTGTCGAGGTCGTTGCAGTATGCTCGGTGCAGTGCCATTGCACGCGCAGTGCGCCTGCCTTTATGGTGTTCGGGGTGCATATTCCGAGGTATGGGGGCCACTGTAATGTTTTCTTTGATGTTTGGGGCGATTGAGAGGGGCTCTCGTGGGGAAAACTCTGATGTTGGGTAACGTAATTGTCTGAGTACGTGCCTTCCTGTCGATGTACGTTTAAGTCGTTCGATCTGCCCGACTTTCTGGGCTTCGATTAATTCGGCCGTGGTGTTATGTAGACCAAGCTGTAATAGTCTGGCTGTTGAGGTGTAGATAGGAAGGCCTGTCGCCGTTTTCACTGCTGTTCGTATGAGTGTGTCTAGCTGGTTTGTTTGGTTTTGGGTGAGTCGGTGGTAAGGTGCGTGATAGGTAATGCGGCTTACGATTAAAGCGTGTATGATGCACATGACGTCGGATTCCTTTAGGCCGTGGCGGCGGTTCGTGACCCGCCGGATCATGTGCACTACTTGATTAATCTGTTTCTTCAGTAGCGTCAGGGTATATGTCGCTTTCGCATTGGCTTGAACATGGAGTCCTAGTAAGCGCAATTTGTTCACCTTATTTACAGGTTCACCCTCGATAGTCACCGTGATGTCAGGTGGTAGGTGATGTTTCCTTTGGAGTTTTTTTACTATAAGCAGTTCTGACTTTTGAGCTGCGCACGTAAATCCCCCTGCCCGGGCATATTTCTGGGTGACATCGGCTGCTGCTTGTAGTGCGTCCTGTATTTCACCGTCTGAGCCACTGGTGGCCCAGATGGTGATATCATCAGCATAAAGCGCATGCCTAATTCCCGGTATGGCATCTAGTAGTGCAGGTAGTCTGCTCATAGCTATGTTAAATAGCACGGGGGAAAGCACTGACCCTTGTGGCGTGCCTTTTCCCGCAAGAGGGAAAGAGTCCGAACGTATATTTCCGATGCCTATAGTCGCAGTGCGATCTTTAAGAAACGCCCGGACGTAATTGTATAGTCGTCGGCCACACTTTGTTGCCGCTAGATTGGTGAGTATGAGGTCATGAGCTACGTTATCAAACGCGCCTTTCAGGTCTAACGCAAGGATGGCTTTGCTTTGTTGAGTGCTGATATGGTCGATTAGCTCTTCCTTAATTTGCAGTAGTACGTCTTGAGTGAATAGCCCCGGTCGAAAACCGAACATTGTGTGCGGCAATAAGGCTTGCTCTTCTAGGTACGGCTGAAGTCTTGCCAGGACGACGTTTTCAAATAACTTTCCTATGCATGATGTGAGCGAGATGGGTCTCAGTTGGTTTAGAGAGGGCTGCTTTCCTGGTTTTGGCATCATTGTAATATCGGCGTGCCGCCATTCTTGCGGCAGCGTGCCCTCTAGCCAGTGGTACTGAAAATAATCTGTAAGTAGATGGTGAAAGTAGATGGTGGGCATCCGCTGCAGACGCAGGAGCAGAGCACTTCGGACACTGGGCAATGTTTTCGTACGGTTGACCTCAAGCACAAGTGATGGCTAGTGTAAGGGCCACCCCGGCCTGAAGTCTCCGGAGAGAGACTTAATCCACCCGAGAAACATCGTGGGGAAGGGAGCAGACCCGCGGAGGGGGGGGGGGGGGGGGGGTATCCATCCTCCGGCGTGTCACGCCGGAGGATGGATGGATGAACACAGAGCGGGGGTCAGAGCGAAGGGAAAGAGGAGGTGTTACGGGTGTCGAGAAAGAGTGAGCAATGCGATCCACAAGGTCATTGTTATGAATTAAAAATTAAAATTAAATTTTAAAAGGAAAAGTAAATCAAATAAGGGAAACGTAAAATCAAGAAACGTTACCATATTGAACCACGCGACACATTTAAATGTAACAGTTTAATATTAGGTCTACGCAGCAAACTGTGCTCGGCGCTTTTCTTTCAAGCCACTTAATATACGAGTACGTCTACCTAATTCCAACGCGGCGCTTCTTGCCCAGACCTGGCCCTTGCGCAATTAAAACCCATTAATCATCGTTCCAGCGCACGAACAAAATGGATGAAATTAGAATATTTCTAATGAAGCATACCTGCCTGAAAACCCCAGCGCAAGTCCCGAGCACTATGTGAACATTGCACATTAATTATTTCGCGTTCTACAGCCGAGACAGCAGGGGTGATGCAAAACCCGCCAGATAGTAACGTAGTCGTGAAAGGAGAGCCAATAAAACGAAATAACCACTTGCGCTTTAAAGCGTAAACGATGTGTGGGAATGACGTGTAGTAATGTGAATTTCTTGTTATCTAACCGTAACATCGTGCACCCAGACTGCATTTTCAAAGCACATGAAGGCAATGTTGGCCGTATAATAAAACGGTGCCGCAGACGAGTCACCTCTGCAACGCGTCGAAAACCATTCAACAACGAACTTGTCTTAACTTCCATTGTGTTAATTCGTGCGCTTCAGTTTACTGCCAACCGGGCGCTGAAGGCTTGTTGCGCGTTGTGCAACAGTGGACACTGCAGTCCGAACAACGCGTTACATTGTGAACTTGTGTTCAGAAGACAGCAACTAAGAGCATATCACGAAAACAAGCCACCAGAAACAATGATCAGAAGGACATAATCGTGTTCTACTTCGGCGTAGTCGCATCCACGCACTGTCACCTCCTCTTTGTCAGAGCAGAGAAGCCACGCAATTTCACTACATGAATATTCGGATTTTATCGCACTCGTGGGGCGAATCGACAAGGCTGATAATCCGCTCCACTGTTGTTTTTATTCTTTCCTTTGTATCGCTGTTACCAGCCGCCTGCTCCTTTTCGTTTTTTGTTTTCGTAATCTTTTTTAAGGTGTCTTCTTGGTGAAAATGCATTGTGACGAAGTAGCTATTATCTGAACGAGTGAGCGAGACACAAAAACACAAACACACAAGAAGAGCAACTGAATGGCATAAAGTGAGATCATTTTGCTCAGAGTGAACACCACCCGCTTAGTTGACGGTAAAACTTAGATGAGTGGCATTTCATGGCTGTGTTATGTAGCGGTGTCTTTCATCTTGGGAATACAAAGTGCTGAGACATTCAGATAACACCACTGTTCCGTGTTTTTTTTTTCACAAGTACACCACTTTCAACGCAATATTATCTATTTCACGTCGCTTTGAAGTATTCTTCACCACGTGACAGGAGATGTCAACCCAGTGTTTAGGCCCTTTTGGTCGTCCTATATAAGTGGACCCACTTGCGTGACCGGATGTGTTCCATCCCACTGAATCCATTACAGCTCGAGAGCAGCCGGCGAAAGCGCCGACTATTCTTGTCCTTTATGGTTTCTTATTCACATATCCTGTCCTTTTGTTGCCTCTCCAAGGCCATTGTTCGCTGCCGTCATCCTACACTGTTCTATGCTACTTCCATTTCAAGGTCGCATATAGTACGTTTTTTGGGGGCTTGTATATTCTGGTGATAATCAGCTTTGCGTATCATTTCTGCTTTCTCCACTTTTTTTAACGTCTCCTTTTAAGCGGAGAGTTCCTCTACGGTTTTGGTGTAGCGGTGCAGACCGGGGTGTGACGGCGTGGTCGAAATCAAATTTAATTCCCACCACGTCTGTCGGGGCCCAAAATTTGCTTCGAAATGTACTAATAAATTATTCTAATATTCTAATTCTATTCTAATTCTAATAGAGAACCACTTTACTGCATCATCATCATCATCAGCCTATATTTATGTCCACTGCATGACGAAGGCCTCTCCTTCCGATCTCCAATTACCCCTGTCTTGCGCTAGCTGATTCCAACTTGCGCCTGCGAATTTCTTAACTTTGTAATGGCGTTCTTTTGTTTCTCGCGTAGCGTTATACTGGCTCTACGTTGAAGGTCAGCCAGCAATTTCTACGTCTGCGGAGATGAAAGTTAACACGGCGATGCTGTGAGCCTGTAACATAGAGCACTGCACGGGCTCGGGCTTACCCGAAAACCCGGGCCCGGCCCGGCCCGTGGGCCGGGCCGGGCCGGGTAGAGGAGTTTTTTCACGGGCTCGGGCCGGGCTCGGGCACGGTGTGTGCTTTTTGACGCGGGCCCGGGCCGGGCTCGGGCTGTCTGCGAGTTATTCTCCGGCTTCTCAACTCTGAAAAACATGTATTTTTCGGTCTCGGGCCGGGTTCGGGCCGGTTTCGAGTCGGGCTCGGGCTGGGCTCGGGCTTAAGGTAAAGGGGTGGTGGGCCGGGCCGGGCGGGTAACGTAGATTATTTCCGGGCCCGGGCCGGGCCCGGGTCTCGCCATAAAGTTTTGATCGGGCTCGGGCGGGCCGCCCAATGTAAAAACGGGCCCGGGCCGGGCCCGGGCCGCAAAAATCGGCCAGTGCAGTGCTCTACTGTAACATAGCCGGCGTGCAGGCCGCCACTAAGAATTTGATTTTAAACCATATTTGCCCTGCGTATACCTCACTGAAATATACATCTTCTGGGGTTGTTGTTTTTAGCCAATAATGCGTAACTGTTGCTTCTCACGTCGCGTTTCACCGCCTCTACATTGAAGGCCAGCTAAAGCCTCTTCTTTGTTATGCATTCACTCGGGGATCAGTAGACCAAGAATAGCATACTCTGTCCCTGTAATACATGGGATATCCCGTATTCTAGAGGAAACAATTCAAAGATTATTGGCCAGAAGCCTTCGCATATGTCTTGGCGTTCCCCGTGCATCTGCCAGTGCTGAGTCCAATGCAATTGCTGAGTCCCGCCAACCAACTTTACATCCACTAAGATTTAGGGAAACTTGTCGTAACTTTTTTCTGTTTGGCAACACAACACGCTAATCATAGACTTTGCGAAGACCTTCAAAGTAGAACCGTTGCACGCATACATGATGAAATACGGTGGTGAAATACCTACTACCTGCTTACGAATACTGGTCTGCACGCGCAACTCATCCCCCATGGCGACTTGCAATTCCATAAATAGTCCCTTCAATTCCTGTAGTAGGTCGTAAATGTGATATGCCCCTAGTTGCGAATAAGCAATTAACTTTATCACATCTTTACACTAACTACGTAGATCGCATTCACGTATATATTGATGGATCATGCTGGAAACAAAGCTCTACATCAGCGTTCTATATACCTGCACACCAAGAGAAAAGAGATTATAGGCTTTGCCAATTTACAACGTCCACAACGGCAGAACTTTACGCAATACTTTCTGCTTTACGTTACATATGTCAGCAGTCCTCTTCGCTGGGTAGTTCTGAGTGATTCGCAAGCCTCATTGCTGAGATTAAATGAAATCAGCCTAAGAAAAGCAAACAGTACATTGGCATACGAAATACAGAAGACATACGCCATAGTGAAAGATCTACAACATGACATAACTTTCCAGTAGATTCCAAGTCACTGTGAAATCATAAGAAATGTACCTGCTGATCACATGGCACGTCCAGCTCGTCAAAAGAATGAATTATCATATATTTCTTCTAGCAACAAGTGATGCGCGTTGTTTATTGAAAAAAACTATGCGGCAAATTGTCCAATGAAACATGGTTCGTAAATGATGCGCAGAACTCTCAATTATATAATATTGATCCTGGAATATAATTCAATATTCCGTTTAAAATTAACCGATCGGCTTGAAACAACAGTACATAGGCTTCGGCTAGGCACTGCCTATACTAAAAGCTTCCTGTATAGGATAAGAAAAACTAATAGTGCTGCATGCTCATGAGAATAGGCTGAAGAAGACATAGAACACCTTCTTCTACACTGTAAAAAACATGATGTTCCCCGTAAGAAGCTTTCAGAAAATCTACATGGCTTGGATAGACGACCACTATTCATAGGGAAAATGTTTGGTCCATGGTCGACAGAAAAACTACAAAATATCGCTGCGCGCGCCTTAGTACAATTTTTGGAGGAATCGAAAATATCACAAGAATAAATACTAAGTCAGATAATAGTTATTGCTGGCATTGGTATTATTAACAGGCACATTTGTTTACATGTTTGTTGTGTTTTAGTGTTCATGTAGCATTTGTGTCTGCGTACAAGACTTGTATTGAGAGCGTGGCATTCAAGAGGGACCTAATTCGCAAGTGCCAAGCATCTTCTTTGTGAACTTGGTTTTGTGAACATTTATGCTTTGTGAACTCATGTGTTGTGTTGTGAACTCATATCATGTGTTGTGTGTGAACACGTCAGTTTTGTGAGTATTTATGTTATGTGAACTCTTCTGTTGCACGAACATTTATTTATATTGCAGTTAAGACTTAGTACATGTGGTTATTAGTCCAGTTTTGTGATTTTTGACAACATTCCGAGGACAGCTGTCATGTAAGAGAAGAGGAGTAGCCGGCGCCACATATCGGCACCAACCTCTCCTCAAATACATTTAATAAAAAAAAGGCTTTGTACAGCTCGGCTGTGAACGTTGATTGCGTGGGAACACTGCCTGTGTGGGAGCCCCGGCGCGGACGTGTGACTAGGGCGTCGGTGATGAATCGTCATAAGAATAGACAGACCTCTAGTGTACTTCTGAAGAGTATCTATCTATCTATCTATCTATTTATCTATCTATCTATCTATCTATCTATCTATCTATCTATCTATCTATCTATCTATCTATCTATTATCTATCTATCTATCTATCTATCTATTTCTTTATTTATTTACAGAATGCGACATACGAGCTGTGAAATCGTTTGCGCTCTCCTTCGTTGCACCACCTGTGCCTGCATTCCGAAGCCTTGCGACTGCAGAAGATAACCTACTCGACCTTTTGATTGTGAGTGATGGAAATAGGGGTTAAAAGGCGTCGCTTGAAGTGGCATTCTTTTGGTATTTACACTGGCTAACCTCCTTGTCTTTCTTTCCCTTTCTTTCTCTCTTGATGTCGTTTGAGCGATATACGTTAGCTTTAAAAGGTAAAAGAAGTACCGGAGGTTAAGCAAATAGAAAGCAATTTTGCGTAAATACTTACTTCCATGCTAAAGAGAATAAGAAAACGAATGGGGCGTAAATGTCTTATTACCGCATTACGTTCAAGAGTGCGAACTTGGACAAAGGATGACGAAAGAGACAGACGTAGACAAGCGATTGTCTGCGTGTCTATTTCGCCGTCCTTTGTCTAAGTTCGCGCTGTTAAACGTAATGGATCAACACCAGCTAGCGCAGTCGCATAACTTACTTATTACCGCACACCGTTGCAGAAAGTGTTTTGTCTGGAAAGCACGACACAGATTCCACAGCACGACTGTTCGCGTACGAGACCAGCACCTGCTTCTTTATTTTGTTATTGTGTTCATGGAACATACTTGTGATGCCCTGCGTGTAAGCTGCCGCGAAGTCGTCTATGGCTTCATAAGTCATGAAGTTGTTGACACCCTAGTCCATCCGCATCTCCTGCAGTATGCGGTGTGCTGCTTTGTAAGCTGAAACTAGAGTACCTTAATACTTCTGAAACTTTCCTTCGCTGGTAAATGTGTTTAAATTGACCGATGTTTATATATACGGGTGAATGTGGTTACAATGGAAAACATAAAAATATTATAATAGTGACGAAACAAGCCTTCCGTCTGCATCCATTGTGTTGTCCTTGTGTTTATTTTGTGTGCTAGTAGATTAATATAGAATGCCAACAAACCCCCACATACAGTCTTCTAGGTTATCTAGCTGACATGCTAGCTGCTAACTCGTCCAGAAGCGCGAAAGGGCAAAAGCGAACGCTACAAATTTCGGAGGCGTTTGTTGAGTGACAATCATCCGGGGCGTGTGAATTTGGCATAACCGTCCCACGTTGAGTATCCGGACGTACAATGTCCTGCTAGGGCTCGGGCGAAACAAATCCAACATTGCGCTTAACTCTGACGCATCCGCACTTTTCCATTGGCGCTCAGACCTATGAGTCCGATGAGCACATGAGTTATACGGCGCCCACTGCAGCCTTACGCCACGACGAGCTTCCAAAGAATCGGCAAGTCCGTCGCGGGAAAGCAACTTCCGTCTGTAGACGTGGCTCGTTAATTGCCTATATGCTAGCTGTCGTTGCAACCCTGCAGCGCGGAAGGCACTAACTATACTGCGGAATCCGCATGGTGGCTCATGGTGTTCTACCACTGTGCACGACGTTGGGGGTTCGATTACTGGCCCTGGAGGCTGTATTACGATGGGTATAGAATGCCAAGACGGTCGTCAAATTATGCTTGGATGGACGTTAAGGAAACCCAGATTATATAAATTAACCGGGAAACACGTGTCTCTCATGCTATAGCGCATGCGTTGCGTTTGGACGTTAAACCCCACGTGGAACGCACCGCAAGGCAGCGTTAATGCGACGCCTGCAGCCGGTTTCTTCTTTCGCCAGCATACGGCCCCTCCGTGCATCCTTACACCGAGGCGAGGGGATGCAAGGCGGCGCGAGCCGCGTGTCAAGTAAATACACGGAGGAGTGCTCTAAATGGCGACGGTGCGGTACGCCAGGTGGCCGAGGAAGGGGCCACGTGACGGCGGCCATAAGAGGAGAGCGTCCCTCCATAAATCTCGCCACCAGCAAATTTCGCTGCCAGGAGCGGTGGCCGCGGCCCTTGCTTTTCCTGCTTCCACTCGGAGGAACCACATTCCGAGCGAGTCATGCGGCACCACAGCAGGGGTGGTGTGACGCGTGCCTGCGCACTTGCATGCACTCGTCTTGCACCGCCGAGGAGGCATCGCGAAGAAGCATGGCGCGCGGCAGGGGTGGCATGGAGACCCACTGTGGCTTGCGTTTCGAGAAGTGAACCGTCACACGTTCACACTGGAAATGTTCCCGAGTACGAGTTGAAAACACACAAACAAAATAAGAGCTGCTCACATAATCAGGAAGCTTCTATTGCGTAAGAGCGTTTCCTCAGTCGACCAAGCGTTGCGAGACAGGTGCTTGCATCTTCGCAGGCATGTGCGGATCGTTTGCTCAAGAAAATAATTTAAAGTAGCTGATGCAGGAGGACTGAAATTTCAGTTATGTGAAGACGGGTCTTCGCATTGTCCTAATAGGTGGCGTGGTTCCCACGTCTGTCGAGGTTATGTTACACACGCATTGCACAATTTTATTACGTAATGTGCCTTCACTTAACTGCATCTTAAAAGAGGCCATTTTGGCTTGGGATATTACTGCAGCGAAGTCAAAAATACAATTTTTTCCAGTGGACAACCGTAATTGCATATACATAACGGAGCGCGAATAAGGACACTGTTCCAAAATAAAAGGCTGAGACTTCCGTCGTATCGCTACTAAAGTGCGAGCGCTGATGTAAACTAGAACGAAACACGGTTCCAATCTCAGCCTCGGGAACGTATACAAAGATACCTACTCAAAAACACCGCATATCCACGAAGTGAAGGATGATGAGTGGGCGAAGCACCGGCCGGGGGATCATTCGGGCAAAACGCCGGAAGCGTTCTCTAGAAGCCGGAAGCTGGCTTCCGGTTCCGGCTTCCGGAAGACGGAGCGTGGCGTACATATACTATATATATATATATATATATATATATATATATATATATATATATATAGTGTACATGTGTACCGTATATACAGCGCTTATATAGCCCTTGTGAACCGCAGCGCCCCTAGCTACGGACGAGAGAGAGAGAAAGAGCGCGCGTTGGGAACGCGACAGAAAGAGAAAGAGAGCACATCTGCACCTCTAGCGGGAGCGGTGAGTACCAGCGTGGCTACGACGGCGCGACAGCGGACAAGGCTCGACCCTAAGGAGCTTCGCCCCTAAAAAAGCTTTCTACGAGAGTCACAAAGATGCTGCAAGGGCCGACTTCTCCTGCAAAGGAAGAAGACATGTTGGCTCCCTTGTGAGTCTTCTAGCCAGATGAAACCTGTTTCATTCCTCCATGTATGCGAAATATAGCAAATAATACGAGTTCAGGTACTCGGACACGCAATCACTCAAGCTGTAGTTTGAAAACCAAGCTTAGGCGTCATGCATTATCGAGCATGAACGCATTAAGGTTTTTTAATTGTCTTACTAAGCTGATAGCAAAGATAGCCACAAGGAGCTCTAGAAGGTCATGTACCACCTACAGAAATTGTGAACGTTCCATCAAGGCAGGAAAATGCCAACCAAGGGCAACGACGCGTCCCAAGCGAGCTTGAAAGGAGACAATTAGGAATAAGGAAATCTACAATGTTGAAAAGAAAACGGCGTTTTATTTTTAATCAGTACCTTCTCCCGCTTTCTTTTTTCTTTGACGATACGAAACAGATGAGGCCGCCGCAGCCCCGTAGTCAACAAACTGCCTTTCTGTGACCCCATTCACTAACACAGTTTCCGCATAAGGCTTGCAATTCCAAAGCAGTAAAAGAGGCTACTACCACCCGGGTAGTCTCGAGGAAGTTTGTTACCGCAATACACCGATTCTGGCCACCCACAGCTGAGTTCAGAAGAGGCAAATGACCGTGTAAAGCACGACTTAACTGGCGAATGAGCTTTCTGTTTGGCGAATGTAACATCACGAGCGGCCTCTGTTGTTCGCGAGAAAAGTTTTGGAATGCGGAGAAGGAACTCGCTGCCCATAAAGGCATCGCTGCGTGTGGTCATGCAGCGGACAAACACGGACGACGACGCATGGGTCATGTAGTGAAACATACGCTGAAGTCATTCGGCAAACCGTGCCGTGCCGACCTTGAACGGAGGCCTCGTGATCACTCAGTCGCTCTCGCCGCGTTTCACGACGACACGGTAACCGCCAGCAAACCATCAGAACAGTTTCAATGACGGTTTAAGAGTGTTCGCTGACAATAGCGTTTGCGTGTGTCAAAACGAGCACATACAATTAGCGACCGTTGGACGACGATGAGTCATAGCTGAGAAGCGCACCATCCTTCCCAATGCGAAGAGAACAGCAAGAACGAACAAAAAATGAAAACAATACGAAAGAACAGGTGAGGAGAACATTTTTGCGCTCTGCAGCACGCGACCGGTCCCTAGCAGTCGCTGCCCAAGCGGAACATATAGAAGGTGTAACCCCGCCAGCTTGTTTCTTCTTGGGACTGGCGCACTCAGGTCTTTCACTTTTATTTATTTATTCGCCTGGTCCTTGATTTTCTGTTCGCATTCGGCGTACGCACGAATTGAGCCCCTTCAATAAACCACCACTACTACTTTACGGGGCGTCGCATAATGGTCGGGCTTGCCTTTTGACAACGCTCTGGCCGAGCGACTGGCCAGCACGCAGCTTCTTGTGCTGTCCTACCTTCTCTAAAGCATCCGCAGTAGCAGCGCACGAACTCTCCACTGGGTCGCTGCGCGAGGGAACGACGACCCGCTTGGAAACAAGCGGCAATTACTGGCGGGCGCGTTCTGTACGGGCTTGTCATGTCCATAGGCGGTGGACTGCTTTTAGTGTACCGCTATAAGGGCAACTCGTTTTTCGGGGGCTTGTCATTGGCTCTGTTTTGTTTGTTCGCGTTTTGTGGTCTGCACTGACCTCCTCCTGTATTCTTCCACGTGCCAACGAACCAAGACGCAGGTTACACACTGCATCGTTCCCTGTTTAGGTCGTTGCTTTTGAAGCTTACCCGCCGTCTCTGCGTGGATGCGACCGAGTAGATTACAGAGCGCGCTCCCATCTTGGCAGGGAAGAGCCGTGCGGCCCGCCCGGCCCGCAACAAGTCTCGCAGCCCGCATGACACGAGCCGCACGTCCGTGGAGACCCCGCTATAGAAGCACGCACACTACGGCGTTGGCCCGCGCATTCCCTCAGAAAGTGACAGGGGCGGAAACGTCTTCGTCAAGAGTTGCCTTTGCTTCCGCGATGCCGAGCTGCAGCTTTGTACGATGTGCTAAGGAAGCTGATTCGACGCGCGTTCCGAGATTTCTCACGTGTATCGCTGCCACAGAGCGAGCGAGGGTAAACAATGCGCATCGCCTCAGATGTACTCCGAATTACATGGACTCACGCTATTTCACACGCCACGTACTGCCGAGAAAAATTTTGCTTTGTTCATGGCTCTTGCCTGATCACGCCCGTTTCTCTGTGTTTGTTCTCGTTTCGCACAGCTCTGAAGCTGGAGAAATTCGCGCCTCCAGTTCGTGCGCCACCTCTGAGGCGCGGCTGTGACGCGCGACGTATCTGGGTCGGGCAGCCGGTGATTTATGCAACGTGCCCATCACCATCGTTGACGTTAGCGCTGTGTATAGGGGCCACGTGAGAAGCGTTCCTTTGTTACTTTTCTTGCCATTTTCGTACGCACCTGTCTCCCGGCGTAAAGAAGGGAACGAGCCTGAGTGCTGCCCTCGATATTGGTCTTGTCTGATTGACACTCAGGAAACTGTGCTCCGGATACTTCCTTAATTCTGAACAAGAAGGACAAGGCCTGCCTCCAAGGAGCCGCGACACCACTACGTAGCGTTGCCGTCGTCGTACGTAGCATGGCCGTCATCTAGTTGAGTTGGTGGTTTACACCCGCTAGTGCACACCGAGAACATAAGCGGTGACACCTTGGAGTAAGCCGACATGAAAGTGAAACGGGGGGTGCTTCTTTTGAGACGTGACTTAAATTATTCTCTATCTTACTTTTTCTTCTTCTTTGTGGGCCTGTTAAGTGTAGCAAAGGAACATTCTAACTAGGAGTACGTATTACGCTACAAGAGAGAACGACAAAACCATCAGGATGTATTGCTTCCTGATCGCGCCATAAGCAGCAGGCAGTTCAAGACGAATAGTGAATAATGTTCGTAAGGAAACCGTGTTTATTTTACAGCAACCGCTCTCCGTGCTCCGTAGAGCGTGAGGTGTCCATTTATTCGTTAATTATAGATATAGATGGCTTTGGAATCTTTACAGCCAGCCGCCACCGACATCGACGTGACATCACTCTACTAACCCTTTAAAACTAACCTGCCGAGGGTGACGTGGCCGCCTTTGACGAGGATAGGTCCTCCTATCGAAACGCTGGCCAGCCTCTCTGAGGCACCTTATCCCTATTTATAACCTTTATATCGCATAGATAAACCGAGTAATACGTAATTCATCGACAGATTCATCGATAATACGTATCTTATGGGCAGTGTACAAACTTTATCAAGAAAAGAAAAACGTGGAAATTTTGAATCGGGCAGCCTGATTCGCGTGCGTTTCTGCATTGCTAATGTGAGACGGTCGGCGCTGAGTACTTACAAACGACGCTTAATAGATCATGCTGCGTATAAAGCAGTATTCTGTTGGTCTTTGATTGCTCTTCATGCTACCAGCTTTCATCGTTGCATTCTTTGATCAGGTCGGCGGCAAATCTACACACCTAATCTTCTGGACAATGTGGTACGAAGGAGTGGGGCCTATTTTAGCATGAGGATTCGCCATATATCGACGTACTGCTGACGTCAAACCACCACGTGATCCAGGCTGCTGCATCAAAGATTCCAAAGCCATCGTGCATGACCATTGAGCGTGCACAATGAAGCGCAAACTTTGATCTTCCTGAAACAAGACACTGCGTAACACGACTGAAGCCAAACGTACCGGCCCAACACGTGATCGTCACGTTAGAGCGCGCGGTAGGCTTTAATGCTCTCGCTTTGCAGGCAGAGAGCACACGGCCGCACAAGTGAACAAAACACTATCTGGAACCATACATTCGCGGCCAATACGCCGAGTCTCAGAGGTCACGTGTTTGGTCGATACCAGGAAGGAAGCAGCGTAGGCATGGCTTCCTGGAGGGTTCGCTTGCCAAAGCTGGCTGCATGTCCGTAATGCTGTCTGCCAATTTATTTCCTTCTTTCGTGCATACAGTGCTATTGCATGCGCTGACGTTTGGGGTTGAAACGTGTCAGACAAGTGAGTACAATGGTGAGCACTGTTCGGGTGAACACCTCATTAGTATTAGCGAGCCTATAGCATTTGATGTTTAGCACAAAATAAAGAAAACTATTATTTATTTTATCGGCATCATCTTGAGGCATCGTATTCGGCACATTTCTCCCCCTGAAGTAGAAGGTACGTTCAAGTTATAACAACTTGAATACTAATGAGGTGTTCACCCTAACAGTGTTCACCACTGTACATCAGGGTGTAAAGCGACAGCACATGAAAAATGCTTGATAAGCGATGAACCAGCTATCCCCCAAGCAATAGCGGCTTCTCTAGTCTTTTCAGCGCTGACATTACCATATCACGTGACAGATAACTGTGATTAGCGTGACGCTGGCACGCCACGTTAATGACATCCAGGGTACGATGACCATCATTGTCACAATCAAAGATCACTCGGACTACAGTCGCGAGTCAGTAAAGGTATGCTTTTCAATTAGTGGACTCCTCGTTTGTCCGCCGCTTGCTTCACCAAGATGATCCGGGCCGGCGTTCACAAAAGTATATTGCACTAGAATTGTTCTTAAGATGCGATTTCAGCCAATCCTGACGCTGGACATATTATTAGCGATGGTGGACAGCCAATGGAAAAAATCGCCCATGAACGAGAAGCTTTGTGAAATCAGCACCACTCCCCCCCCCCCCCCCCCCCCCCCCTGAGTGATTTGTTTGGCGCCGATCAAAGTATTTCCTCAATACAAAAACGTATAAACGATAAATAAATGTCGTGTGGGTTAGGAGAATCGAAGCAGGCTAAATTTTCAGACGTGACCATCTTTCTTTAGCTATGAATTACGTTGGTGCGACTGGAATTTTGTCGTATCGCAGTCAAACACAAATTCCGACCGGACTAATCCTTGTTCAGTTTCGGTCCCAGAGCTACATTGTGACCGAAGAACTTGGTGCAGATTGGTTATGCCCTGAATTTTGGCATGCGTCAGAAAATGGAGGCTATGCTCCCCGTGGCTGGAACAAGACGTGGAAACTAAGCCGAATGACACTAGTTCGCTAACTCGCTATTGGCCCCGCGTTTCGATACAAGGACACATTGATCGGTGAAAAGCGCGGAGGACTGCTGACTATCGCGTCAGCTGGAGAGAACATCCTAACTATAAAATGCCACTCTCCAGAACACAAGTAAACGAGATGAAAGCAAGTACTGCAGGGGCAAAATGAAATAAGCAATATTTCTAGTCAGTGCTAGCTGGTCTTTTCTTTTCAGCACAATTGACCATTTCGAGTAACTTTAGAAGGTGGTAGGTGCTTTTGGCTCAGTGATATCGTGTCGGTCAATAAAACACCACAGAAAAATACCCAGCTCATGCCCGGAGCCGCATGGCTCCGGGCATGAGCTGCACACTGCATGGTATGCCGCCTACTGGGCATTATTCATTTTCGGGGGGAATGAACGGTGCTCATGGTTCCTGTTTTAAACCTTTCAATGTTGTTGAAATTTCCCTTAAAACTTCTTTATTTTGTTATCTGCAAGTAGCTTGCTTGAACTCTAACGAGGAATGTAATACGTAAGCAGGCGCGAGTAATGACAAAGCTGCTAGTACACCCAGACACTGAGTGTAACGCCTGCGCAAGTCTCCAAACTCATTTTATCGCTCGGTTGCTAGCGCGCGTGACAACACTCAACAAGCGCCAAGACAATAAACCATGCGTGAGCTTCTGTACGACAAGGACGCTTGCAAGGACAACTATAGGACAACAACAAAGTAAACAAGAAGCGGCAATTATGTACGTGGCGCATCCACCCCACAATTCGGGCCGGTCGAAAGCCCACAGGTAGACCACGTGACACGTTAAGTATAGGCACTCCCGTCGCGGCCACTTCTTTCGCGAAGTCGAGAAAGTTCAAGGATCGCCTCTCCATAAGGTCGCACGGTCGGTTCTTCCCAGTGCCTTTCTGACGCCTAGAAAACGGAGCATGAGGATCGTGTCGTCCGTCTCATTCGCCACAGATCTCGGCCCTTCGTAGCCGCGAAGCAGTCGGGTACCGATTGTTAGCCTTGCTTGGGACGCCCCCCACCCGTCTCCCTTTGTTTTGGGCGCGCCAGCATGCCTGTGCCGCTGGCGGCATCCAAGTCTCGATTGTGAGCGCACGGGCCTGCGTACGAGGGAGTGTACATTGTCGTGCTTTGACTGTTCTTTGTGGACAGCGCGCAACCGGCCAAGCGAGTGTCGCAAATCGGGCACAGCGCGCTGCCGCAGCGCGAATTAGGCGATCAAGCTGGAGAAATGAGGCCATAGGCAACTATTATAAGCGTTCTGCGCGTTTACGTATATACATTGTTGAGGACACAAAGGTTATTACTATGACTTGCCGCGGAGTGAGCTTGAGAGGGGCGATGCGACACCGCGCTTGACCCTCAAAGTGCCCTGTCGTCGCCCAGTGGCGTTCGCGTCCTCGGGATATAAATCATGTGACCATCTCCTCCATTGTCTCGGTTCTCGGGGAAATAACTGTGCACCTCGTTTTCTCCCTCTTTGCTTACATCGGAGTACTGATAAGAGAGAACATGAGAACCGACTACAGTAAAATTAAGAGAGCGCACCACAAGCGCTCGTGGTGTTCAGTCTTGTCCGCGTCCGTTTTTGCGCACTGTTAATTTTACTCGATGCTATCAACCAACTAACCAAACAACATGCCTTGTTAAACCGACTATATTTGTTCGAAATACACTGCGTAAAATATAGAGGAGGTGGACAAAAAATATCGTTTAATTCTGTCGGGTGAACATAACCACATGGATTTTCAGACATATGACCGTCCTTGGAGCTACGCATGAGTAGAGAGACGGCAAGGCCAATTATAATACTCAAGATGAATTAATCAATATTGCGTTTCTTAAGCGTGTCACTGAATTTCAGTAAACAAATGCTCTGGATTCGAACTATGGTGGGACTCGAACTGTGCACTTCCTGGTCCCGCAACGGTAGGACACAATTATCTTTTGGTCACCTCCAGTCATTCTACGAATGCCCCCATCCCCTGTCCAAACTATTAGGAAGTACAGAGCACGTAATCCAACACCTGATACTACAGAAGCCACTTAAGCCGTTAACTTAGCTATAACATTGTTATAGCATTGTTATAGCCGAACAGACGATTTAGAAGAAACTCCTTCTGCAATGCATTTTTTCATACGCTTTCAAGCCATTCGAACGTCCCCTTTTTACCTTTGAAATGATGAATAAATCTGTTGTTCCCACTTACATTGCGCCGAAACTAGAAAACCAAATATTCTGTACTAACCAGCTATTCTTTCTGTTACGTACGCTGCCAAAACTACAAAGGGGGTGCCGTTTGTATAAAGACCAGCTTTATTTAACTGTTTGATAGCCACATATCGCGTATCTTATCCGATGCTAGGCGCTTTGTCGGCACGCCCACAGGGAGCACAGTGATCTGGGAATGTTTACTGCTCCTAAGTGTAGTAAACAGCCCGAGTAATTAAGCGCATGCTGCCACGTAATCAGAGCATCAACACCTTCGCTGATGATGCGTCTTTCTTCCCTAGGGTATCTTTGTTATTCGTGATGAACCACGTGAGAGAAAACTTCGGCTGGCCGCGCCAACTACCGAGCCAACGGCTGGCGCCTGAATATCGGCCAGCAGACATGGCGGTAGGGTAACGAGGTAAAACCGTGGCTAGAATAGAAGTGCATATTATAGAAATAATGGCAATGACAAGAAAAACGCACAGGGAGCATTTGCAAGATTTACAAAAGTCGCGGGAAGTTCCGCGCTCGCGGCAAGAGTCATGTTTGCTTGCGGATCAATATTTGAAGGCGCAAGCGGGTATCAGGCATCGGCCGCTCCAGAAAACCGCAGGGCGCTCCCTACGACGTACGAGCAGGTCGACGCGAAGAGCTCCGACGCCCGTCAGCTGACAGCCCATGCACACGGCTTCATATACGCCCACGCTTCTGGGTATGCGTATCAAAGATCCTTTCACGCGGCAGGTGACCAACACGCCCGCTTCGCCAAACCAGAGACGTGCTCTTGAATATCAAGAGCTCCAGAGTCAGTGTCTCTACTCAGTGTCCACATTATTCCAATGTCTAACATATTGGTTTCAGTAAACTCTTTGCAAAATGCTATTGCGCTTCTATCGTCAATTTTTGCGTTATAGGGATGCGACACTGTCGTTTCCACGGCACGATCGATGCTACATTACGAACCTTTGTAGCGAAAGTGTAGAAAAATGATCCCGTATTCTAAGAAGTGTGAACGGTTGACTCAAAAGACGAATTACTTACCTAGAATTCTTCGTCCTTAAACTTTGCGTTGGGCGTCGAAATGGAAACGGTTATCCAATCACAATATCCACTGGCAAGTATACATACGCGCGCACACACCAGGATGCCCGCGCACACTAAGAAAACACTTCTGTGAAATCCTGCGCGGGTGGGGCAGTCCGCTCATTAAATCGCACGTGTGTCATTCCGGAGGTAGCAATCCACGACAATCCACGAGCAACAGACAGATGAAACGTGAAGAAAACCGAAAAGCTATACTACTTCGACAGCATCAGTGGTCAACACTTCCACAGCGTTAAACCGAAAGTATAGAGATATCCGTTTTCAGCTGCCCATTCACGGGTACGAGAGAGCAAAGTTCAGCGCTGATCTCTTGATCCCAGCGGGGATGCTGCGGCCGCTCTCGTCACCGGCAGCGAGGAAACACAGCAGCAGAAGAGGCGACGACGGTGCGTGCCCGGCGCGGCATTTGGCGGAACTCGGTCAACGGCGGCTGCTGCACGCGCGACCGCTCGCACACACGGTCCATGCCAGCAGAAGCAGCGCAGCTCACTCCTCGCGCTACCTGGTCCAGCGAAGCAATGGCACCTGTCTGACCAACCTCCTCCGTTGGGGGCTTCCCCCTCGGCACCGCCAGCCGAGGCAGTAGACGAAAGTTGTTGTGAGACGTCCGGTTGCCAGGCAACGCGCCCCCTGGCGTAAGCGGCTTGCGCACCACTCGCCCTCCCTCTGTCCTACGTTTGTTCTCTCTCCGTCCGTTGACCGGTGCTTCTCTCCAACGGGAACGCGAGCAAATGCGTTGCCTTAATGTTTCGCCGTCAACGGCATCGCGACCTGGTGCCGCTGAACGCAATTGTTGAGGTTGTTCCTATCCTTGTATTAAGCCGAAAGCCTTAGATGGCTAATGGGTCGAAAATTTGACCCTCCAGAAAATTTAATGGCACCAAAATTGATGGCAACAAAATCGATGGTACCACTATCGATGGTCGAACCCACAACCTTCGGTGTTAATTAAGGCAAAGTTAATGAAGCCACAATTATTTGTAATAGAGTTCAATAAGGCACTCTAACCCTCGACCTTTGGTGGGAGTTGAACCCCCTACCGTTGGTGTGCCGTTAATTAAGATATAGTTGATTAAGGCACTTGAACCCACGACCATTGGTGGTAGTCTAACCCACGACTTTGGTGTTAATTAGGGTGAAGTTAATTAAGGCACAGTTAATTAAAGTGGAGTTAATTAAGGCACTCGATCCCGCACCCTTTGGTGGTAGAAGGCAATAATATGATGTAACAACGCAAGCGAACGAGAATGTCAAGTAATTTAATTAATGTCTCATGAGCGCGAAGACGTTCACCTTCATCCACTTTAGCGTATGCTAAAGTGACTGTCAACTTTTTATCTATGTTTCTGCCAACCAACCTCGTCTTCTTCTGTAGTGGAAGGGTTATGTGGGAAGGGCCATGGTAGCGCAGTCAGAAATTGTTGTAGAAGTCTTCCTCCCGTGGATAGTCGATGAGGGAGGGTAAGATTGCTTTTCTGCGTGCCACCTTTTCTTCTACCAACTGAGGACCAGCTGCTGAAGTCACGGGAGCAGAGGCGGCGCGAGAAGCTAGGTAGCATTAAAAGAGGAATTAGCGTGGTTGAGCACATCAGCCGAAACGGATAGTGACAGAAACATTGAGGAGACCTGCGGGTAAGGGGCTTTGGTGAACTTGATATCTGCGGTACGAAATACGCACATACAGTATCTTATGCACCTAGAGCACTCTTTCACGAAGTGCAGTGAACGACCCCCGCTAACTTCTCTGGAATGCGGTATGGATTGTTGGCAAGTTGAACATCCTCACCTGCTTGTTTGTGAGGCCCCTGCATGAAACGCATTTGTATACGTGATGTCGTTCTTGCCGAAGCTACAGCTGCCACGTTAATCCACTGGATTTTTTTAAGCTGGAGTGCTTCATATTCTATAGAGGCGTCAGGTAAGTCACTGGCAAATTTTCAAATGGAATAACAACGAAATACTAAACAAACAGTCTAGTCTGTGCGGTCTCTCCAGTATGTCGATGTTCAATCAACAAGCACGAATTTAGGACAACTCATTGCTGCAAACGAAATGTTGGAGTCAAGTCTAAGTATTTCCCACATTTTAGCTGAAACATTTTGGTGGCATAAGAGTGATTCGTCAACCACAAATATATAGGGCTCGTACTAGGTGCACGAAGTGGTCCACATAGAATCTTGTGAACACAAAGATAGACAGCTTATACAAGTATTAGTTAATATACACATCTTTATAATAGGTAGATCTTTGTCGCAATTTGTAAGTAAAAATAAAAATAACCCAGATGCGGCGCCACTTGGATTTCTGCGTGGCCTCCACGAGGCCACGATTCCGGTAACTCAGTTACGATGAACCGTTACAAACCCTGGTTCAGATACACACGTTTTCTTCAAGAGAAGCCTCCAGTACTCCTTAAAAACTGTGAAAAAACTCCAATGATACCTGAGGAATCCATGGGGACAACGCTAAGAGGTTCGCCCGTAATCTGAAGCACAACAAGCGTGCGCTCTCAGCCACGCCATCTAGCGGCAATCAGGATGCACAGGACAATTTCGGTTACCAAGCCCTCAGCAATCCAGCCTTCACTTTTTGCCCTTACTCCTGCAACATTCTTTTGTTTTTTTGCTTTGTGTAGGTAAAGGGAACTTCGAGCACAGGCAACGCGAGGGCCGGTCGAAAAAAAAGAAGCTGCGCCCGCAATTTATTTATTTATTTGGTTAATTTTTTTTTACGCTCACAGCGTTCTCAGTGCAGCATTCCAGAGCAGTTAGCGCAGGAGTGGTTCTCAGCGTATCTGACCGAGGTATTCGTTGTATTAGATATCAGTCAGCAAAGTCTCATCATGACGCCGTCTTCATCGCTAGCGTGCCGTATCATTGACGTCATGCCATTGCCATTTTCCTGCCGCGTCACCTACGTTGTCGCTGCGTGTGGTTCTATTCGTTAAGGAGAATACGCCATACCATACTTCAAACAAAGCGTGATGAACGAACGAGAACTCTTTAAGCAAAGAACGAGTGAAGGAAGGAAGGAACGAAAGAACCAGCGAACGAAGAGGATTGGCCGTTTTCCTATAGAATATCATTGCTGTTCGCAGCAAAAAAAAAAGAGAACCACGATCTCATAGGGCACGCCTTGGTCACTGCACCGTGGCTTACGCGACAGGCAAGACAATGAAAACGACTAGCAATTTACGATCTGAGAACTCCACGCGGCTGGATGATGACGTGCTACCTTGAGGGTCAGGCGTCGTAGCTCTCCCGTCGTCTCTCCAGCTCGGCACCGTACTCTTCGGCAATTGCACTTGACCTTCGCGCCCTCAGCAAAATGTAGTGTACGCGAGTGGGAGAGCTTCGACGACGTCGTCGCCAATGTCCCCGTTTCTTCAGCTTGCGCCTCTGTCTTCTAAGTCGCTTCCCAGCCGTGCCTCACGCCCATTTATAGCACACTGCCGCAGTGGGAATGAAGGGAGTGAAGTTTAATGCTGATTGCGTGAATGAAGACCGGCCAACTCCAAACAATGTGTTCTCTGCTAAGGCCATATTTGTTGCGTTAGCTCTTTAAGGGCAGGTGATGACCACCCAGATTTTTTTTTTCGATTCCTGGTACGGTGAGGTGCACTGCAGGTCGAGAAAAACACCATGGAGGAATCGATGGCTTAGTTGCGGGGGTGAAGCCTGAGGGAGGGCGGGTTTAATGATGTGAAATTTTAGTACAGAATGATGCCTGCAGCTTTTATGACGGTAGTGTTGTAAGATTATGGAAAGAAGCACGGGCAAAGCGCACTTTCAGCACTTTCAATATTACTTACACAGACTTAATCTCAGTGTTTCTCCCTTATGCACATGCGGTGTAATTTGCACCGACGAAGTACATTATTTTAATTCGTGTCCACGCACCGCACGCATCGTGTCTCAATTGCACGTCTTTGTCCGTACCGCTTCCCTATCGCCTGACACCTATCCGGCCCTGTTAACACATAAAAAATCGTGGGCCCCACTACGGCAACTCGTGCATGTTATGATTCTTTGCGTCTCTTCGTCTCCTTCTCCTACCTCTTCCGTTATCTCTGATGCCAACTAAATCCTCTCACCTAACTTTTTTTCCACTGCTTCACATTACTTTTGCATGTTTGTTTCATGCAATGTACACTGTTTAAGCCAACTATGGCGGGGGTTCCCCGTGACAGATGGCTCTAATGGCATGCTTCATCCCCATTGTCCCCCTATTGTTTTTATGCCCTCTGCCTTCCTTTCCTTTTCTTCTTACCTTCCACAGTACTTCCCGTGCTCCGCTCCCTTTTGTAATAGTTTTCTCATTTTAACACCACGCATAAGCCTCTCGTGCAGTGAACCTCCAGGATGACAATTACCAGGACATCTCCTGCATCGCGCTTCTCCCCGCAAGCAGGGCACGGCCAAAACATCTGGCCAGCCGGTACCTGGAAGTCGCTGATATGAACATGAATTTTTTTGGAGCATCTCGTTCCAGCTCATAATGACATAAATTGGCAGACGCGATAACCTTGTATCACTACCAAAACTTCTTACAACTAATTAGCTCAAGAGCTCACAGACTGCGTATCTAAAGCAGATCATTTTGCGTTATCCAACAGGCTTTGCCTCCACCTTTATTTTATGGTATGGTATGATAAACTTTATTCAGGTCCTTAAGATCAACCCTTATTTTAAATTGGCTTTTCTTTCTAACTTTCCATTGAGTTACTATAGCAACTCCTATTCATTTATTTTATCATTGGCCTTATGCCCGTTATACCATCCACTGGTGCGGGCTTCCCCCATTTTTATTTTTTGGTTTCTTTTTCTACTCGGGGGACACAAAAAGCAAAAGACATGTGTGTTTCTATGGGTTGATCTCGGGCAATTCCAATTGTCGACACTGTTGATGCGCATTTAGGCAAACCAAGGCAAACTCTAAGAGCCCGAGCTTGAATAGCCTGTAGAGCACGAAGATTTGTCCAGAGCACTGCATGGCCGTCGGCAGAAAAACGTAGAAGCCGTTGTAGACATTCGGGCACGTTAATTTCTTCGGAGCCCTTGTGTACATACTCAAGCAACTGCATTAGGGACTAAAGCTCAGTCGACGATCCTGGTTCGCGCTTGACGGCTCCGTTGTCTCCGTCCATCCAGCCTTTTTGCGCTCACTGCGCTCACTGCGAACGCGCGCGTTCGCAAGGATCTCAGGGTGTAAGCAATCGGCAAAGTAAGCAAGTGAATGCTTCTCTTTAGCTGTAGCATAGCTAAAGAGTAGCATTCACTTGCCTACTTTGCTGATTGCTTGCACCCTGAGCAAAAACTATTCTTAAATATCACAAATTTTATCAAGTTACTGGTGCTAGTGTTTGCTGAGTAGCAGGCGTTCTTGTGTTTTTCTACTCACTTGAATTTTAGCAAGTGGCATTGCCAGTTGAAGGAACTGCGGTGGCTGCGTTTACTGTTGATAGTAGCAGTAGTAGTAGAACAACTTTATTGAAGAATCAAACGCTCAATGGGTGGAGCCGCTAGGCAAGGGCCCCACTGGCTTCCGCGCGCTGTCTTGTTTGTCGGATGATGGCCCTTTGGACCTCTTCCCTTGAGCTGGACAGCGCCGCCTTCCATTGTATATGCTCCATAATTTCTGTTATATGGAGAAATCTGCGAACCTATACGTATAACAACCTGCACATTCTCCATAAAATTCATCCCGAAAGATATACGCACACATGATCATGGTGCGGGGCCACGCCAACCTTAGACCACATCTCATGGGCATGCCCGGCAGGTACAGAAAAGACAAACACAGAAATTACTGTTGATAGCTACCTTGTTTTGTCTCTTTTCTCTGAGGCCAACCTGACGTTATGGCTAAGTAGATATGCGTTTCGATTATTGTGCAGAGAATCGTCGGTTTTATTCTTGACAATGGTGACCACATCTCGCTAAAAACGGAATGGAAAAGTGCTCGTGCAAGCACGCTTACGTGCACGCTAACAACAGCCGGTGAAAACCTCTATAGGCCCCCTGGCCCCGCTATGATGTTCCTCAACGGCAAACAGTTGCTATGTGATGCTAAATGCTATAAATTATTGAGTGAATGAATCTCTACCTGAGGCAATAATTAATACAAATTATTACAAAGGTGCAGCGAGCTTTGATTCTAATATGCGCTGTTAGCTTCATTGCTAAAAAAGCCGCTCGGCCTAACATCACATGCTAACTCTAGCGTCTACATCGTGGCATATGCACCTTCACGAGAACTTCAGAGTTAGTCATCGCCAGGACCCGACGGTATAACCTACCGTGACCTTTGAAATCTTGGCGACGATGCTTGAATAGTGCTCCTGATCTTGTTCAACAGCTTCTGGCAGACAGGTACGGTTCTCCAGGAATGGAAGACCAGTCGCCTAATTGCGCTGCAGAAGCCTGGCAAGTCGCCTGTAGACATTGCAGCATACTGACCGATTGCGACTGCCAGCTGCATTGGAAAACTAATGAAGAGGGTGGTTCTAGTACGATTAGAATGTTACCTCGAACTAGGTATATCCAGAAAGAATGGCTGGTTTCAGGCATGGCCGTTCTTCCATAGACAACGTTATCGACTTGGTGACGTACGTCCAGCACCAGGAGTCCTGCAAACGATTATCTGCTGCCCTGTTCCCGGATGTTAAAGGATCTCATGAACACACGATGCGATCTTCAGCACGTTAGAGGTAGTAGGACTTGGCAGGAAGATTTATTTCTAGATTAGTAGCTACCTACAAAAGAGATCCTTTTTCATAATTACCGAGGGTGGCTCAACCTCCCAGCTTCACAGCAATTGTGGGGTCCCTCAGGGCGGAGTACTGAGCCCCACGCTCTTCAATCTAACACTCATTGGCTCACCGACATCCTTGCATGCACCGTTACACGCATCTATGCCGATGACGTTTGTATTTGGACGGCGAGTGTGACACGACTTCGGCTGCGCGCGCGGCTTCAGAAGGCAGGAACTTTAACATCATCCTACTGTCACAAAAGAGCGCGTAATCCAAGCGCGCGCCGAGTGTCACGCAAGCCAGCGAAAGAACACGCCGGCCCCGCGGCAACTTCAACAGAGGGGGAGAGCGCATACGCCTCAAGCAACAACGCTAACAACGGCGCCGAAACGTCTGGAACCTGGAAGAGACTCGACGGAGCGACGTTAACCGGAGAGAGAGAGAGAGCCCACGCGCGCGCCGAGACACCTTCTCACCCGCCGAGTCGACAGACATAACTACAGCGTGAGCGCGCGCGCCAACAGCATGAGTCATCATCATCACCCCCCCTCGAGAATGTTCCGAAAGCAGCGGTCGAAGGTACGAGAAAAGACTCGAAGTTTCCCAAGCTTTGGCCGTGCTACGGAATCACAACTCCGATCGAATGTTCGAGAAGGACCGTCGACGGCTATATAAACGCCGTGCGAGCATTGTCAGTTAGGAATCCAGGAGTCCAGTGAGGAATTCAAGAGTTGAGTCCGCACCGTGAAGTGATGTAACGTGAAGACCAAGCGTCTGCGGAAGAAGGGGATTCCCCGGCAAGCTAGTCAACGAGTTCATCGAGCGTCTGCATTTCCGGAAGAAGTTCCTTCTTCGAGATTTGCTCCCAAGTTACGCCGAGATCGTCTGACTCCAAGACCAACCAGCACGGTGAATACGATTGGACACTTAGTGTTCCTATTTATTTTGTACTTTACGTGTTGGACTCTTGTGCTTGTCGTTATTTTCTGTGATTGTTAATACCCATCTGATTTGTATTGTGTTGTGTCTAGCCTAAGTGTGCAAGTTTGTGTGTAACTGCCTTGTGTGAAGAATATATTTTGTTGAGTTTTAACAACTCTGGGCTCTGACTCGGTCTTTGGACAGCAACCGGCGTTCGCTGGCGCACCAGAGGGCCCACTCTTAATTGTCCTTGCTTTCGTGGGATTATTTTCGGAAGCTGATAAGTCGGCTTTGGAATTTAGTCCGGCGTCTGCGCCTCGTTCACCGGGGTCTGTGACAATATTTCTGGCGTCCGCGACAGGACCTTTCTGGTGCAAATTGTGTGTCCATAGTAGGGAGAAAGAGCCTAGGGTCGTTTACATTGCTATTGTAAACGATTTTGAGTGTTGCACCACGTTTCGCTAACTTGTGTGCAGAGAGCAGTTCGATTGTTGAAATCTAGGCAGATATTTTTTGCACGCGGCTAGATTTTTGAAGGGCATTATGGATCTTGAGAAATTAGTTGCCCTTGGTGAGAAGATGGGTCTTTCCGGAGCGGAACTACGGAAGTGGGTTAGCCAGAAGGAAAAAGAAGCTCTAGAAAGAGAGAGAGAAAGGCTAGCGGCCGAAAGGGCCAAAGAGGAAAGAGAAGCAAAGGAGCGACAGATCAGAGAAGAAAGGGAAGCTGAAATAGCTGAGAGAGAAAGACAGAGACAGCATGAGTTAGAACTCGAACGACTTCGATTGCAGCAGTGTACAGACGCTCCCGCCCAGGCAAGAGTCGATAGCACTGAAAGGGAAGAAACTAGCTTCCGTCTGAACCCAAGCAAACTGCTTGTGGCATTCGATGAAAGAAAAGATGATCTGGATGCCTATTTGCATAGATTTGAGACAGTTGCTAAAAGCCAGAATTGGCCAGAGGATCAATGGGCCACTGCGTTGAGTACGTGTTTGAGCGGTGAAGCACTTAGTGTGTACGGTAGGCTGACGCCAACCGATGCCTCTAATTATGGAAGGGTGAAAGCTGCTTTACTGAAAAGATTTAGGTTCACCGTAGAAGGCTTCCGAGATAAGTTTAGGACTGGAAAGCCCGCCGATGGCGAGACTGCCACACAATTTGCCGCGCGGCTCAGCCACTATTTTGATAGGTGGATCGAACTTTCAGAGACTGCACAGGAGTACGGTGCACTTAGAGAGCTTCTGATCAAGGAGCAATTCCTCATCAGTTGCCACCCGAGCCTGTCACTCTATCTGAAAGAAAGGAAAGCTAAAACGCTTCAAGATATGTTGGAATTGGCAGATCAATTTTTGGAAGCACAGGGAGGCACCAATCTTTCCAAGATTAGAAAAGAGGAGCCAGGGGACGCAAAGAAACCGGCATCCGATGAAAGAAGAAACCCTCCGAAGCCTGTTCCGAGGTGTTATCTCTGTAACCGACTGGGCCATCATGCTAGCAGTTGTCGTACCAACTTTACGCGCCCCAACGAGGTTAAATGTTTTAAATGTGGGCGAACGGGGCACAAAGCCGATTCCTGTCGCAACGGAGTGAAGGAAACTCCCCAAGCATCCTGTGTGTATGCCCCGCCAAAACACCAAGAAGACATAAACGCCGGCTTTGTAGAACTACGAAATGGGAAAAGAATTCCGGTAGTTAACGCTGTGATGACACCACGCCCAGAATTTCTAGTTAAAGGAATGCCTGTACTTGCGGGGAAAATCGCAGGAAAACAAGTCACGGTGTTACGAGATACCGGCAGCAGCACAGTGATTGTGCGAAGAGACTTGGTCAATGACGACGAGCTCACGGGTGAAACCAGTTTAGTTTACCTGGTCGATGGTACGGTTAGGAAGCTTCCTGAAGCCAAGATTGAGGTCGATACCCCCTATTACAGTGGGAAAGTCACTGCGCTTTGCATGGACAACCCACTGTACGACCTAATCATAGGGAACATCGAGGGAGTTCGCGCCCCAGACGATCCGAAACCATTGGAAGAAGAGCCGAAGACCGAACCCTCGACGATTGAAGAGGCACGCGGAAAACCATCAGCCTCTGACGAGAACACCGCGGCAGCTGTCACCCGAGCTCAAGCAAAGGCTCAGGCAAAACTTTCCCAGCTCCCTTCCAGACCCAATTCCGAAAATAAACCGACCGGGACTCATAATCACAATTCGAAGCCTTTCCATCGAAAAACCAAGGACCGGAAATTTAAATTTAAGAGCCGTTGACGATTATCCGTGGTGCAAAGCGTTTTGATTGAGTGCACCGAATGTTTATTTATTTATCATGTTTATGTTTATGTATTTGTTTGTGTTCTGAAACTACCCTGTCGTAGTTTTGTATACTTGTTGCACATGTTATATTTCAAATGATTGTCTTGTTACGCGAGATATGTATTATTGTATAGTGCAAGTGTACATGTTATGCGAGGGATGTGTCATTGTGTAGTCCAAGTGTACTTGTGTGACTTGTGCTTGTATTCGATGTATCGTGAGTGATGTGTGATTTGTGGTGGACTGATTTATGGACTTACGGACTCTTGTGTAGTGGACTCTTGTGCGCGCTTCTTTTGTGGTTTCTTGAATATTATTGCATAATATTCTTAAAGTGGGGGGCAGTGTCACAAAAGAGCGCGTAATCCAAGCGCGCGCCGAGTGTCACGCAAGCCAGCGAAAGAACACGCCGGCCCCGCGGCAACTTCAACAGAGGGGGAGAGCGCATACGCCTCAAGCAACAACGCTAACAACGGCGCCGAAACGTCTGGAACCTGGAAGAGACTCGACGGAGCGACGTTAACCGGAGAGAGAGAGAGAGCCCACGCGCGCGCCGAGACACCTTCTCACCCGCCGAGTCGACAGACATAACTACAGCGTGAGCGCGCGCGCCAACAGCATGAGTCATCATCATCACCCCCCCTCGAGAATGTTCCGAAAGCAGCGGTCGAAGGTACGAGAAAAGACTCGAAGTTTCCCAAGCTTTGGCCGTGCTACGGAATCACAACTCCGATCGAATGTTCGAGAAGGACCGTCGACGGCTATATAAACGCCGTGCGAGCATTGTCAGTTAGGAATCCAGGAGTCCAGTGAGGAATTCAAGAGTTGAGTCCGCACCGTGAAGTGATGTAACGTGAAGACCAAGCGTCTGCGGAAGAAGGGGATTCCCCGGCAAGCTAGTCAACGAGTTCATCGAGCGTCTGCATTTCCGGAAGAAGTTCCTTCTTCGAGATTTGCTCCCAAGTTACGCCGAGATCGTCTGACTCCAAGACCAACCAGCACGGTGAATACGATTGGACACTTAGTGTTCCTATTTATTTTGTACTTTACGTGTTGGACTCTTGTGCTTGTCGTTATTTTCTGTGATTGTTAATACCCATCTGATTTGTATTGTGTTGTGTCTAGCCTAAGTGTGCAAGTTTGTGTGTAACTGCCTTGTGTGAAGAATATATTTTGTTGAGTTTTAACAACTCTGGGCTCTGACTCGGTCTTTGGACAGCAACCGGCGTTCGCTGGCGCACCAGAGGGCCCACTCTTAATTGTCCTTGCTTTCGTGGGATTATTTTCGGAAGCTGATAAGTCGGCTTTGGAATTTAGTCCGGCGTCTGCGCCTCGTTCACCGGGGTCTGTGACACCTACCTTCGAGAACAAGGACTTCAAATTTCATGTGAGAAGTGTGCGGTAGGGGCAATTATCAGGAAACCAATGTCTCCATACGTGATATCCATCGATGAACAGCTGATCTCGTACAGCGCAAGTCACAGATTTAGGGGGGCGGTTATTGATGGAAATCTCTCCTGGACACCTCATTTGAATTAGGTTAGAAAACGTCTGACGGGAATTTGCTATGTGCTTAAGTTCCTAGCAGGAACTGGTGCAAGGTCTGGGGAGTGTCAATACAATCTATGCTGCAACTGTACATGGTCTTCTTTATTAGAATTATGCGGTAAAGCCTACCGGTCATCTCCGACACCTGCGGAACTAACTGAATATAATCTAACGCATCCAAGCCCAAGCCCTCAAGATATGCCTTGGTCTAACCGCGGAGCGCGTCAGTGGCAAAAGTTATTGCAGTCGCTCAATATTACACTATTAGAACGCACATTGCCATTGAAACAATGCGTGTGCACATACGACACTTCGCCCTGACATCTGCCCACCACCTCACCAGTCTCCCTGTAGAAAGGCCACACGACATTCAGTGCAACTGCCTTCGCACACCGTGCCTCTCTTACGTCAGAGTACGCACCGGCGGCAAGACCTTCGATTCCTTCTCCATGGTGTGTGAGCCATACTCAAGCAAACCTCACAATCGCAGGACTTCAGAAAAAGTCGGACTTTCCGCCATCTGCATTCAAGGAACTTTGTTTACTCCTCTTGTATGAGAAATACAGCGACTGCACATACGTGTATACTGACAGTTCAACGTTCACCAACTAGTTCCGGTGTCGCTGTAGTTATCCCAACAATGGGAATAACTCAACCATTCAAGGCTTCCCATATCACTACGTCTACAGGTGCAGAGCTCGCGACTCTCCGCGGTGCGCTTCAAGTGATGAATACAAAGAGCCCTGGAAAATGGGTAGTCTTCTGCGATTCAAGGCCGGCCTCACAATGTGTTCAGTGCTTTCTCCGACATGGAACTCACCATCAGCTGACGTGCTGAATCGAGCAACTTATCCATCACTTGAGGGGAAAAGGCCATGATTTCTCTTTTCAATGGATACCAGGCCATTGCGGTATTATTAAAGCGAAGTTTTCTGTGTCTCACTGATTCGTCCGTGAGGGCCGAAAACGCACTGCATGAAAGCAGCTTACACAATGGAACTATCTGTGCATCTGCGCACACAATGGAACAACGGCGCACGACATACGTATCAAAGAACGCCACAGTTTGCATTCGCAGTTGTACCGATAAGTACAATGGGAACTGCAACGCCACGCTACCCAGACGAACAAATAAAAAAAAAATAAAAAGCTCGCTGAAAAGTAGGGGTGTGCGATTATTCGGTACTTTCGAATAACGAATTGAATAGTGTCCTATTCGATCCGTTATTCGAATCGAACAGTCACTATTCGTAAATGAGAAAATCTTTCAAAAACATTTCGAATAATTCAAAACGTCAAATGCGCCAAAATAAACATAATATTGCAGCAAAAGTACGGCAAATTTTCACCTGCGAGGGCGTTGTGTAGGCATAAAACGTGAGAACTTGCGTACTGGAGCAGGCTACGTCACTTAGGTAGCCATATTTTACACGCTGTACAGCGATCATTCGCACTCTCTGAGGAGTCCTGTGCATGCGAAGGAACTACGTGTTTGCTCCTATAATGCTTCATTAGTGCTTTTAATAAACACCGCTTCATAACTTACTATAATGACCTGCTAACTTTAAGAATACCGGGATGTGAACATCGTCTTATATCAATTGCGATAACGGCTATTCACTATTCGAAAGCTATTCGTAAAGTATTCGATATTCAATTCGATTATGGCACTATTCGACTCGTATTCGATTCGGTGTCAAAAATCACTATTCGCACACCACTACTGAAAAGCTCTGACAAAAGGCATCCGCTTAGTGGATGTGGCTGAGAGTGTGGAGACATTGCGATCTCTATCGTAGACCACAATGTGAGCGAAATAGACGAAACAGAATGGCAAGAAGACGTGGCAGAAAGCGCTGACTAATGTCTAAAAGTTTATTACACATTTATATAGCATGATTCCTACAAGCTCACTGCTGAAACGCCGCACAGCTTATCATAGTCACACTTTGTCTAATTTGTTCTTGTTCCTTGTTTTACTAAAGTATTATTGCGCAAGAAAAAGACATGGTGGCAGAAAGACAAAAAAGACACGCTGCTCTCATTAAGTTCCTTGTTTTGTTTTTCGCTAATCAAAGTGAGCCTTTCAGCGACCGCCATGCTTTCTCCACGGCCGCCTGTTGTATGAAATCATCCTAGTGGACGCACGCTAAGATTGTGGTCGGACGCTTCGCAGTCGTCTTAAACATCGTCGTCGCAGTTGCCACACTGAGAACGTGAAGTTCTGCATATTGACCCTTTTCCCGGCGCTCCCGTGGGCGCTGCCATGTTTGATCACGTGGTGACGCGTCCATTGCTTGCCTCAGCTGCCGCCGTTGCCTCCGCGTTTACAATGCAAGCGCGCGATGCCGGTGCAGCGCAGCAAACCTCTGTTTCGACGCATATCTTAGACGGTGGCTTTGCGCACGACATGAAGCTTTGACCACAGCTTTAGTGGACATGTAAGTGCTTTCAAAGTTCATTACGACTTGTCCAAACGGCGCGAGCAGCATATACAGTGCTTGTATTAAAAGCGGGGCCAGAAATGTATTCCAAGCTCCCCAAACTTTCCGCTTATGAATTAAATCGGGATCTGTGTGCTCTTCGTTCTTTATTCGGCAAACATTTTGAAGCAGTGGCTTGTCATGTTTCTGACTCAGTAAAGTTCCTCGGTGCGGCCATCTGATTGTTTATTTTCAGCCCAATCGCTCGCGGGTGTGCTCTGCTGCGATAGATTTGTTCTTGCTGCGCACAAATCTTGGAATGTAAATGTTCTGTACTTTGTGGTAGCTTGAAGCAAAGACGTATTATCGCTAGTCCATCGCTTACTCTGTGGACCGTCACGAAACGTTCAGCTTCCAACATTCATGTCTTGGTGTAGTCGCCGTCACTCACGCTTCAGCACATTGATTCAAGTGTGCGCACATTCACTTATTATTGATACTTTGGCGATAGGGTGCGTGTAAGTTTGCGTGCGATAAGGGGTAGATGTGTGTAAATAACGTGCGAGAAACTTACTATGCCAGTAAGTGGCGTTACTTCCTTTTGTAACGAGCGGTACTAACTCTTAAGTGCTGACGTTGCGGAGTTGAAGTCCTTTCTTTGGAGGTTAGCTATACAGCGCTGGCGGATGAATTATCCTTTTTTTATCCCCAAGGAAAGCCGTGCATCGCGAAGGGCCAACAACGCAGGCAGTCCTTATGTGGCAGCGGCGACACAGGTTGATTCCATTCATTAATATGCGAATCACTATTTTTGCAGCTAACTACCGCACACGTCTTCCCTTTATCGTTGCACATTTTGCAGCATGAATTGGGCACAGTGCATGAGCGAACACCCACTTGCATTTCCGACAGCTGATCGCATAGTAGCAGGGCAGAAGCAGTAGTGGTTTCGTATTCGGGTGCATTCGCTGAGGCAACGCATGGCGCGCCGCCGATAGCGCCATCTCGTTCCTCTAGAGCAAACTGCTCCGCGAAAAGGGTCAATAGACTTGGCGAGTCCCGCGGTCGGTTAAAAGGTCGATTGTAGCCGGTTTACCATTGTTCCTCTCCATTTCTGGACAAGAATTGTGTTGCGCACAGCTGCTGTATTGGCACCTTGGTTTGCCTCCTATAAAATTTGGACAAGCATATTTCATTCGGTTATGTGTCAGCAGTTTCAGAAGGTTGGAGAAGAGGGGGAAGGAACTAACTTCGCTTGCTCCTTTGCCTTTCCACGCTTCTTGGCTAAGTATTCCGAAAGAACTGCATCATGACAATGCAGTTTGCAAACCGTGACCCTCAAGCTACTTACGCTTAGTTCATATTCTAAAGGCTATCAATGCGCCCAGCTGTGATACCTACGGAAGCGCACGTTTCCTTTTTCTCCTTAATAAGGCGCACTATAGGCCCCTCTGCGCGTTCGCATGGACACATCTTTTTTCAAGTTCATGTTCACAGTTACGAATCACACCACTTTTAAAACATCACAACTAAAAAATTAGAAGACGCTTAAGCTTCGATTTTAAGAGTAGAACGCGATAGCATTCAAAGAAACCTGACTGCTTCTCACGCTTCTCGACAACTCTAGCTTAAGCAACCGTAATGGTTACCGGGAAACACTGGCGGCGAACGCTATGAACGAAGGCGAGCTTTCTGGTAGAAATTCCGCCTCTTGCATGGGGCGATCCTGGAGATATTGCACAGCCACGCCAAAAAAAATTTCATAATTTTCAGGTTGCCGTTTTTCTTTCTTACTTTTAATATTTCAGTGTGAGAAGATTTAACATAAAAGGCATGCGCTGTGGGTGTTTTGTTTCATGACATTTGTTTGTGGATTGTCATTCTCACAATTCCGCGGAATAGCGTTGCCAAGAATGCAAGACAAGTTATGAGCAACTTTAATGATAGAATGGTGTGGCAATATGACCCGCATATAACGCATGTCATATAAGAAGGCGTGGCATATACATGTACCTAAATATATTCGGAGGGCCTACGTGGTTGGGGAGGATTTTCTCCGCCACCCGCCCACATCGCACGCCGACGCCGGTTGCCGACGCCGGATTTTCTGCGACACGGGGCCCTTAACACTCTCGCGTTAATATCACGAAATGAACGAGTATATTTCGGGTTTTACCTTTTTTTATTATATGGTATTTAGGAGATTTTGACGCCTTTAATTGGCGCCGGCTACTCCTTTTCACATAGAGATATGAAAAAAAGAATTAATCTACGCGCATTAAAATTAAATGTTGACACCAAATCACAATAACACAAAGTCTAGTCACATCAGTACACTAATACCACACTAATACTGAAAGTCA
>NC_051155.1:61283367-61368931 GCF_013339745.2 Dermacentor silvarum | reverse complement strand
TGGTGCGCACGCTTCGGCCGGCAATCGGCCGTCGTTAGCATACTCGAAGCCGGTGCGAATGCCCACGTAAGTGGGAGAGCTTGCTGGTGGCGCATTCCATTGGCAGAACAGGAGCGGAGGCAAAGAGCGGAGAGGAGCGGAGCAGTAGCGTAGCAAGACTACCCCATGCGCTCTGAGAGCAGGTGCGAGAGCGAAGGTGTGTCACGTGACCAATTTGTTTACCTTCACGCGGTGACTGTCACGCGAACTTCACTTCTGAGCCGCCATTGCTGCCGCACAATAAACCGAAACGATGGAAACACAACTAAAATAAAAGGATATGACGCGTACGCGTCACGTGACTTCCTTCGCACTCCGCATTTCGCGCGGTAGTAGCTCCAAACTGCTCCGGATTGCTCTCGGCGCAGCCAAACTGCTCCTGTCGTGCCATTCGATCGCAACGCTAAAGCGCTCCTGTTCGTTCATTGCAATGCAGCTAGTCTTGAAAGAGCACTTAGGGGATGCTTTTGATTGCCCCTGTTCGCCCAACGGAATGCGCCATTACTGTCGTCCAACTTCTTCCGACGACCAACAAGCAGATATTATTTTTTTACAGCGAAAGATTTATACTGCTAGGCGAAACGAAAAGCCGTTCGTCCCATGTTTCGCTAACGTCTCCATTGGCTGCGCCGTCAGTTACGTCTTTCTCTACGTCGCACCCAAGCGCACGCGCCATTGGCAGCGCCATTAGTGACGTCGTTCTCTGCGTCGTACCTGCTCTGCCCGCAACGCCGGCTCCTCGGCTCGCCGTTGTCGCATGCGTTTGATACCTCGAGTTAGCTCGGCGTCGTGGTTAGCAGCATCCGCCCGCCATTGGCGCTTGCGTTCCACCAGAAATACAAACATGTAACCAATAACTGAGATGCGCTTCAATACAGCGTCGGGGTTAACCCACTGCTAAACACTGGGGCCGCACGTTTCAGCTTCCCTGGTTAACCATCGGTAAGAAGTGCTTGGGTGCTTTTTTTTCTTTATTTTTATCCTCAGACATAGTCTACGACGAGGCCGAGACAAAAGGCGAACAATGCCTGACGTGGTCCCGGCCTACACAAATACAATCGTGGCCGCTTGTGCGTGTTTATGACGTTGTTTACAAACTCACTGTGGTGTTACTTGCCTTTGCCTTTTATATTTATATGTTTGTGGGTGTATAGGATTGTGTGCGGCGGATTTCTGGTCCTGTAACGTTGTTTCTTTTCATTTTCTCACTATCTATATTTTTTTATATTGCTGCTGGAATGAGTAGCTGGAGTAGCTGCCCCCATTATAGGCTGACTACATCTCTTTCATTTTATTTTCATTAAAAAATGCACTACAATTTACCATTTAACAATTCAGGCATGCATGGTATGCAGCCTTTGAAAAAAAAAACGCAAGTATATTACTTGACAGAGTTAACTGCTCGGTTCCAACCCATGAGTGTTAACATAAACTGCGAGAGCAAGATTAAGAACATGCAAATTAGACTTGACATGTGTTACAAAACTAAAGAAAACCCAACTCGTAAACACTAAGAGAAAAGAAATAAATTCCTGTATATTCCTACTTACATATTTGCTGCAATAAACTCAGTAGTACACAAGCAAAATCGGTGCACACACATAGAAACACACTTTTATGCGGGGAACACTGGTCAGGTCACGAGTACGGCAATATGATAGTGATGTTCTAACGCAGAGAAAAAGCGCGTATAATTGCGTAAAAATATTGTTAACTAACCATGATCGCAAAAAACACAGTGAAGTGATAAATTCCTTGCGAACAGTCTATAATGCAGGTTAGGAATTTTGTCTGTGTTCACATGACCTGCCCATGCTTGTGTTGCTCGTGTAGTTCTACTTTTTTTCTTCTCCTCCGTGATTCACAGACTTGCTCTGTTAGCATTTCTCCATGATGTCATAGACGCATGACAGTGTTTTGTACTTTCGTTATGCTATTTGTAGTAGTACGTAGTTGTCGTTACCGCATACATGATGTTGGGAGGGGTGGTCTTTTCTGCGGCCAACCTTCGCATATTTCACGTTTTATAAAGAAGGAAGAAGAAAGAGGTAATGTTATCTGTTGCATTTACCAGGAAAAGTGGTCAAAACGTTGGTTCCTGGCGGTTGCTTCGTCCGCTCATAGTTAATTGAAGTTTCCATTTAGCCGTGGTTTTTTCGTTAGTAGAAATAATATTATTAGATGACTCCTGTATAATATCGCATTTGTTCAATAAGGTTCACTTGGCCATGTAAGAAAGACAGATTTACCAGCGCGAACATTATAAGCAAACAGCGTTCGTTTAGTTTTCGAGCGTTGAAAAGCATATATGTTTACACAGGTTCAGCAGTCAGCTGTCATGGCACGTTTGGAACATGTTTAGTGACTTTATGTTTATTAAACGGACTGGTTGCACAGATCACACTGAGAATTCGTTACCTTCAGGATATTCTTTTCACTAGAAAGTAAGATAGCGTTCTAATAATAAGGGAATTGATAAACTTGAACGAATTCAGCGCCTGGCTGCACGGTTTATTTGCTCCGCTTACAAAACACCATCATTAGTTTCTGGCATGTTAGGCCAACTTGAACTTGATCCGCTCCACGTGCGCCGTAAGGTCGCCAGGCTGAAATGTTTTTGCTCGTTATTTCATAACCAAACAGGTTTAGCAAATGCCGCATATATTACCCATGCTCCACACAGGTCGTCGCGTATTTTTCATTCTAAAGCAGTTCAATCATACTTTTCCCGTACTGAAATCTCCCAGAAATAATTTTTTCCACTTACGAGCGAAGAATGGAATTATTTACGGGAATGTTTTGTTGAGCGCACATCTTATGTGTCATTGTCATTTTACAAATGATGGGTTAAAAACCCATCATTTGTAAAACACGGCCCAACATAGTTGGGCCGTGAACTATGTTGGGCTGTGGGGAAATGGAGGAGCAACGTCTGTTAGTGCTCACACAGAGCCAGAAGCTGACAGCTACATGCATTCTGATCAAAGTATGCGGGGACATTTAAATTTCAGTGAACATTATCCTCCTCAGTCCCAAAGCCCGCTTAAGGGCATAATAACTTTGGAAGCCGGTTCTTATTACCGAATGGTATGTTATGAACGTGAAAAACAGAATTTTTATTTGAATACCCCGGTGACGTGCTGGAAGCAGCAACTCGATGTAAATGAAGAAAGTAACTGTCTCTTATGATTAATCTAATGAAAACCGTTTTTATTGTACAAAAGACACAAATAAAGATCTAACATCGCGTGGAACGTTGGCTTATTGATGCTGCATCCTGTATTTTTTTTTGACAACTCGCAGTAATCGAGAGGTACTTGATGATTGCCTTTTGTCCTCTATGACGGCACAACAGCCTCGGCCGAATGGGTAGTAATGTTCACAAAAGCTTACAGCAGTAATGTGGTTAAACTCCTTTCACATTGTTCCACACGCTTCAGACTTTTAAGTCGGAGTTGGATATGTTACTTAATTGCAGCTGAGCTAATCCAGAAAAAAAAAAGCTACGTACCGAATCGGGCACTATGGGACCGAGGAGTCTATGATAACGAGGATATGGTAATTGCTTACGTTTTCACAACGCCGAACCTATGTCAACGAGCAGCGCAACGAAAAAGCAGACAAGAGAAAAAAAAGGACGACGAGGCCGTCAACGTGTTTCCTATGAACTCACTCGGCAAAAGAAAATGTCCAATCATCGATAACAGTCGCGAGTAAGGGAACAAAGGAGTTGACGCGGCGGTGGCAGATTGAGCCTCTTTCAAGTGGCTGTCCGGTGCGAAGGAACTGTCAAGCGATGTGTGCGCTTACCAGGTCCTTTTCTTGCCTTTGCCCGCGACTGTTTGTTGGTAAGTTGCACATTCAATATGACGAAGGAGCCGTAGAATTGTTATACCCACGAAGCAGCCACAAGGCAGATGCCAGGCCAGCAGTACTATGGCAAGCCCCCTCATGCAAGCCCTCGGTACCATTTTAAGCCTACTATTGCAAGCAGAAGGTGCGCAAATAGGGGATGCCTACATCGACACGCTTGCACATACATTCACGCAACTGAAGCGGGTGCAGCACGATCCATCAAGTGGGCGTCACGCCGGGGCCACTGTACTCTCACACGCTCATGACTTGAACAAAAAGCCGGCATCTGCTCGCATTCAAAGCACCGGCAGCACGCCAGTGGCGCCCCACTTTTTTTTTTCAGGAGGCGCCGCGGCATCGAGTTCATCTAAAGTACACCGAGATCTAAAGCAAACAAGGGAAGGGTGGAGGGCGCCCGCCACGGAAGCTACCCGCGTGAGCTTTGGCACGTGATGTCAAGTGCGGCAAGGTGCATACGCATGGTGCTTGCGTCGTGCTGCCAGCACCTCATCCTTTCAAACAAAGGGGGCGCTTCTGCGGGCTACGGACGGCAAGCATGCTCTCGGCTGTAGAGAGTAAAATACTAAGGAGACGCGTCTGTGTGTGTGTTTTGGAGCTGTACGAGTTTCCACAGTTTTCTTGTTTAGTGGATGATAGTATGACTGCCAGCGGGAATGGGCCGCTTCTTTTTTATATCTTTATGCAACTCGAAGCGACATCGTGGCGTGCACTAATGGATGTACCTGTTCGCTTGTTTGCGCACGCGTCTGTATATCTACATGTGTATGCGTGTGCGCCTGTCTGTGTGCTGCCTAACATACATAAGCTTGCATAATGGCGTTTGTACGTACATAGGTTGCTCACATACGCTCCACCTGACGTAATAGCTACTGAGCAGGACCTGGACAGGCTCACTGGCGCAGCGACAGAAAAAAAACTTCACTTCATGCCTGCTTCGCAGAATAACCACCGCGTTCCTAGCCGAAGAAATAGTGCCGAAGAAAGCTCCCAGCCGTTGGACTTTCGACTAGACAACACTAAGCACTACTTTTATTTTTACGCGTGACGGTATGACACTTTTGCGGCCCCGTAATATGAGTGACATGTAAGGGTGAAAATTTTAGCGTTGCCACAGATGGTGCTCTCTGCCAGAAAAACAAAGGCCATTATGCGTATGATCAACTGTGACAGCGTACCGCGTATTGTAGGTCATAGAAGGTTACTGACAGCGTGAACGACTGTCAAATATTTGTACATAAAGTATTGGGACAGCAGTCAGAGCGGATGTCTGCACTAAAAGTGCTCGTGTAGTAACCTCGTTTCCGTGTGGCAACTGGACGCGCGTGTTGGCCTTTGGGCTGCCTCTATCCTGTGTGCGCCAATTTATGTTGTGGCATATCCTCTCTATATTTTTACACACTCTACAAACCTCTCCCTCTCTTTGACCATTAGGCAATCTACTTAACTGTCCCTGTGTTTTTTCACTTCAGCTCACAAGCGTGTACAACCTGAAGTCTCGATTTTTCAGCTACCTTGATCCATAGAAAACAGGTCGACGCTATATTTTTAGATTTCTCGAAGGCTTCCGATCGAGACCAATATAACGAATTAATTTATATACTGATGGAAATGAATGCAAATTATGAAGTTGCTATGTGGCTCCGCTCATACCATACAGGTCGTACACAATACGTTGAAATAAATGGTAACAAATCTAACCAATTAAAAATAACCTCAGGCGTTCCACAGCGATTCCATTTGGGACGTCTCCTTTTTCTATAGTTTAGACAAATAATATTGCTCATCACTAAGTAACGACATAATTGTCCGGTTATTTGCGGACGACTGTTTATTATATCGTGAAATCAATAACCAAAACGATTAGACGTCACTTAACCAAGCCCTTATAGCTGTAGAAGTATGGGCCGCAAAATGGAAAATGAAAATGAAATGGAAAATGAAAAATCAGTCACGCTCAGAGTTACCAGCGGAGCAAATAATGTTATTGACTGTAATTATGAGATGAATTCAGCAATTATAACTGAAGCCTAACGATAAATTAGCTAGGTCTAACAATTTAAAAAGACTAAATTTGGAAACAACACTAGATAGATTTTGTGGAGCTGCAGAAAAAAAAGTAATCGTTCCTTCGCTGAAAATTAAAGCTAGCAACCGCACCCGTTAAGCTACCTGCAAATTTAACTTACATCAGAACGACGTTAGAGTATGCCAGTGTCATGTGGGATCCGTTTCAATCAGAATAAGCCGCATTGAGAAGATACAGAGAAAATCCGCAAGGCTCATTCTTTCCCGGTATTATCGTACTGACTCTGTTTCCGAAATGCTCATTCGGTTGCTTGATTTGCCAACACTGGCTCAACGCCGGAAATTGGCTAGGCTTAAATTTATTGTCTTGTTCTCAAAAGGCAACTTCAATATTGAAACCACACCATATCTTGCTTCCTGGCAGGCTATAGAAACATCAGGTCAAGCAATCATTGCATGTTCTCAATTTCAAAAGCATATGTGGACATGAACGCTTATTAATTTTTTTCCGAAAACGAATAAAGGATGGAACAGTTTGTCGGTGGCTGTTTTGTAATCGAGTAGCATTGAAGGCTTTGAGGAACGGGTTAAACACCTTTTACGAAATTTAATCTTAGTGGTGTCGTGCAAACGTTGTCAGGCTGTTGTACATCCCGTAGTCTTTCTTTCATACTGCTTGCGGTATCGCTGTCACAATGTTGCAAACATGTATTTCTTAGCCAAATATATTGTATTTGGTTGTTTGTTTAAGTGGTTATTGTATTGTATTTCAAACATTTATTGCTTCATGTCCTATTTACGTTTTGTAATGTGTTTATATTGTCTCCTTTAAGTGCAAGCTTGCTGTACCCACCCTGTTATGGCCAAGACGGCCAATAGTATTTGAAAATAAATAAAATAAAATGAAGTTTAGTGTGCTCGCCGCACCGGTCTACCTTCAGAACTTCTTTAAAGCGCAACGAAAAGACCGGAGACAGAGGAGCGACAGGACACGGCGCTTACTCGCAACTGAGTAATTTATTGAACAACCTTCACATATAAACACTTAGAAGTAATCGCGCCTGCGGAACAAAGCAGGGGTAACAAATCTAAACGGTATACCAATCAGTTAATCGTAAAAAACCTAAAAGTTAAAGCCGAACGGTGCACGTGTAGCTAATAATTGAGAGCTTTCAGGTTTCTTTACGATTAACGTTAATCAGCATCGCGTTTTGATTTGTTAATTACCTCTGCTTTTTTCTACATGCGCGACTACATTTATATGTTTAGACCGCGTGTATCAGCTAACGTTAGCCAATCTATTAGCACACATACACAAAAAAAAAAAACACGGTGCAAGATACGGTTGTAAGACTTAGAGTGTTCTGCTGTGACCTAGACCAAACACCATAGATGGTATAATCGTATTGTTCACCGTGTTTTTTCTATGATTTTCTGTGAACCATGTTCAATAAAATTGTAAGTTGCGAGTAAGCGTCTTGTTCTGTCGTTCCTTTTACTTTCGTCTTTTAGTTGCACTTTGAAAAGTTCTGATGATGAATGTTTACCAAATAGCGCGTTTGTCCATCGTACTGCATCTTGTCGCCCACGCACGAGTTCTTAAAGTGTTTATTTCAAGAAAACGCACAACTGCTTGGTGCGCGTTTATGACACAAGGACGCTTTCGGTTTGTTGCTGCGGCTTTTCGCACAATCACTTTTTTTCAATCAGCTGCTATATCGCCTTTTTTGTTTTTTCAGTGTACAAAGTATGTTCTCATGTCAATGCCAACATTTCCCATCTTTTTTCTTCTTTTTTTCTAGCTAGCTATGAAGTCTCTGTTAATTGTCTGTTGTCTTATACCACTCTCTTACATGTTATGCAGTCAAGAATGTCATGGAATACAGTCTGGCTAAGCAAAACCGCTTTCGCAATGACGCGATGCCACTGTCATGATCGTAATCAAAATTTCAGTAAGCAAAACGAAACAAAAAATTAAGCAAGACGTTTCTCTATGTCTGTACAAAGGCTTTGTTCTCTACGTCACTCTCAAAATGTATGCCTTCCCTGGTCCACATTTTGTGTCTTTTTAAGAAATTTTCTGCCGCAATTTATTGAAGCGTGGTTTAGTATTTCGCTGGGATCACGTTTCATTTTTACAAGAATGTGGAAACTTATCGATTTGTTGGTGTTTTGATTGAAGAGTTTTGCTCACAAAATAAAATGATAGGATTGATAAGAATAGTCCGTTCCGCGTGATCAAGAGGCAAAAATATTTGTTGCTGGACAAGTTGGTGTGGTTCACTAGACATTCAAACGGCGCGAAATGCAGACAGCACGCAGAGAACACTGTTGTGTGCGTCTTGCGCTTAGTGTACCGTACAAGCGTTGAGTTTCAGCCTTGCTGGTACATCTATTCTACTTCAACAAAGGTTAAAAAAAGACTAACTGCAGATGAGACACTCACAAGTGCTCCTTTCAACAAATGTTTGTTAGACGCCGGATCATGGGTTCAATTATTCAAAGCAATATCAGGTAATGAAAAAAGCGGGACACTCTGCTTGCTGTCTGCTTTTCGCGCTGTTATAAAGTTTAAGCTCTGGCTCTCATTCACATACATTCCGATGTCCACTCTCATTAGCGGACAGCCGCTCAAGTTACTACTGACGTGCACTCGAACTCACCTTGACTGAATTTAGTTCTCGCTCACATTACTCGCCCTTACTCCTGTTCATACACTCACTTCCTTTCGTACTCACTGTCTACTTCACGTCAATGAAAGGAATCTTGAGCGACTAGGAGTCAGTGTAGGCGCGAGTGAGTGTTCCGACCTATGTAATGGCACGTTTTCCTTCCGTGAGTTCTCTTCAGAAAGAGAACCATGCCTAAGACACTTGCGCTTTCGCATTTCGCCGGCGCGTTATGCGGAGCATCGGGCCGGTATAATGTCCCGAATCACAAAGCCACTGCTTGTTTCATTTTCTTTTTGAATCCTCAATAGAGGTTGGGGTTGCGGTGAGGGGGCGATACTGAGGCGCGGCCGCTTTCAAAGAGAATGGCGACCTGCTTTCTCGCTGCTGTGTCTGAATACGAATAGGGCGGGGATAACAAGGCGTCCGCTACAGCTGCGTGCGAACAAATCGGCCGCGACCTTACCGGAACAAGCATGACGGTAATGGCGATCGTCCGGTTCCGGGTTTGCGCCGACCGGTCACCGCACATGCATGAGACGCCCACACGATCACAAGGGAAACATCCGGTGTATATACCTCGCACGAGCTGACACTACGGCAGCGGCCGGCCTTGCATGCATGTGCCGGCTTCGAGAGTCCTTCGACGCGTAGCGGGTGCGGTGGCTACACAGAGACGTAAACGGCGGAGAGAGTGGTCACGTGATATTAAAGAAGAAGAAGCACCGCTTACGTCACTGTATTTGCGAATTGCGGGGGAGCCGCGCGTGCAGGCGGGTTCCAGCGCGGAGGAAGGGTGACATGCACATAGGTGAGGAGAGAGAGAGAGATGAACGGGGGGGAGGAAGGCAGGGAGGTTAACCGAAAAGATTCTGGTTTGCTACCCTGCACTGGGTGAATGGCAAGGGGAAAGAATTGCACAGGCTCGGTTGGCTGCCGTTTCCCGGATGTATTGCAACTTGGGATCCCGTGACTGAGTGCGTGCGACTGTCTGAATGGTGAATGTTATGTTCGTAAACCACGGGATAACATGAAAGACCGCTTTCTCTCTCTCTTTTTTTTTTTTCAGCATCGGTTGTCTGGTTTTCATACTGGTGGATGTACAAGAGCCTTTTTTATTTTCTTTTGTACAGTCAGGGTTCTGTTTCATTGTGATTTTATTTGGAATAATAGTCGCTGAGTGATCTAGATTAAAGCTATCAAAGTCTCTGCGCGCGCAAGCACACACACACACACACACACACACACACACACACACACACACACACACACACACACACACACACACACACACCACACACACACACACACACACACACACACCACACACACACACACACACACACACACACACACACACGCACACACGCACACACACACACACACACACACACACACACACACACGAAGAACCCATATCTTTCTCACCTTGGTGCTCCTCTGTAGTTTCAAATTAGAGCAACCGCAGCTTGAGCAACTTGTTCCAGGCTGAACTTTGTGGTGTTGTCCGGATGTGAAACGAAGGTTAAGGAGTTGTCAAAACTGCAACTCGCGTTTACCATAGAAGAGCTGGACACAGCTATTACATACGTCCTCGAGGTGGCAAGGCTTCAATTTCGTCTCCCATTTGAGGTTCTTTGAACTGCGCAATCACTGGACGCCATGCGAGGCTATAGGTCTAGATGTATTGCTTTTTGATGTGAAATTGACACGCAAATATTGTCCTTATATTCTTAAGTGAAATAATAAGTCAGATCAACAAAAACCGGTAACGAGGTAACTTTCTCGCTTGCCGAGCACGTGATCATATGGTAGCCGGGGGCGCGCGTGCTGAAGATTGATTTCTGGTTCTTGAAGCCACAGCCGGTACAAACTTGTTTCTTCCTGTCTCCTTCGGCAGCGCAACATATTCTTCCTTTCCAGCATAGCTGCGCGGCGACTTCCGGTCTTTCGCGGCGGTTAATTGCTACGCGCGCTAGGGGGGGGGGGGGGGGGGGTCATCGCGCGATTACATACGTTGCCAGGGGTTGGAGGATATAAGGTGACGCGTTTATCACCGCTCCTTACAGCGCTTTCACTTAAGCGCCAAAGGAAGGAAGCAAGTCAGGAAGGGAGGAAGCAACGAAAGAATGAAGCAATCAAGCAAGAAATGAAGCCAGCGTAAAAAACAAAGGGCCAAGTACGCTGTCGCCCGCTGAGAACGGTGGCGGCTTCTGCGTGTATACCGCACAAAGTGTGTCAGTCGTGATGGGTAGGCGGGCTGATGTCGTGTAGTACGCAGTGCGCGCTCTGCGTGCTACACGAGCAGCTTGCTACTTGCACGAGTGTTTCGCAATACTTAATGCGTTGCCGTGAGTGTGCCTTTCGCAGAGCGCTAGAAACATGAAAGCAAGAAAAAAACGAGAGAGAGAGAGAGAGAGAGAGAGAGAGATACAGAGGAAACACGACGGAAGCTCTGAAAGTGTGGACGTTATTCATAAAGTGCGGACAGCCCGCAGTTCACGTTGCTCGCGAGAACACGCGGGATTCGCGATGCTTGTGGCGCGGCGCGCCTGTTGACAGCATGGCGATTAACCCGATGCTTAAAGCACGCCTCCTTTCTTTCGTTGGACCTGTCAAAGCTTTCGGTTGCCCGTATACGCGATGTAAGTACTTCTCCCGGAAGAACACTGAGCTCCTATGGTGGGCAGAGATGCTGTTGTTATATCGAAATTCCTCTTCACACACACGAGCGATTCGAACTTTTGTTTTGCATGTTTTTCGAATGTCTTTTGCTTCCCAGCGCTTAGAATCTTTTTTTTGGGGGGGTCATTACATGGCGTCGTTCATTCCACCGCGCGAACAACTTTTACTTGTTTTTCTTTTGTTCACATATGCTGCCACCCAGTTTGGGACTAAATAGCAGGTGCGGAACATGCGTACAAAGAGGAGTGAGTGAGTGAGTGAGTGAGTGAGTGAGTGAGTGAGTGAGTGAGTGAGTGAGTGAGTGAGTGAGTGAGTGAGTGAGTGAGTGAGTGAGTGAGTGAGTGAGTGAGTGAGTGAGTGAGTGAGTGAACTCTATTGGGTCCACAATAGACGCGAGTAAACTCGACGTCACCTGGCTAGGCCCACTCGGGGACCATCAGGTCAAACCTGATGGCCCTCTTGCGGGCCCTCTGGACTGCCAGGATTTGAGAGGTCTGATCCTGGGCCTTAATAAGCATCATCATTTTCTCTTGGGTGAAAGGGGGACCGGCAGATGCGCTGCCCCACAGGACATGCTCGAAGTCCGCATAACCACCGCACAGGGGGCAGTCCATAGAAATAGGGGAAAAAATAATAGTAAATTGTAGCAATTGAACACGTCTGAAATAAGCACATGGAATGATGTGCATACAAATCACTTAATAAAATGGGAGAATAAATGAAGCTTATCATGTCTAAAAGGCCGTCCAGCGCCAAGGAACCGTGTCCGCTGGTAATGCACTTCAATGATAAATTTAAAAAAATGCACTCCAATGATAAATGATGATCGAAAACAAAGTGTACTCGAAGGCATTAGTACGCTGTCCACGAACAATAAATAGCGTGTTTAGTGAGCGGGTTATAAGATGGACTGCGCACAGGAAGGACTGCATGTATGTCTGGTAGTCTGATGAGGCTGGAGAAACTGCCTGCAATAAAAAAAAAGAAAAAAAAATCCTGTAAAGCTAAAGAGGAAATTGTTCAAACTGACTACGAAAACATGGCGTGATGAACGCGCATTTTTGCTGCCATAGTAAGATGTGCCATTGAGAATGTGCGTTCGCTTCGGAACATTTTGATTTACTTGTAATAAAATATTACGCTTACTCTCAACTCCGGTTCCTAAAGCTTTTTGGCTGAAGCCTTTCTTTTTTTGTCATATGTGTCTCAGAAGTGCCTGACCATGCAACACCCGTCGCGGTAGCTCAGCTAGATAAGGCGTTGCGCTGCTGAGCACGAGGTTGCGGGATCGAATCCTGGCCGCGGCGGTCGCGTTTCGATGGACGCGCGTGTGCTTGCGTTGTAGTGCACGTTGTAGGTCCTGGGTATGATCAACGAGTCCCGCGGAACAAACACCCTAACGGTGCAGAAACTAATTACTAAGACTGAAAATGCCATACGACTCGTACATAGAGTGGCCAACCGGCACCACGGCCTGAAAGAAGACAACCTACTGCGTCTTGTACATGCGTTTGTTCTCAGCCACTTTACCTATGTCACCGCCATACACAACTGGCTACGTGCGGAGTTGTGTACGCCATACACAAGTCAACGTCCTTATTCGAAAGGTTGTGAAACGAGCCTTCGGCCTCCCTAATACCACTTCCACGTATAAATTCCTCGAGCTCGGCGTGCACAACATGCTAGAAGAGATCGCCGAGGCTCAGGAGCGAACGCAGATGATCCGACTCACGACCACCAAGGCGGGCCACCACATTCTGCGCGAGCTCGGCTTTTTCTCCTCGATGACCAGGGATCCCCCAGATTTGACGCCGGTCCCCCGCGAGATCCTAGACCTTATCACGATCGCTCCCATTCCGCGAAATATGCATCCCGACCTAAACAGAGGCAGGCGCCTTGCGCGAGCGACCGCCCTTCTCAGGCGCATAGACATAAAAACGGACGATGTCTCGTTCGTGGACGCCGCTGCCTATCGCAACAACCGAGCCTTCGCCGCGGTCGCGGTCTCATCCTCGCAGCGGATCCTCACTCGAGAGCCCGAAGTAGCGGAGCAAGTAGCCATAGCCCTAGCTGTGCTCGACAGCAAACGGGATGTCATCTACAGCGACTCCAGACCGGCCATCAAAGCCTTAGAACGCGGCGTCGTCTCGGACCAGGCGTTACGCATCCTCCGCAGCGCGGATCAGAGTACCCTCAAGAACCACACCATCATCTGGTTCCCCGCCCATCTCGGCCGGGTGCCGGGTGCCCCGCCAAACCTCAACGAGATCGCCCACGACGCAGCGCATGCGCTTAATGAATGCGCCGTCCCAGGGCAACCCCACCTCGCCGAGATACAGACCAACCAGGATGCATCTATTACGTACAATGAAATCACAAAACACTTCTACCTCGGATGCCGCATCTTTCCGCCCCCACACCCCAAACTTAATTACAGACCGCAGGCGTTAACCTTACGCTTATTACAAACACACACGTACCCAAACCCCGCCAAACTCCACACTATCTACCCTGACGCGTACCCCAGCGACATGTGCCCCTCGTGCGGATACACGGCGACACTCGCCCACATGCTCTGGGAGTTTAGAAACGCGCATCCTGACAGTACCTCGGACAAGTGGGAGAAGTCCCTTAGAAGCTCGCTTCTCGCCGACCAGCAATGGGCCATCCAGCAGGCCCATGAAGCAGCCGCCAGGTATTCCCTGTCGGTCCCTACGTGGGAAACGCCCGCTACGCCCTAAGCGCGTCCTGCAGGACCCAAATAATGTTTTTCCAGTCCAGTACAATCACCGAGAAAAAACGTCCCTCGTTCCATGAAGTGTGAACCCGTATTTCGCGTGAGCGTACATTCCCTCATTTCTGCCGTCATTGTTTATCGAATTATTGTCTTATTGTTTATCGAATTGTTTACTTTATTGTTTGTCTAATTATATATCTTATACTTAAGACAGCACAATTACGTACATTCTTAACTATTTTGCTTCACATCTCATTCAGTATAGGATCCGCTGCAGTTGTTGTTTCTTCCTCTTCCGACCCACACACCCCCATCTTCTTCTCTACTTCCGATCCGCATTCTCCTTCGTCTGTCGACACCTGTTCTTCTTCTACTTCTTCCGACCCGCTATTCGTCTCACCTCGCGACTCGCATTCCTCCGCTACTTCTATTTCCCCCAACCCGCTACCGCTGCTCTGCGAGCTGCTACCTGTGCAACCGCTACGTGTGCGAGTTATCGCCATGCCAGCTGTGCTGATGACGTCATCCAGAGCGCCGCTCGCCTATTCTTATCTGGGTCATCCATCATCCGCCGTGAGAGCTGCGCCGCAGAACTCATTCTTGGCGCCGAGCCAGCTTTTTATCGCCGAGCTTCATACACCCACATCGCGAATCTTCAAGGGGGGGGGGGGGGGGGGGGCACATAGGCGCATAAAAAGGCGGAAAGAGAAGTCGTGGTGTGCACCGATATCTCGTTGGTGCTGGCCTTCATTCGTCGACTACATGCTAAATAGCACCACATTGCCGAGCCTCAGCAAGCATTCAGGGTTTATTAAGGCACTATTCATCAACAACTTGTTAGCGCAACTTTGTCAACTGTGCAAATCAAATGGCAATTGAAAAGCAAGGGCACGTGTACCATGTGTCCCGGCTAACGTTATCCAAGCTGTACAGTGAAACAAGGTACAATATGGTATAAGATACAATTATAAAACGTATGCTGTTCTGTCGTCAGAACGCTGACGACTGAACACTAGCTCTAAGATGGTATCTTGAACGGTGTTCTGCGCGATTATTATCTTTATTATTATTGTTTTATCAACTTGGCTAATGTTAGCTGAGACACCTTACATGCGTACATCAGTGGCGCCATGCGCAAGAGAAACGCGAACTTGTTATCTGAATTATGTTCAGAGGGTGTTTAAAGCAGACAGCCTTTAGTATTGATCCTCGTCCGCTCTTTTAGCGGTAAGAAGATCACTTACGTGCCGTGATTAGGCCTTGCGACAGAAAACAAGGGTTATATTGACACCTCAGGATAATTCATACAGCACATCTACTTCTCGTTTTTCTTTGGGCCCGTTGTTTTTTTTATTGGTGTCACTCATCTCCGCGGGTGTCGTTCTCTTTTGCACAAACTTTAAGCCCTGTCAGAAAAAAAATTACTGCAATGCAGGTTAGAGGTAGGTTGACCCAACCCGTTTCAGACACGACTTTAGCGAGCGCGCTAGCGTGTATATAGCATATAGAAGCAGCCTGTTGAGAAGATGAGACATATTTAAAAAGCACGCCTAAAAAGCAGCATCACGTGCATTTTGTATAGCGGAAATCCCATGGCCCAATAATATTTGAACTGATTACTACTCCGCGCAGAAGACTTTGTTCGCGCAACTGAGGTTCCTGCGGTCTGTTGGCCGGTGGACATGAATAGCACCACCCGCTACCACTCTATATGGTTGCACGCGGTTACCTTCTTTGTGCTGTTTATCTCTCTCTCTCCTCTTCCACTCTCTCTTTATTTGTATCCCCCGATCCTTTCCCCCATGCGCAGGGTGGCCAACCGGAAGGGCCTTTGGTTTACCTCCCGGCGATTCTATGCATTCCCTCTCTCTCTTCATAGTGTTACTGGAGTGTGCAAATAACACGTAGCGAAACACACACAAAAGTACATCGCGTTTACGTCCCATTTGTTTACCACGTTGAAGTAAATGAAAGAAAGGAATCTTTTAAGGATGAAATGCTTTTACCTCCCGTTGTCGGCGACCTTCAAGTGACCTTGAGCCAAAATCCAGAGCCGTTAGCCGGGCCCTCAAAGGAGAACATCCGGGCATCGTTGCGAGAACAAAACGAGATCATTCGGGTAGCCATTCAAAATTCAAGAAAATGCGGTCTCTGGCCCCCAACCCCTTGTACAGGACTGTATTACATACACTAGTTACTGCTCAAACGCGTTACAAAAAAATATTGCTTCCGATTTCTTCCTAATGTTTGTTCACAATGCCACTCAAGCTGTAACTTCTTGTACGCTGAACTTTCATTTGCGATTTCCGGTAGCGGCGTTCAAAAGGCAGATGCAGTGTAGTATACTCTTCACTGACATCCTTTGGCTCTGAGGCATGGGTTGACTGTTCCCTTTTCAACGTCAGCGGTCCGTCAGATCCGCGGCGCGGGTTTTGCGCCGCCTCGTTCGAGAGATGGCGCTATACGCTGCGTGACCATTCCGCCGGCGTCCGGTGCGGCGAGGTTGGCTCCTTGGCCAAGACGAGATTTGCAACGAGGTTCAGTTCATAACAGGTTCATTTCGGTTAAGTAAGCCTTCAGGCCTGCGTCGCGGCATAAATGTGCTTTGCCGTAGCCATGCTTACATATACTCTCGATTACGGGAGAGGAGGAGGAGGAACAAACTTTTATTTAAACCAGCAGTTTAGCTGGCACGTGGGGACATCGAGGTCTTGCCTCTTCGCCGCCTCGCAGGCTTGCTGGGTAGCCCAGAGTTGGTCGTCGAGTTGGGAGCTGCGCAGGGCGGCGTGCCATCTCGACGAGAGGGTCACGGTATTATTTGTCGGATATTGGTTTTTACATTCCCATAGCATGTGGGGAAGCGATGCTGCCTCAGTCTTACAGACCTTGCAAATGTTACTAGGGTAGGTGTCCGGGTAGATCCTGTGGTAACGTGTTAGTGAGGGGTACGTGTTTGTCTGTAACAGGCGAAGGGTGGTTGCCTGTGCTCTGTTTAGCTTGTGATGAGGGATGGGGAAGGTTCTTCTGTTGAGATAGAATGATTTCGTGAGGTCGTTGTAGCTGGTGAGGCGATCGCGTTCCGCGGGTGCACCTGCGCTGTCTCCGGCACGGTTGACAAGGCCTCGTGCTACGGAGTGAGCGACCTCGTTGAGGTTGGTGAGGTGCGGATGTACGTCGCCAGCGTGCGCTGGGAACCAGACGAGAGTGATTTGCTTCTCAAGTGAGTGAGGGGCTTGGTTTAGGATGCGTAGCGCTTGTTTTGAAATACGACCTTTGATGTAATTGCTGATTGCCGTGCGGGAATCGCTCACGATGGTATGGCAGTCCGGATCAAGGGTGGCCAGGGCGATGGCCACTTCCTCGGCCGTCTCGGCGTTTTGGGTTACGATGCTGGCGGCATGTTTGAGCGAGCCGCTTACTGTGGTAGCCGCGGCGAAGCGGTGCCCGTCTTGATATTCAGCTGCGTCGACGAAGGTGACGCCCGTGGTGTCGCCATAGGCTTTAATGAGAGAGGCAGCCCTTGCCTTCCGACGTTCTTTATTGTAGTCCGGATGCATGTTTTTGGGAATAGGGTCGGCATGTAGCCAAGTCTGTACGTCGCGTGGAATTGGGTATTTGTCTCCATGTTGACGGTGGTAGGTGATGCCGAGTTTAGTTAGAATGTGCCGGCCCGTTTCTGTGAGGGTGAGACGCTCCAGATGAGACCGACGCTGTGCTTCGATTAATTCGTCTAGGGTGTTATGGAGTCCTAATTGGAGTAGAAACTCAGTGCTGGTGTTGTTTGGCAGTCCTAAGGCTAGCTTGTAGGCGCCGCGTATAATGATGTCCAATTTAGTCTTTTCTGCTTTGTACCAATTATGGAAGGCGGCGACGTATGTGATGTGACAGATGACGAACGACTGAACAAGGCGAATGACGCTTTCTTCCTTCATGCCCTGTCGCCGGTTGGTCACCCGTTTCAGCAGCCGCGATGTATTGGCCGTCTGTCGGAGGATCTTGGATATAGCCGTTGAATTTGCGCCGTTGGCTTCGATGGTCATGCCGAGAACCCGGATAGTGGAGACCACGGGTATGGTTCCACCATCCCTCATGTGGAGTTGGATTTCCTCGTAGCGGCGTTTATGCGTAGATCGTAGTGGTGGGCGTCCACGGAACGCGGGGCGGTATAAGAGGAGCTCTGACTTGTCGGGGGAACATCGGAGTCCCGTGCCTTCGAGATAATTTTCGACGGCATCGATGGCGTCTTGCAGAGCGGTTTCAATTTGTCCATCGCTGCCCGTAGTGGTCCAGATGGTAATGTCGTCGGCATAGATGGTGTGTTCTATGCCGTCGAGCTTCTGTAGTTCCTGTGCTAATCCGAGCATGACCAAATTGAACAGCATTGGGGAAATGACAGAGCCTTGTGGGGTTCCCGCGCATCCGAGAGTGAATTTCTCCGATTGAATATCTCCAACCGAGAGGAACGCCCTTCGGTTGGATAGAAAGTCTCGTACGTAGTTGTAGGTGCGCTCGCCAAGGTTTAGTAGGGAGATGCGTTCGAGGATAGTAGAGTGCGCGACACTATCGAAGGCGCGCTCGATATCGAGGCCCAAGATCGCCTTCGTGTGTCGGGATTTGTCGTCGAGGATTTGATGCTTGAGTTGGAGCATGGCGTCCTGGGCTGAGAGATGAGCTCTAAAGCCGATGATTGAGTACGGGTATGCGGACGTATCTTCGAGGTGAGAGTTTATGCGGGTAAGGAGTGCATGCTCCATAACCTTATCGACAAACGAGGTTAACGAGATGGGGCGGAGATTGGCAAGGCTAGATGGCTTGCCAGGTTTTGGAACCAGGTTTTGGGAGAGCCAGCATTTTTTTTTCTTGATCGGAAGTTCACCCTATTTACAAGTAAAAGCGCGGTAACCCGTGCCAAAGTACTTTCCCAACTCCTTACATGCCTATCTTTTATTGAGAAACTTTACGGTAGAACTTTAATTTAAGGACTTGGTGTTAAAATATTGTTAGAAGTATTCAAAAGAGGCTGCGAGCAAGTCGAGCTGCATAGGGGCAACTAGTGCTTGCAGTCGTATTATCAGTATTAGCTGCACATGGAGGCAAAATGAGCTCATTTCACCGGCAACAAGCGCTAAATAAGTAGAAAATACATGACACAAAGAGAATATGTGCTATTAGTACTCTGCCCTTAGTATTTATTCCTTAGTACTCTGCCTTGCGAATATGTCTTTTCGCGATGCCTTCTTAAGTATCTCCAACCCACTTGACCATGAAAAAGTTTCACGAAACACATTTGATTCAATTCATTCAAATGTTATAGCATGTATGTTTGTTGATAGATTGATGAGTTTTCCTCTTTCCAAGGGGGTGCCCTGCTCGATGTGACCAGGTCCATTGAGCCCTGCTAACATTTCTGAAGGATACTGACTTGGCCTGCCGTTTATCGACATTATTTGTGTTTTTGTTTTGTTCTGTCTGTGTCTCCGTCACTCCTTTATTTCCTGTTTTCTTTCCTCCCATTTTCCTTTTCTTTATTCCCTCCTCCTGAAAGAGTAGGCAAGCGTTGTGTCCCTCTCGGTGGCAGTTGTCAGCTTGCTCCGTCCCTATGTCCTTCGTGTCCTTGTGTGTATATGTGTATATACCAAGTAATAATAATGAGTTTTCATGGCGCAATGGCCAGTTTTGACTAAAGAGCGCCCAAAAACTTTTTGTTGTTGTTTCGTGGGATGAGAAAAGAGAGCGTCAAGAAAATATGTTCAGAGATTCCTTTCATGTAGCATATTAGATGTAAGCTTGTTAGAAAGTATGGTTGAGAGGTGGGGACGCATGGCCGCGGTTACTTATGTTTCCCGTCTTTTTCCAACAAATACATTTAGTTACCAGAACTCTGTAAACAGTGGATTCGCTAGTTATCTTTCTGATGACACTGTGTGACAGCATGAGCGTAAAGCGCAGTTGATGGAAAAAAAGAAACAAACAGGGGAAAGGCAGGGAGGTCGACCAGACAAGGACCTGGTTTGCTACCCTTCAATGGGGGATGGGAAAGGGGAAATAGAAAGAGGAAGAGAGTGAGCGCTGAGCCCACTGGTTAGGGTGCGCAGGGATCAATACAAGCACAATTAACATTTGGACCATTTCTGGCATGTGCTATGTCACACGGCGTTCTGTAAATATACAGAGATACATCTTTCAAAAGCATAGAGAGCGGCACTCAAGACATCATAGTACTGCTCCGCCGCACTGCAAATTGTGTCATATTTTTCGCCCTCCTTTACTTGCGCTCCTTTCCTGGAACAAAAAGACGTGGTGCAATACGGGGACCAAAGTATAACAGTTCCGAAAGAACAACTGCCGCACACTAAATTTTGACCGGAGGGGCCAGCAAAGGTCCGTAGTTAGGACTTGTCAAGATCGCCGTCTAAATAGGGCACGGCTCATCTCCTTGAAGTAAAGTTGGCAGAAGAGCGTCCTTGCTCTCTCATCTTTCTGGCGTGTACGCCCCAGAGGTTTTCATTGTCTCCAGGGCCACAGTGCCAATTCGCGCCGTGCTAGACGGTGTCCCAGTGAGAAATGGTTGGCAGTAACGACGCCTCCGTTAGGTCCGTCGGGGCGGGGCACGAAACAAAGGACACAAGGGCTCCGAGGCGCGAAATATGCAGAGCAGGTCACTCGGGCGGAAGGGCGGACAGACTGCGCAATATGCGGCTTGCTGTTCGGCCACGGTTTGCCGTCTATGGGTCGGTACCGTACGCACGTACTGTGCGCTGAAAACCCTCATAATCTCGGTCGGGATCGCTTCGCCACCGCTGCAACACCAAGCGGCAAGAAGCGCGGCAAGCGGTGTGTACGTCCGTGGCGCAAACTTTTGTTTTTCGAACTGCGTTCAAAGTTAACGAGGTGGCTCGGCACACCGCGTTTTCGGAGCGGTAGTTCTTGCGGCGAGGAATTGGGTCCTTCTGCGCGTTGTTGCTCTTCTTCGACGGGCATATGGCGTCGAGGGTAATTAGGGGTCTCCCTTTGTGCCGAACGGGGCCGGGGCCGATCGTTGTTGGCAGATGCGGTGCAAAATTGAAGCGACGGCTCGTTGAAAAATAGAACGGTATGAGCCGCATGAGCTTGCATCTCAGCAGCAGCGCAATATACAGACCACGAGAGCGCGCGCGTATGATCGATCGCGTGATTTTGCATGCAGCACACGACATGATTGCTTTTGTAATGATGGTATATACACGAAGCGTTTGAGAAACTTGTGACATCTGTATGTAGGCGGTGTCTTGCGTGCGCGAGATTTTTTACTGGTTCTGAAAGTGACTTACTATTGCGCGTGAAGGAGCGCTGCGTGTGGTTGTTATGTGCCTCTTCTGCGTCGTTATCTTTCGCGCTGTTCCGTAGTTTGCGAAGCAGGGTGCTTGTGTTACTATATATATATATATATTCACATGTCCCGAATATTTGGCGCCATCATCGTCAATAAAAGATTCTTTTATCTCTCTATCTTGTCTGAGAAGCTGAGTGAATTTGTGGGCTGTCGCAGCTTACTTCCCTTTCGTGCTATCGTGTAAAAACCAAGAGCACAATTGGGGAAAGATTCATGTGCGGAGTGTATTGTGAGATAAGCTTTCCTTAAGTTGAAGCAAAATCGATGTGGCAGAGTTATGCGGGTGACCTGCTTTTCTCCAGCAGGCGCTGATGCATAGGGTAAAGTGAGAAGCACTTAGATGACCTTCATGCATCCAGCTTTGCACGCACAGCGTCGTATTACGTTGCTCTATAAATACTTCTCGATTTCTCGTTTAGGCTGTGATTATAAGCGCCGGGTGCTTCCGTGCGCTTACGGTAAATTCAGAACTTGCACGCCAGAACCGAGGAATGCCGGTTCGTGCAGCTATCAGAAACCAGGGGCAGCTTGCAAGAACATTTATTAACCAAAATAATAACGAATGTAAGAAAGCGTTCTCAAATGCTCTTTCGACAGCTCCTAGTCCGCACTAGAACGCGTTCATAAATTTGCTATTATTTTAGCTATTAAATGTTCGTGCAAGCTGCCCCAGATACGCAACCAGCGCTCCAACCTTTACGCTTTAGATGCGTTTAAATATAAAGAAATTCGTAGTTGCCTTTTCTTCTCGCGTTCTGCTCTGCTTTGTTATCAAGCCTCCAGTCAATGCTTTGTACCTCAGTGCCACGCCAATGTATACCAAGAAAATGAATGGTTCACTGTGGCGCGTGGTTTTTTATCTTTTTTTAAAGCAACCTAAGAGGGTCAATAACAGTGCTAGCCCGTGAACGATGTCTGGAGCACGTATCCGTGTTATTGAAATCCCTATAAGATGCTTCGGGATGACGGTGCTGTGACGGTGCAAAAGTTGCAGTTTCGCCCGAAAGAGCACGCCGTCCAACCGCATACAGAGCGAGATGCTAGGAGAGATGGAACTTACGGGCTCTCTATAGGCGTGAATCCCAACAGCAAACTAACAAAACCGGTCATTCTTGGCGCTACCCGCAGTAGGTGCGGGACCATCGCAAACTGCGGAGATAAACTTGTTAGCTAGCATACACGTGTAGCCAGCTGTAGGCGTAGCTATGAAAGCCATAAATGTTTCATGGTTGTTCAGTAAGAATCCTGTATAGGAACTTGTAGCTAACATGCCCTGTACCCTTTGACATGCCCTGTAAAAACTCTTGACATGTGTTTTGTTGCTTTGTAATGTTTTTCGTTCACCACGTAGCTTTCAAGAATGTCCCTTTCAGGTGTGGCTGGCGGCGCGCATTACAGAAGCAGGTTGTCTTGCTTGGCTTGTAACATTGCACTATATATGATCTAGTATCCTTGGCTCTACATATTGACACGTATACATGCCCACGCTTTTTAAAGTATGCCAAGTTTCGAACATTTTCGTGAACATAACTGATTACTTGTTTCATTTTGTGGGACCGTCTGAACTACCATGTCCGGACTTATTCATGCGCCAGTACTTTTTTTTCCACCTCATCCGTTGTTTTTCCACACGAACGGCTCTACCATTTATTCATTCTATAATTCAATCGTGTTTTTACTAAGGTGATAAGCATGAGATGTCGGCGAGCGATTGCGACGCTGGCTATTCCTTGTCAAATAAAGAAACAAACGTTTTGCCCATATACTACTCTTATACACTTATGCATATAGCTTGAGCATGAAAGCGGCTTTGTTCCTGTCATTGAATTCGCAATAACATTACAACAAAATAGTCAGAAGAGCACAACATTGTAAGGAAGCTCAACGTTGCGAGCAAAAAAAAAAAAGTGGCAGTTTCGCCCGAAAGCCGCAGCATCGATTGCGATAGCGAATTAGTAGACATCTTTACCAAGTAAGGATATTAGTTTATTGGCCGTATAAACTTGCAAGCATTCCCTTACTAACTAAATTAACAAGCACGGTGTCACGTGCCCACAGGTAAACATGAACCCATCTCGCTCGAAGACTGCTGAAACTCGCTCTGATACGCTGGAGTGAGGAAGCGCGGTGGCAGCGGCGATCGAACTGACCTTCGTGCTGTCTCTCGCTTCAACGCGAACTGAACGTCGAAAGCACAGCGCATACGAAGCTACCGGCACTCCGCGCACTTTGTCCACATCGCAGATCGCTTTGAAGATGAGGCTCACGCGGGCGCGCACTTTGTTCATGTCGCAGATCGCTTTCAACATACGGCGGCCGCGCGGCCACGCCGTAAGCCGCAGCCGCCGAAGTTGAAATAAGAAAAGTAAATTAAAATGAAGAGTTTTTTAATTGCGATAGCAATTATATGGACACTCAAAAGCAGATTTCTGCCGTCGGCGTCGCCGTCGCCGTCGGCGTCGCCGTCGCCGTCGCCGTGAGGTTCCGTATGACGTCATTTGGAGATGAAATCGTCGCCGCGCGCCGAACGCTGTATGTGCGAGTGAAAGGGCGCGAGGGCGCGTCTTTCACGGGGAAGTGAACGCACGGCGGAGAAACAACGCGCGTTCTGCGCCGTGCTCGCTTAAGGGCTGCAGAAGTAGGCGTCTCTTTTCTCCTTTACAATCACCTATATGTAGAGCAAACGCGCCTTCTTCGGACGCGCGAGAGGCCGTGGGGGATGGGGAGGGAAGGGAGGCGACGTTTAGCTGCGGCACCAAGTGCCCTATTTATATCAGAGGCTCCAGCAACAGTCACCAACGCCGCACGCATTTTGAGCTAACGCGGGCAAAACGCCGATGGCGTCGACAACAGTTCTGCGTGTTGTTGCTACCAAAGCCGCTCACCTTACTTCGTATGACATTGCTGTGATGTGCAATAAACATTACACTACTTCTGTGAAGACACGTTTCACTTTCGTGTTCTATACCGATTCCTATATAAGAGGGATCAACCACATTTTTTAATACCTGACGTGGATGGCGAATCCTTGGCACAGTACAAGGCTCATATTATTCTTTTTGCTCCGAGAAATATGGCGTGTCGTTTGATACCAACAATAACGGCCAGGCCCACCGGCTAGGTCGTCTCGAAGCAAAGAAAGAACGTCCATGAATCGTGAAGCTTGCACAGTTTATAGATACGTAGAAAATTATCTCCTGCGGCGGTAAGCTTAAAGGCAGATGCTTTGCTATACGTGAAGGTTATTCTGCAAGTGTGCGCCTGTAGACAAGAAAAAAGATTTACTTTTACGCGCAAGGCGAAGAAGACTCTCGCGAAAAAAAATTCTTTCTTTTTCAGCAAGCAGCGCGGATTTCACACTGTTTTATCATGGGAAACACAGTTGTCCGAATTCACCGCTAGCCTTCACTTGAATTGAATTTCATGTACCGTGCATGAGGGATGGCGGGAGTAAAATCTCTACAATAGCAGCTTGACTGAGATTCCTCTTTTGAGACTGATGTCATCAACCTTGATTCTTCAAAGGCATTCGCATAGCTCAACGACGTATCATGGCTGAACTCTGCTGTCTTAACCTCGACACGCTTATATTATCATGGACAAATATTATTTAGCAGCACCCGCTCAATTTACCACTGTTGGTAGTCAGGTGCCCACGGAAACAAACGGGATTTCAGGGGATCCTCAAAGATAGATTCTTGGCTCGCTTCTATTCCATATAAATTACTTAGAAATATATCTATATAAATTACTTCTAGTGTTATCCACATGATTACTTAGAAAAACATCGTTTATTCGCCTCTTCGCAGCCGATTGCGTTGTCTCCCGCCGAATCTCAAACGTCATGAATCAGACTTTACTGCAACATGGTCTAGACTTCATCAAAGCATGGTGCTCACGCTGACTTGCGAAGCCCAATGTTTCGGAGTGCCATGCACGGCTGTCTCACGCAGAAGAACTGACCTCGCCTGTCAGTGTTATGTTAAATCTACATACATAACCCCTTAATGCCCCAAGGTTGCTTGATTACCTAAAAAAAAAGAACATCCCTTTCCTCTCCTGCAATTAGAAAAACAGCATATCAGATGTTCGTTAGCAGCAAACTTGAATATGCCTCGCCCATTTGAAGCCCCTACCATGATTACCCAATTAGCTCTCTTGAGTCAGATCAAAGTCGTGCTGCCCGGTTTATATAATCAAAGTATGATAGATATCTGAGTTATTCTCATATTAAATAATCTCTGGAACTAATTACTTTAGAATCTCGCGACTCAGTAACTTACACCTCAACTTTTCTCAAATGCACTGCCATTTCCGCTTGTCGGAATTCAAATTACCTAATCAGTTCCAACGGAATTCAACGTTTTTATGGCACGACCACTTGCATTCAGTAAATCATTCCTTCTTACAGGCATCGAATAATTTTTATAGTATTCCCGAAGCTGCCGTTCTTGAGCGTGACCCGTCAAAATTTGGATAATCTTTAGCAGCACTTCTTGTTTGATCCTTAAGAAATGATTCATTTAGGTCTAGTACGTTTTCTATTCTATTTTGTTGCTATTGTTATAGGTGTACACATTTCTGGTTGAAAATAACGATTGCATTTTTCTTTTTGTTCTGGCGCTTCGCGTTTCATTGTGCGGTTGATTTTCAATCTGTTAATTACTGTTAACCATTGTTTTCGTTTTGAATATTGTTATTTTCTTTCCGTGTTTAGCACTGTTCCCCTATGTATTGGTTGTTCCTGTGTACCTTGTTTTAGTACTACTGCTATTGCTTTGCACAATAATGACAGAAATTTTTATCTTTGTTTTACTCGCTGGTATTTATTTATTTGAAAACGGCTGCTGTTCTGTTAGTTATTGCATTCGTTTATGGCATGACCTTTTTGTTATTTCTCATCGTCCCTTATGTAATGCCCTGTCAAGCGCCCTTAAGCGTTAAATAAATGATGATGACGACGACGATGAAATTATTTAAGTGTCTGGTCTCAAATAATGCCTCAGAAACCGCGTTCGAAATCACACAACGACTTGTGCCGCTAACGGCACCATTTCTGCTCATATAGGAGGCTTATTATTTCGATATTCATCTGATGAGCCCTTTTTCTCCCTTCTTTCAATTTCCCTTTAAAAGCTCTACCGCGTCTCCGCCACCCAAAATCGATCATTTGTTTAATGATGTATGAGCTAAAATCGTTCTGCCTCAGAATAGGCGTCTACTTCTGCGAAGACGTTTATATATTTATTTCCCTTTTATGCGGTCGAGAACACCCTCTCTCTGCCAGAGTGTTCGCTGCGTCTGCACGAACACAGCCGTTCCCCGAGGGCTGTTACGTGTTCTAAGACCAGCGCCAAACTATTATCACGAAGGAACAAAGCCGAACAACGCAAAAAGACAGCCATTATACCGGCCAGCTCTCTGCGACAGGCACGTGCCTGCTGCATTAAAATAAACTGCCGCACCAAAACTGAGGCGCATCTTCTTTTCACCCCAGAGTCGACGAAAAATTGCTCCGTCTGCCTACCACGGTGGCTGCATCCGTGATTACGGGGTATCGTGACGTGCATCGTTTCCAGAAATACCCTCACGTACATTGCCTTTTTATCTCGTTATGATTACATAGCACCCTCTAGAGAGAGAGACTCGATACGTTTTTCGTATGCATTCAGCGGTCGTGGTTCGTAGCGAGGAATAGAAAAGCCTAGTTAAAGATAAAAACATTCAGTCATGCACAGTGATTTTATGAACGTATGAACGTATGGAGTACAATACTACACTAGCGGTGCGTGCGTGCATGCGTGTGTGTGTGTTTGGGGGGGAGGGGGGGTGGTACTATCTGCCAGGAACAGGGTGGCGATCAAATTGCCATTTGTTAACTAAATTATGTTGTTTTTATCTTCCACTGTACTTGCTTCGTGCTCTGATAGTCCGCTGCCGCTCTTGTCCGGCATTTAGCAGCAGTCTCCTTGATTCCAGAGTGTTCCCGAAGTTTGCGTAATGACGAACCCGATGGCAATCGTTCATGACGCGATAGCGCCTAACTAGCGGTACGACTGAGCGTTAGTGTTGCCACGTCGAATTAGTTAGCTATCCAGTGAATATTACGACTGCAGACGGCGTGGATGAATCGTAGTTCTATATTGCACCGGCTATCAGCGGTCCTTGTGCTGCAGCCGTGGCATGAAGTGTTGCGGGCGTACTTCCCTGTATTGTCATATTTTATATACAGCCACCTACATGCACTATTCCTCCCCCCCCCCCCCCCTCTTCTACCACGTGCCTGCAAAATTCCTGATTTCATCACATCACCTACTTTGCTTCCGTTCTCGACTGCGCTTCCCTGGTCTTGGCGCCTATGATGTTAAATGAATAGGCCACCGGTTATCCACCCAAGGCATTACATGGCCTGCCCAACAAAGTTTTTCCCCCTTTTGATGTTAACTAGAAGATCCCCCTGTACAATAATCCCACTTAAACGCGCGGCTGTGTGATCGGGTTTTACAACACAACCGTGCCTGCACTGTAGATTGACGCTGCCGGGATCTGCATTTCGGCATACTTAAGTTCCGCTTCACCACTACGCCCACTTACTTGGCTCATTTAGTTTTCCAGTTTGCCTCCTGCGATCTCAAATACAAACAGGACATGTGTCTATTCTGTGTTCTGTGTATGCGGAGTGGGTATTTTTATAGCCCTCCAATGTATACATTGTTTTTCTCTAGCGTCCTAGACAGTAAAAATAGAACCAACTGTCCGATTTCAACGCGTCTGGTGTTATCTAACTTACTTCTGTCTTATTATTCGTTTTCTGTACGTGGGGTTCTAACCACACATACCTGCGTGCACGTAGCCGGAGATGCGTCTAATACTATGATGTATTTTCCGTGCAGCGTTTACTGCCGAAAGAAGAACGTGAAAGAGTTAAGCATGCTTTGGTAAACATGGAGGGAGGAGGAGGAGAAGGAAAGGGAGGAGGAAAGGGAGGAGGAGGCAGGAATGTTAACCAGAAATGCGTCTGGTTGGCTACCTGACGTTGGGGGAAGTCGAAGGCGTTCACACAGGCCAGTCGCCCTCAAGAAACCCCAAAGTGCCTTCATAGCCTTGTGCGCCGACTAGCCATGGGGACGGTACTCGAGTAGTGCCTGCACAAACAATGGGCCAATCGTCCTGTCGTAGCAATGTGATAGACAGTGTTTCTCGCTGTGACTGCAATTGATGACAGTGGCACAATAAATGCTCGATGTTCTCTTCGCTGCCGCAGACATCGCACGCAGCACTGTCGGCCATTTCAATCAATGTCGTGCCAGCCTTCGTGAAGGCGACTCCAAACCACAGTCGGTACGGAAGCGATGCCTTAGGTCGATGAAGCCCGGGTGGAGATCGGAGCTGAAGCGAAGGGTTTAGCTCACGTAACCTGGTGCAGCTTGTATTTGGGACATTCCACTGTGATAAAGCGATTATGCGTGTCTGTGCTGGAAATGGGAATGGTTACGCTGTGTACTTCTTGATGTGACGTTCGGGCAGCTTTGTCTGCGAGATCATTTCCACTAATCACGCAATGGCCAGGTAACCACTGGAAAATAATTTCGTGACCTTCTTGTTCGACGTCGTGGTTAAGTCTGACGATTTCGTAAGTCAACTGTTCGTGAGATCCTCGCTGGAGAACTGACTGCACACTGTGTAAAGCCGGCCTCGGGTCGGAAAACACGGCCTATTTGCGACGACTCTCTGCGTCAATAAATTGAGGTGCACTGCGCAGAGCCGTGAGTTCCGCAGCCGCAGACATCATGACATGCAACGTCTTGAATCGTAGTGTTACTCCTAGCGTCAGTGTAAGCACAACACCGCCAGAACTGGTCGATGTAGTCAATCCATCACTATAGATACGTACGTGGTTCCTGTAATTATCATACAGTATGATAAGGTGAAGGTGCTATCCCGTTTCGGTGGAAAGTTCAAATAATTAGCTTAGCTCTTTTGCCCTAATTTTAATGCTATAGAGCTGCACATGCGACAGCATGCCTTCTCTTAGGTGTTGGCTTCCATACCGGAACTTTCAACGACAGCGATGCGGGATTTAGATTAAGTAGGGAACGCCTGAGACTGTAGATGTACACATGAAAGGTGAATTATTACAAAAATCAGGATTGGGAGCTTATACGTTACAGTATCAAGCCACATATCTCTACTGAGCCATATATGACAGTTTTCTGTATTTTAGAAGAATTAGTTACCAGTTATGCGTTAAATCATCTGGGGGCCTACGTGCTTATTGCTGAGCGTTATTAGTGCCATAAATCCGAACATTTGTCAGTTTTGTTCATGCTACCTCAATACCAACTATATACGCCTGCGTCATGGATGAGTATCGCCAGGGCTGAGTATTGTAGGTGACGAGGGAAGCGCAGTTGCCAGATTCAGATAGCCGCTACAGTTCCTTTCCATTCGTTTTATAGCCAAGTAAATTGTTATTATAAATCGTGGATGCATACAATTGCGCACAGAGATCATGAGAAGCCGACCGGAAATTGTTTTCTTAAGTGAGACAGTTCCAGCCCTACTACACAGATGGAAAAGAAAAGGGAGGAGCGGACAGGGCACAGCACAACACATCGCACTAAGGGAGAGGAGGGTCTCTGCAGATGGGAGTGGAGTCCAGGAAAGAACTCCATCTAGAACAGCGTGGTGGGGATAATACCTGTTCGAATTTCGCCTTGTCGGGAATTAGACATCGAACAAAGATAGCGGAATGCTTATTTGCTCGAACTTAGTACCGGCGACTGCCGAATGAGGTGCATTGTAAAAGCAAGTGGTCAAGCGTTTCACTGCAGCATCTAAAGCCAGGCAAGATGGGGCTAAGCGCACGCCCTTGGCGGAAAAAGAAAGAAAAAGAACTGACGTTCTTCATATCCTATAGAGCTTTCACTTTTACATACGTGACTGCAGAAACAAAACATAAAAGGAACGGTATCTTAATCTTTCCGGGGCAAAGCAGTGTCTTGTGTGTTTCGTGGGTGAATGTGTAACATCCACCTTGCTGATGAGATCTCCTAAGCATTCGGTTTTGTCATGGACGCTACAACAACCGCCGCCGTGAAAGTTACTTGTGAGCAGGCTGCTTTCCACGTTTGCGTCATCAATTGCCGAGTGCGCTTTGGCGTCGCTAGCATTATTCACTCTGCAGAAACAGCGCTTTTTGGTCTATGCCTAAAGAAATGGCAACGGCGATTAAGAGGAGGGGGGGGGGGGGAGTGTATGAAGCGAGGATCAGTGAGAAGTGACATGGAGCCACAAATTAAGCCCCTTAATGCAGCGCTTGGGCAAATGCGATGAACCGTGCACCGGTGGTGTGCGAATGTGCGAGAACACACTGGGGGTCGCTGTTGCCGCCGTGTACATTTATATTGACTCAAATGCGTGCAAGATCTCACGTCCTTCATTTTCTTTCTATCTCTCTTTTTCGTATTCCTAGGTTTGTGGAACTGGAGCGGCGTCATGGCGGTGTCGCCGACTTCCCATCCACGTACAAAGCGACGGAAGCCGCAGTTCCACTTCTCCGGTGTTGGATGGCTTGCGCTTCTGATAGCTGCATCAGAGTGTCAAGCGCAGACCACTACATCAAATCAAGGTGAGCTTACCAAAGCATTTATTGCGTGGGTGTAACGTTAGGAGACATCGCCGAGGCTAAAGGGGCTGCGATGCCAGTGCAAACAGCGCACGAAGTTCAACTAAGAGATGAAGACGCTTAAATGCGGTTCGATACTTTTAATTTGGAGTCAATATAATAGTATAATAGTGTATAAATGCAGAGCAAACTACGAGGCCTCAAGCTGTCAAATTGTGCCGAAATTATAAGGCTTCTTTAAGAGGAACACAAACGTGAAACATTAAGTGAAGCTCTACATTTCCATTACGCATCTGGAACGTCAGATAGTTTAGTATCACAGTGATTACAGGATGCATAACCAATAAAGGACAAAGAAACTGAAAGTGTGGCGTGATGTAATTTGTGCACAACCTCCATCTGACGCGACGCACTCCGGGAGCGTCTGCGAGCTCGTTTGCTTCCCTAAGTGAGGCAGTGAATGGAAGGGAGGCCCTTAACAACACGAATAAAGTTCAATAAAATTAAATCGCTTAATTGTGTTAACACACAAAAGTGAAATATACACGCACAGAAGAGGCACCCAAAACACCAGAGATTGCTGCGGAACTCTCAACAGCAAGTATAAGTATACTGAACAAGCAACCTGAAAAGTATTAGAACTGGTAAACTGTTTAAGCAATACCATAACAAGATGATTACACAATATAATATTCAATAGAACCGTTTTAAATAAAATACAAATAAATCACTGGAAATGTTAGGAACAAAAGTAGTACAAATACAAACACAAAAAACTCTCATATTTCAGTTGTCAGGAGCCTATACGCGCTAAAGTGCTTTGAAGAGATTGAACTGGAAAAAAGCATGGCTCCATATCTAATGGCCACTGCTTGCTAATAAAATGTACACCATGCAAACCGAACAATACTTCAAGCAGTGACACATGATAGACATCAATATGTCAACCGAGATTTGTTTTAGCATTTGTTATCACCGTTAAGCAGTGTTACATTTGCTTAGAAAAAGACAGGTTAACTCCTCCAGTGGGAACGGGCTACACGAAATCGTTTAAGCGTCCAGAGTGCAGTTTATTATTCTACTTTTGCCCGTTTATACTTTTGAACTACACGGCCTGAAGCTGTCATATCGTGTCTTAATTAAGAGGTTTCTGCAATATGTCCGCGGATAAGCGGCAAGATATGCAGATGAAAATGTATGTGCGACCTCAAAAGGCTGCTTGCGAGACGTCTTGCAGTGCGTATTGTAATATCACATTCGAAATGGTCGAGAGAAGCAGTACACCAACCCAAAGCCAACGTGCGTCGGTCGCTGCTTGGCCAAGTCTAGACTTTAGATGACTGCTTGTTCCTAGAATGCGAAAGATGGGAAGAGGGAGAATAACTTTCGTTTTTGTGACTGCCGGTCCTTTGCTCTGACTCACTTCTTCCACTCCTCACCCGGACCGATCGCGACCTCGATCTGAGGCGTGAACACTTGTCGCCGTTCATTCTCGAGAGGTTCGCTTGGCCCGCACGCCATCTGGCCAGCTCTCTTTGTGATACACCTCTCAGGCAAAGCTTCGAGCTTTCACGCATGTAGACCACAATGACGCACGGCTGACCGTCCTGAGTGTCGTCGCTTACGGGGACCGAGAAAACCTGGAATAACAGCTGCTCGCTATTAGAGGCTGCGAGCTGAGCCTGAAAGATTGAGATAACGAAGGATACAGTCGAGACTGCGGGCAAGACTGTAGGGGGCAGTTGTTGGTACTACGTTTCCATGCCTTTTGACATTCCAGGTTGTGCCTTGACGCCCCCGTGTCCCCTTTCCCGCCCTCGCTTTCACCTCCCCTGTTGAATCGTGCCGCTGACCTCCACGGTGTAAGCATTAGTGAAAGCTGCACCGACATGCGTTCGCTGACCGTTTTATTTATTTATTGATACTGCAATCCCGGTATCGGGATTATAGCAGGGTGGGAAAGAAGAATTAAGCAGTTTCACAAAAACTGGCAAAATGCAAACAAAAGTAACAAGGGAGCAGGTTGAAGCTCTGCAGCCAGCATCAGGAATACAACATTTGAACAAGATATCAAACAGTAAAAATAAAATACACAATAGCGCAGTAAAGTGATGAAATGCAGTAACACACACTAAGTAATATGTTCTGCGAATAACGTCAGTGAAGGTTGCAACACTTCATTGTTAGTGAGGTTATTCCAATCGGTAATCGTTCGTGGAAGAAATGAGTATTTAAAACAGTTATTACGGGTGCGAAAAGGAGTTAAAGATAGCTGATGTCGTTGTCGGGTCGCATATCCAGACGAATAATGAATTAAATGGGTGAGTTCAGTTCTGTAATGTCCTTTAATTATTTGGTACATAAATTTAAGTCTTGCAGAACGATTTCGCTCATTTATTGTCGGCAGACCAGCTTTGATTAAGAGATGTGTTACCGATGTACGTCGGTAATTATTATATATATATCGAGCAGCCCTCTTTTGAACCTTCTCTACTATGCACCTTTCCATTGTTCACTCCTATGACTGAGGTACTGGAGAGCGTAATTAATTTCCTGATGATGAATGCGGTGGCCATGTAGATGCAAGTCTTGACTGGTTCTTCTTCTTCTTCTTTCTGGGGTTTTACGTGCCAAAACCAGTTCTCATTATGAGGCACGCCGTAGTGGAGGGCTCCGGATTAATTTTGACCACCTGGGGTTCTTTAGAGTGCGCTACAACGTAAGCACACGGGCGTTTCTGCATTTCGCCTCCATCGGAATGCGGCCGCCGCGGCCGGGATTCGATCCCGCGATCTCGTGCTCAGCAGCGCAGCGCCTTCGCTGACTGAGCCGCCGGGGCGGGTAGTCTTGACTGCTCTAAAAGCTGCTGGAGTCTTGACTGCGCCAGCAGCTTTCAGTGTTCGCGGCGGGCCATGCCGGCCACGAGTTCGAACACTCTTTTAGCAACGCGCTCACACGAGTGCTTACTTCTGCGTTGCTCGCTTCGGGTTGGACCGTTTTAAATGCGAAGCATTTCTTGGCGAACATTTGCAACTTTGAGAGTATCTATCTATCTATCTATCTATCTCTCTATCTATCTATCTATCTATCTATCTATCTATCTATCTATCTATCTATCTATCTATCTATCTATCTATCTATCTGTTTGTCTGCCTGTCTATCTATATATCTATCTATCTATCTATCTATCTATCTATCTATCTATCTATATATTTATCTATCTATCTATCTATCTATCTATCTATCTATCTATCTATCTATTTATTTATCTATCTATCTAGATATTTATCTTCCCGCATGTGTCTTGGAGCTCTTATGCTCGTTTCGTTAACTTGGTAGATACCAAAGTTAGCATAGTAGGACAAGAGTGTCCGACGCACATAAATGATAGGTCATGAAATGATTGTCATGTCATGTATGTCATGTAGGTCATGAAACAGCCGCCTACGCCGTAGTGCTCTCACGGTCGTTTCGTTAACTTGGTAGGCTCCCCGTACACTGCTTCGAATAACATCAATTCTGACAGGGCGTGGGATCTGCCGGCTATTTTGTCTATCTTTTCGAAAGGTGCGTGCCGGCGGTTACAGGGTTGGCTCCGCAGTGCCTAATAGCGAATGTCGCGGTCGTACTTGTGACGTTAAGTTCTGTTGGGCGTGAAGTAGGTCACTCGGCACTGTGGCTGCGTTCTATCGTGAGGATGAATAACTAGACTGACCACTTAATGACGCTAGTGGTACGCAGATGTGCGGTTTCTTCGCTTTAAAAAGCAAAGGCTGTTTTGTCAAAGATACAATGTGGCTGCGATGTTTTGAACTCCTTCGCATTGGTGTTTGGAAATGTTCACTGATCGGGCAGCATTTCGTTCTCCTTTCACGTGTGCCGCCTGTTTTGTTGCCGTTATAAGTACTTCTAGTTCGTGCAAAAAATATTTAATTGTAAAAGCTACCAATTGTTACGCATCGCCACCACCTTCGCATTTTTCTGCTTTTTCATGGCACGGCTTCCTATTTTGCTTAAGCTGAAACGCAGTACTCGTGGTCTAATTATCTTGCACATCAATATAGGCGAACAACTGCGGCAATAAAATGTGTAAAAGCTGACTGATACTTTGAAAGTATGGTGCTCCGTAACCTTGCAACAAAGTGCATGCGGCCTACTCATACTTTTTTACGCTTTCATCGGTCCCTCAGTAAAACGGCACTCGAAACTGGGAGAACGAAATGCAACGGTGAAAACAGGTGTTACGTGTAGTTCAAGCCACATTGCCCCAACCTGCAGTTCACCAGCGCATTTTTTTAAACCGTACAAGCACTGACGCCAGCAACTTTATTTTGACGTGTGTGTTGTCTCGAAACGCAAACTATACAGTGGTAAATAATTTACACCTTAAAAGTAAATAAGGGTGTGAATTTTAAGCCGATTCACAACCTTATGCACTTTTAAGGGCGTAAATTATTCTACAATATAGGTAGATAGGCATGGCATAGGGAATAAACGCCTGAGTACCTTATCTCCTTCTACCGTCGTTTGGCTATGTCCCCGAATAAAGTATGTGGTAGCTAAAACGTTAGCACGAACACACACTTGGTGCATAAATTAATACGTGTTGCTTAGGCTTCCGTAATTGTGCACGCTCCTATTTCCTGATTGGACGGTTGTTCGTGTAAGCTACGATTTGAACTATGCTTTGTTTCCTTTGCCTCGTGCTGAGCGCAAAATTGAGGCTCAAATGCAGGCTATACAGTAGCCTCGTTCGGACGTGGAAGGGCTGCAAGATTTTGTGCCTTCTGAGATTTTGTTGAAATATAAAAAAAAAAACGCCCGGGGACCAAAATTAATTCGAAGCGCTGCACAGAGTGTGCACGAAGGGGTTCGTCCAGGTTTTCTTTTTAATAATATACACGTGCTACGTCTACGCTTACGCGCTAGCCTTCTCGCTTTTATTGTGTTTCTTACCCCGCTAAAAATTATACTGGTGTGCAATCTGATCCTTTTGTTTTTCAATAATTGCCGTAATTGTTTTGTCTTTAGAGATATGAGAAACGTTTACAAACAAACAAAAAACTGAAATTGGCTTATTTATTCGTCTTGCAGACAACTTCAGAGCTGACTTTTCTATGCTGATAGTACACGCCAGTGCGTGCTACCAGTAATCGATTCGCAGGCTTTAGGCCTTGCCTGTAAACAAGCTCTAGTTTTGTCATTTTTCTTTCCTCCATAGCCGTGATTCGTTAGCTTATCGCGGAGGTGGTGCTTAAACAGCCGTCTAACGGATTTCAGTTTGCCAGCAGCTTGTTCTCATCAGCGAAGATGGCGCCGTTGCTTCACCTTTTCGAAAATGGCAATATAAGGACAAGCTTGCCCGAGGACGCAGCAGTAATCGAGCAAGTCGCACACTGCGCCATCGTCACATAAAGCGGCCATCGCTACCACGGTGCATTCGTTTCCTTGTTTTAGTTGGAAGCGCGTGTCGGTTGTTTGGTTGTAATTCATTTCCGAGGCAAAACAGGATGGGTATCTTCGACGATGATCACCGAAATGGGACGACGCATGTAATGGATCTGCGCTTGTCTTGCGCGTTGGTCCGTCGGGTGATTACGCACTGTTTTTCTTTGAAACCACGAGCTGAATTATGCTTTTTGCATCTCTCCTTATTGTAGAGGCGAATGCCACTGTATGACTTTGAAGGAATACGGGCTTTCCTCAACGCCATAAGGCGTTAGAAAAAAAGGCCACATGGCGTACGTTAAGGTATGTGTTCCAATACGCGTGTGCACTCTAAACGTTTTCTTACGCATCAAGAGAAGTCATTCGTATGCACGATCTCGCGGCAGGGAACTTCTGCGCCTAAGTTCGAGTTATAGCATCATATCCCTCTAGCAGCAAGGATACGACTGCACAAGCGAGATATTAAAAAATAACTCGAGTGACATTATATAGGTGGAACGATAATAAACATCTTGAGGAGCAGATAGACGACGGAAAAATGAACGTATTGGGGATTTCTCTATTGTTGCACATTCAGATGTGCCGGGCTGGTTGGTTAACAATTGTCGGCAGTGCAATTTTTTACACTGCCTCCAAGTGCTAACAGGAACATCATTGTGTGTGGAAGGCATACTTCTCTGAACTGGTGCTAAGCGCAGGATTGCTGCGAAATTGGTATGACTCGAGTTTAGTTGCATAATCGGGAGGCGCCCCTAAAGTGAATAACGAAAAAGCTTATTTAAATAAAATTTAAGCCGTGAAATTCCTTAATTTATGGTGGTCATATTGGAGATCACTCGTGCCAGTACGTTCGCCTTTTCAAGTAACCTAGCTGAGCTGGCAGGGAGATTCTTAATTGCTGTATTCTCACTGCGAAAGAAACACAGAAACTTGAGCATATATTTCAAGGGAGAAGCTATTGTTCTGACTGCGGAGTGTGGGCCCTACAGTAATATAAGAGCTGGTCGAATACGGTGACTCATTCACGCTTCGGAGTGTACAATGAAAAAAACTTTTGCTTTAGTGGGGTTTATTTACGAACTGGAGCTCCAAGGGTGGGAAAGAGAACAAACCTTAGCCCGGCGGTCTATTTTTGTACCAACGACGACAATGTGTCCGTTAATTCCGGGTATCTACAGTACAATCTGAATAGCTGGTGCTTCCTAGTGGCATCGCCAGAGTAATTTACATGGATGCATGCCTTGTGGCGTAATTACGTGCGGCATTTACTTTGCGAGAAAGGAATTACCGATGCTAGGGAACGAATTGTCACGCGGCGATAACGTATCTACAGTTGTGCTGTACCCCAAGAAATGGTAAATTGAGTAAGAAAAAGCAGAAGAGTGGCTCATTAAATGGCAGTCTCCTCGAAAGTATCTTGAGATTGTCCTATTTCAATACATATAGCGAGATAGCAGTAAGAAATATGGTCGTATCATACTAAGTACAAGAGCAAGAAGATGAATGAAAGGCAGGGAGGCTAACCAGGACTGAGCCCGGTTGGCTACCGTGCATTGGGAAAAGGAAAAAAGGGAAGGTAAATATTAGGAGAAGAGATTGACTGCTGTGAATATCACCCTCATATTAACAGTTCTCTGCTATGTATCACAGACGTCCACTCAGTCCGCGGTAGCTTTAAGAAATCGCAGCATCGCTTTTGTTAGCTTTGGTAGCTACGATACGTGAGACCATGGTCCCAAGATCTTGTTCAACGTCAATGGTTTTGTGTACAACTGATTTAGAGCTACGCAGAAGTAATGTCGTTCATTTTCGAAGGATGGACAGTAGCACAGGAGGCGTTCTAGTTTCCTCGACACTTGGTGCTATCGGCCATTCGAATAAAAATATATATGCATTGGTGAATGCAACGCCCCGGCGTAAGCGAAACAGCATTGTTTGCTCACTTCGCGGAAGTCCATGTAAGAGCCGAAGTTGCATAGATGGGTCGAGAGAAAGCAACTGATGGTGAGTGAATTCAAGTGTGCGCCACTTCTCCAACGTCGTATGGTGCGCTAGCTTGCTCAAGTGTTAGGCTGCGTCAGTCGTTGATTAAGGTAGAGAAACAAGGTTTGTTCCTTCATGTGCTAAGCCCGAAATACTACGTAGGCTAGTGAACTTAAAAAAGTTGCGTAGCTTAATTGCACTGGAGGCGAAACGCTAAAGAGACAGCGGAGCTGATGGGCACCTAGCTAGTCTTTGCCTTTGGGCTAGGCTAAGCACTACCAAGTCATTCCGAGAAATTTCTATAATTTTATTGATTATTGATCGATGATCGATGATCAATTAGCTATTGAGCGTCAATCGATTGGCTATCGCAAGGTATTGGTCACGTATTTGGGCTAGGCTAAGCACTACCAAGTCATCCCCAGCACTTCTCAGAATTTATAGTCTACTTGGAGATGGTGGAGATGGTGGAGGTCTACTTCGGCGATGCCGAAGTAGACCTCCACCATCTCCACCATCTCCACCAAGCTCCGGCATCGCCTCAACTACAGCCGCAAGCGATGACCTACGCCGCCGTCGCCCGTCGTCACGGCCCCCCTCCGCGCTCGCGCCAGGGCCCCGTAACGCCGCAGTTCCGTCGTCCACCGCCGCCGCCGCCAGCACGCCCGCCCGTCGCCCAGCGCAGCTACCAGCGGAAGACGGACATTTGGCGCGCCCCCGACCAACGCCCGCTCTGCTATCACTGCGGGGAAGTCGGCCATGTCTACCGCCGATGCCCATACCGCGAGATGTCCCTACGAGGGTTCGCCGTCAACGCGCCACGTCCACAGCTTGGCGAGCGACCACGCGACATCGCTGACTACCTCGCCGGAGCCCAGTTCCAACCACGACGACCCTCACGCTCGCCGTCACCAGGACGTTACCTGTCGCCGCAGCGCCGACCATACACTGGCCCAGCGCGGGGCCGGTCCGTGAGCCCCTATCCGGGAAACTAAAGGCAGCAACCGATGGAGGTGCGGTTGCTGTACGACGCAATACCGAAGATCCTCCGCCGCCACCGACGACGACAACTCACGCATCATCACAACGAGGTACCAGCACACCGCCTAGCAAGAGCCTTGACGACAACACTTCGCCGCCGAAAGAAGACTGACCGACGCGACGTAGCAGCAGCGAAGCAAGCCGACGTAGCCGTGATCCGAAGCCACGACTTAACCGCAACGCCAGACGACGGTCTACCGACTTAGACGTGGTAATCGATGGTCATAGCGTCACCGCTCCCGTCGACACTGGAGCTGACTATTCCGTCTTCAGTGGCCCGTTCGCCGCCAAGTTGAAGAAGGTGAGGACGGCCTGGCAAGGACCTGATATCCGGACAGCGGGAGGCCACCTAATAACGCCGGCTGGAATCTGCACAGCGCGAGTCACGGTTAACAATCGCACTTACCCGGCGAGCTTCGTAATCATGCAGCACTGCTCCAGGGACGTCATCCTAGGCATGGACTTTCTAAACCAACATGGTGCAGTCATCGATTTAAGGTCCAAGTCAATAACGCTTTCAACGGACAACGCGATACCACCGGATACAGACATCAGTTACCATGCCTTGAATGTGCTAGAAGAACAAGTCACCGTTCCGCCTCGCTCCAGTGTAATGATTTTCGTCGGTGCCGAAGTGCCTGCAGATATGGAGGGCGTCATCGAGGGCGATCATCACTTACTGCTCGATCGTGAAATTTGCGTCGCTAGAGGCATAGCTAAGCTACGTGAAGGGAAAGCAAGAGTGATGCTCACGAACTTCAGCGACGAATACAAGCACATTAACAAAGGCACAACGGTCGCCTACATCGACGAAATAGTACAAGCCGGCAGTGCTTTTGCCTTCACGGATTCTAGTGCACCTGCAACGAAGACTGTAGTACTTGAACCAACTTTCGACGTCAATCAGAACCTTCCTTGGCATAAGAAAGAACAGCTAAAAGCTCTACTCCTGCAATACAAGGACTGCTTCTCGTCGTCGTCAAAAGTTCGACAAACCCCGGTCGCCAAGCACCGCATCATAACCGACGAATATGTCCGCCCACTCCGTCAGAGCCCGTACCGAGTTTCGGCGCGCGAACGCGAGGCCATAAGGCAACAAGTCGACGAAATGCTACGCGACGACATCGTCCAGCCGTCCAAGAGTCCGTGGGCGTCCCCCGTGGTGTTAGTGAAGAAGAAGGATGGAACCCTACGTTTCTGCGTCGATTATCGTCGCCTCAACAAGATCACGAAGAAGGACGTATACCCTCTCCCACGGATTGACGACGCCTTGGATCGACTCTACAACGCAAAGTATTTTTCGTCGATGGACCTGAAAACCGGCTACTGGCAAATCGAAGTCGACGAGAGAGACCGGGAGAAGACTGCCTTTATAATACCAGACGGACTGTTCGAGTTCAAGGTTATGCCGTTTGGTCTTTGTTCGGCACCTGCGACTTTCCAACGGGTCATGGATACAGTACTGGCAGGCTTGAAGTGGCAGACTTGCCTCGTCTATTTGGACGACGTCGTTGTGTTTGCCTCAAGCTTCGAGGAACACCTCCGGCGCCTTGAAACAGTTCTTCAAGCTATCAAGACCTCCGGACTCACGTTGAAGCCAGAAAAGTGCCACTTCGCATACGAGGAGCTCTTGTTTTTGGGCCATGTCATCAACAAGTCTGGAGTGTGCCCTGACCCACAGAAAACGGCGGCCATCACTGACTTTCCTCCGCCCGCCGACAAGAAGGCAGTGCGTAGATTTCTTGGCCTGTGCGCCTATTACAGGCGCTTCGTCAAGGACTTTTCTAGGATCGCCGAGCCACTGACATACCTCACGAAGGCCGACGTCGAGTTCAAGTGGGAGACGCCGCAAATCGAAGCATTTGAAGAACTGAAGCGACGCCGGCAATCGCCGCCAATACTTGCGCATATTGACGATAACGCCGATACCGAAGTCCACACCGACGCAAGCAGCGTAGGACTCGGCGCCGTGCTTGTGCAGAGGACTGATGGACTAGAAAGGGTTGTAAGTTACGCTAGCCGGTCGCTATCGAAGGCGGAAGCAAATTATTCCACAACAGAAAAGGAGTGCCTCGCCATCATCTGGGCTACATCAAAGTTTCGCCCCTACCTCTATGGCAGGCCCTTTAAAGTTGTGAGCGACCACCACGCCTTGTGTTGGCTAGCTAACTTGAAGGATCCTTCAGGTCGCCTCGCACGATGGAGTCTGAGACTTCAAGAATTTGACATCACCGTCGTTTACAAGTCCGGGCGAAAGCACTCTGACGCCGACTGCTTGTCTCGCGCCCCCGTCGAACCGCCGCCACAGGACGACCAGGATGACGATACTTTCTTGGGACCAATCAGTGCCGACGAATTCGCTGAACAACAGCGAGCCGACCCGGAACTAAGGAGCCTTGTAGACTACCTAGAAGGCAAGACCGTCACTGTGCCGAAGGTGTTCAGGCGAGGATTGGCGTCGTTTTTCTTGCAAAACGATATTCTCCTAAAGAAGAACTTTTCGCCTCTCCGAACCAACTACCTCCTCGTGGTGCCCTCAGCGTTGCGTCCAGAGGTTCTGCAAGCTCTCCATGACGACCCAACGGCTGGACATCTCGGTTTTTCCCGCACGCTCGCGAGGATACAAGAAAAATACTACTGGCCTCGCCTCTCTGCCGACGTCGCCCATTACGTAAGGACATGTCGAGACTGTCAGCGACGCAAAACACCGCCGACAAGGCCAGCCGGACTTCTACAACCGATCGAACCACCTCGCCGACCATTCCAGCAGATCGGGATGGACTTACTTGGGCCTTTTCCGACGTCGACGTCCGGGAATAAATGGATCGTCGTAGCTACGGACTACCTCACCCGCTACGCCGAAACAAAAGCCTTGCCCAAAGGCAGTGCCGCCGAGGTAGCCCGATTCTTCGTTGAGAACATTCTCCTGCGTCACGGTGCTCCAGAAGTCCTCATCACCGACAGAGGCACGGCCTTTATGGCAGAACTAACTCAAGCCATCCTGCGATACAGCCAGACAAGCCATCGCCGGACCACCGCCTACCACCCGCAGACGAATGGCCTCACCGAGCGCCTAAATAAGACCATCGCCGACATGCTGGCAATGTACGTCGACGTCGAACACAAGACGTGGGATGCCATCCTTCCGTACGTGACCTTCGCATACAACACGGCCGTGCAAGAAACGACGCACATGGCGCCGTTCAACCTGGTCTACGGAAGGAACCCGGCAACGACGCTTGACGCCATGCTACCGGACGTCACCGATGAGGAAAATCTAGACGTTGCCACCTATTTGCAGCGTGCCGAAGAAGGTCGACAGCTCGCCCGCCTGCGCATCAAGAACCAGCAGAGGACCGACAGCCGACACTACAATCTTCGACGACGCTACGTCGAGTACCATCCCGGAGACCGTGTTTGGGTCTGGACTCCGATACGCCGACGAGGACTTAGCGAAAAACTCTTACGTCGCTATTTCGGACCATATAAGATCATCCGACATATTGGCGCACTGGACTATGAGGTCGTGCCAGACGGCATTTCGCAATCACAGCGGCGCCGCGCACGACCCGAAGTCGTCCATGTGGTGCGTCTTAAGCCTTTCTACGCCCGCTGACGAACTTAGGTACTTTGTTACTTTATTTTTTTTTCTATATTACGTGCGGTTTTGTTTTCGCTTTCAATTTGTTTGTAGCATCGGGACGATGCTTTTTAAGGGGAGGGTATTGACACGTATAGATGTTTATCTTTCACCGGTGGCCGCTTTCCACCGGCTAACAAATGTTAAACGTTATCGTTTGGCGCAGGGCGCGCCTGTATCGCAAGTTCTAGAACGTTATCGATGCTTCTTTCCATTGCCTGTTTTTATCTGATTGCATGACTGACGCGAATTGTCTAGAACTTTCTGGAAGACACGTGGGCATCAGGGATTAATCTAGAACCTTCGATGACTCAGGTATAAAAGCCGACGCGTTTCGCCGCTGATCAGATTTTCGACGATCGCCGACTGTGTTCGCCGCTATCGTTGTGCTTTGAGTGTACCTTCCTTTTGTGGGCACAGGTTCGCCCAATAAACAACCAGTTTCGTTGTACACAGTTTTACGACTGTTTTCTTCAGCGTCACTACTACGTGACAATATCATCGGCGTATATAATGTAGTATATGTCTGAGATTGCTGTCAGAGCCCACCCAAGGGGTAACATTGCCACGTTAAAGAGCAACGGCGCAAGCACCGACCCCTGTGGCACACCGCGCTTTGCGTTGAAGCTGCCGGTTGCGTGTGCCGCCATACGGATGGCAAACGTCAGTTGAGTGAGGAAGCAATTTACAAAATTATAGACGCGCTCGGGTAGTCCCACGCAAAGCATAATGTCAAGTAGAGCAGCGTGGCTAACTTCATCATATGCCTTGTGCACATCCATGGCTAATATTCTTCGCACCCGGTGAGTCCGATTTCCTGCCAAAACCATGCCAGTAAGTGCTCCAAGGCCATCTTCTGTGCTGAGGTGTGGACGAAATCCAATTTGTGCGGGATGATACCACTTGAATTATTCAAGCCACCAGGTTATTCGCGTAGCAAGCATTTTCTCAGTTAATTTGCAGACAGTAGCCGTTAAGGCAATAGGGCGAACGTTGCGGAGATTAGAAGGGTTTTCCTGGCTTGGGTATAGGTATAACTTCAGCTTGTGTCCAAGATTCAGGTGTATCGCCTTCAGTCCACACGTGATTGATGTTATCGAGGAGCGAGACCAATTATATCTTTGTAAGGTTTTTGAACAATTCATAAGGTAATCCATCAGGTCCAGGTGCTGTGCGTGGTCTCGACGTGTCAATAGCTGCTATCAATTCCGGCATAGTGAACGGTGCCTGGATTCCAGCGATTGCTTCCGGATTAGGGTGTCGGCCGACCATCGAAGGCAGGATGACAGAGTGATCTACATGATCACGAAGCACATCGTAGTGTGGGAACAATGTCCGAGCTATTAGTCGTGCCCCATTCAACGGCGTATCCGCAGAGGCGAGAAGCATGGAAGCCGTTGGGTCGGGCTGAAATTGACCATTTTACATTGCACGAAAAGTACGCCAGAGAGAGGCTGTCCGTGGCGATGGTCCGAGGGACGCGCACCAATCCAGCCATCGCCCTCTGTCCAGTATTCGTTCGTGCCAACGGGCTTGTGCCGTGATAAGGCGCATTTCAATTTTCGCTTCTATCGACGTGGGATCACGCACCACAGCAAGCTCAGTCCGGCACCGAGCCGCCCAAAGGCGCATCAGTGGCAGATCTGGGACCGGACGACCTTCATCTACCCAGGACGTTTGCTTTGCTGAATCATGTGCTTATCCGAAAAAATCTTGAAGGTTTTGCGGTGACAGATCCTGTGTTATGAGCACAGCCCCGGAAAGGCGTCCCAGTGGACAACTCTACAACAGCGTCGAAGTCGGTAATGTCCGTGGGTGGGAAATTCGAGTGAGATGGGGTAATTGAAATGTGATTATTCTACCTCAGGGTAGCAGGATAGGAGATCATCATTGATGCAATGAGTAAAGGGTTCTTCTGGGTGATGTTCATACATTATTTCTACCATGGGATAAAAATGTATTTAATGGAGACTTAAGGCAAAATTACTTCCTGGTACAGAATTGAAACATCAGTGAATAGCCACATCTCCACGGCCATGTTATGGACAATGCCATTAAAAAATGGTACATCAAAAAGAGAGGCAAACACAGAACACGTCCGAATACTCAGCTGTACAGAATTAATGCACAAAATTGTGGCATCACACATTAAATGCACATTGATCTTTAGAAAAACGATATGCTTTATCACAACGCTTAAGTCCTTTCTCAGTATTAGTCTAAACTTCAGTAGATATAAAAACAATTTATTTATTACACCCTCGGTACCTAATACTACACAGAAATGTGTTATCGGAACAGTATTGCAATCAACAAGAACCTTTCAACATGTATGTAATGTGGGCATTTGTTGTGCACTTCATCATCTGTACATTATCATCTTATGCGTGTGCCCTTCATCTTCATTGCGCGTGCGGGCGCATCATCAGCGTGGACTGTGCCGAAGGCTGTTCATGCCGGTTGTGGACGCCGCCCTTCTTCGCCGTGTCGTCTCTCGGGCTCAATAAAGATCCGCCCTTACTGTGACATCACAAGTGGTGGAGGCGCTTCTTGGTTCCCCGTCCTCTACACCACTGGCCTACTCCCTGGAGCTTCGTTCGGTTCGCCGCTTGTGCCCACTGTCCGCCAGCATGTCGCAGGACGAGCAGCCTGGCGCTTCTAGCCTAACCATCGCGCCTCCACAAGCCGCACCTTCTGTGATCATCAACGGCCACCAGCGTGATCCCCATCTGTTCGCTTGTCTTCGCGGTGAAGATGCTGACGACTGGCTGGATGATTACGAGAGCGTAAGCTTTGCTAATCGGTGGGATGATCTCCACAAGCTCCGCCATGTCTCGTTCTACCTGACCGGTGTGGCGAAGACCTGGTTTTTCAACCATGAGATTGATTTCTCCGATTGGACGAACTTCAAGCAGCAGCTTCGGAAAGTTTTGACACGCCGGCGGTTCGCTCCGCCCTTGCTAAGAAAACTCTGGATGCTCGCAAACAACACTCCGGCGAGTCCTACACATCGAAAATCGAGGGTGTGCTTGCACTCTGTCACCGTGTCAATGATGACATGGCTGAGTCAGACAGGATACGCCACATTCTTAAAGGAATTGGGACTGTGGCCTTCAACGCGCTTGCCGTCTAGAACCCGCCTACCGTCACTGACATCGTCTTGACGTGCCAGCGCCTCGACGAGCTCGAGTCCGCACGCTTGCAGCCGGACTTCAGCGAACACCGTTCTGCGGCAGGCCCTGACTTGCATATGATGGTCCGGGCGATCATACGCCAAGAACTACATTCACTTGGCTTGTCGTCGCCGTTGGTGATTCCTGCTCAGCCTTCTGGTGCAGCATTGCGTGACGTCATCAGAGAGGAACTTGCGTCAATGACCTGCTCTGCGCATGTGGAGCCTCCGGCCCCTCGCACCTTACCAACATACGCGCAGGTTGCTACCGCGCCTCCAACTAGTGTACGTTCAACGTTGCCTCTACCCACATACGCGCAGGTTGGTTTCGCTCCTCCGGCCAATGCGCATTCCTTACCACGTGAGCCGCCATCGCCCCATCTGACCGCACTATCTCACAGCGCACCGAGCGCCCCCTACTACCCGCCTTGGTGACCGTCTCGTCCTACCTGTTATTACTGTGGTTATCGCGGCCACATAGCCCGTCTTTGCCGCAAGCGCCAACAAGATAAGCTTCACGGGTACGACCTGCGTAAACGCGATGCGTATTTTGGTGGGGCCTCTTACCAAAGCCGTCATTACGCTTCCTATCCGCGCCGTTCCCCATCTCCGCCCGCAATGACGGAGACGCCGAATGGTTACCGCCCCACCAGACGCCGATTACCTTCGCCCTTCCCCCGCTCCTCGTCACCGCTTCGGCCTGCCTCATTCACCTCTGACCGCCGCCCGGAAAACTAAGTAATGCAGTTTTCGGAGGAAAAACTGCATTCACCGACAGGACTACAGTTCCTCCAGCGCGCTCTTGTATTATGATGAACGTGTTTGTTGAAGGCGTGCACGTTGAAGCTTTGGTGGACACCGGTGCGACTCTATCTGTTATGCATTCAGATTTGCGTAGGCGTCTCAGGAAAGTTACGACGCCTTATGATGGACCCGCTATGGTTGCAGCTCAAGGGAAAACAATCCGCCCTTCCACGTTTTGTACAGTGCGTGTATTCATCGGTGGCATCGTCCACTACATACAATTTGCTGTGCTGTCGCCCTACTCCCACCAGCTGATTTTAGGATGGGATTTACTTGCTTCTGCTGCTATATGTTGGGGGCAAGGTGTCGTACACACGACTGACACCGACTATTCGCTCAGCGATGAACCGTACCAGCCACTTCGTCTACTCGCGGCAAAAGACACCGAGCTACCTCCAGGCTGTCAGCAAATTCTGGCCATCACGTCCGACGTCATCTACCATGGCGATGTGTTAGCGTTACCTTGCGCGCATTGGCTCACAAAAGGGATAGTCATTGTTTCAGGCCTAGTTAGATTTGATAATGGTTCTGCGCATCTCGCCTCATGGAACACAACACCTGAAAGATTCTGCTTCCTAAAGGCACAACTTTGTCTTGAGTTGCTGATTCAGAGCCTCTCTCTGTCGTTCTCCTCAAGGCTGCTCCCTCTGAAATTCCTCCTGCTGGACATTCTGGCTCTACCTCCGCTCTTGCTGCTGTAATCAGCTCGGACTCGACCCCTTCGCTGAGGCAACAGCTCCTTGCCTTGTTGAAAAAGCATGAATGTTCATTTGATGCCCATTCTTCAACATTGTGACAGGCGACGGTCACAATGCATCGGATTCAGACAGGCGGCAAATCCATCGTGCGTCGCCGGCCGTATCGCGTGTCTCTATCTGAGTGCAAAATTAGTGAGCAAAACGTCGCTGACATGCTGCAACGTAAGATAATTCGGCCCTCTGCTAGCCCTTCGTTGTCTCCCATTGTTTTGGTCCGAAAAAAAGATGGCTCCGTGCGTTTCTGTGTAGATAACCCAGCGCCCAACAAGATCACGCGCAACGATGTGTAGCCCAAGCCTCGCATTGACGATGCCCTCGATTCCCTGCAAGGTGCCGAGTACTTCTCCAGTCTTGATCTGCGTTCAGGTTACTGGCAAATTCCGATGCACGAAACCGACAAAAAACAGCGTTTGCCACCCCAGAAGGTCTTTACGAGTTCAACGTCAAGCCCTTCGGCCTCTGCAATGCTCCCGCAAGTTTTCAGTGCATGAATGACATCATTCTGTGTGGCCTGAAGTGGAAGACCTGCTTGTGCTATCTGGATGACACAATTATTTTCTCGTCGACGTTTTCACAGCACCCGCAACATTTCGACGAGGTTCTCACGTGCATAGCCAACGCTGTTCCTCAGCTCAACACCAAAAAGTGTCATTTTGCAAAGAAGATGATGAAGGTCTTAGGTCATATTGTAAGCAAGGATGGTATTCGACCTGATCCTGACAAGATTTCGGCGGTGCTTCACTTTCCTCGTCCAGACAAGACCAAGGACCTACGCAGTTTGCTCGGCATCGCTTCCTATTTTCGCCGATTTATTCGCAATTTCTCCTCTATAGCTGCACCTTTATACCACTTACTTCATTCCGGTGCTCCCTTCGTGTGGTCACCTGAATGTAAATCTGCCTTTGACCATCTAAAGGGCGCCCTCACATCTTAACCTGTCCTGTGTCATTTTAAAGAGACTGCAACCACACTCTTGCAAATGGATGCTAGCGGCCATGGCATCGGTGCTGTGCTCCTCGAGCGAGACAACTCTTCGCGTGAGAGAGTCGTTGCTTATGCCAGCCGCGTGCTCACACCAGCCGAGAAGAACTATACCATCACCAAGCAGGAGTGCCTCGCTGTCGTTTTGTCCGTCCAGAAATTTCACCCTTATCTGCACGGCCTCCATTTTACCATCGTTACGGATCATCACGCCTTATGCTGGCTTTCCACACTCACGAACTTGTCAGGGCGTCTTCGACGCTGGATTCTTCGTCTGCAAGAATATGACTTTGAAATCATCTACAAGTCTGGTAAGAAGCACCAAGACGCAGACGCTCTTTCTCACAGCCGCACTCATCAATGGTTCCGCCACCACCTCCAGTGACGCACTCACTGACGTCTCTTCTACGGCGGTTTTGTCCTTAGCCGCTCTTGATCATCTCACTTCGCACGACGATGAATCATTTTCGTCTCAACAACTCGCCGACTCGTACTGTCGCCTTATTATAGACCACCTTCGCGGAGCTTCGCGCCTGCCTAACGCCCGGCTTCGTCGACAGCTGACACAATTTAAGCTGGAAAACTCCGTGCTGTACCGCAATACCCGCCATCCTGATGGACGACGCTGGTTGCCCGTGCTACCTCGTTGCCTTCGTGCGCGTGTCCTTCAGGCCTTTCACGACGATTTGACTGCTGGCCACCTTGGCATCCAGAAAACTTACGACCGCATAAGACGTCGCTTCTACAGGCCTGGCCTGTCTACCAGTCTGGTGAGATACGTCGCTTTCTGCGCCATTTGTCAGCGTCGAAAACGTCCAACATCAGCTCCTGCCGGGCAACTACTACCAGTCTCATGTCCTGCGGAACCATTTGAGGTTGTTGGCATCGATCTCTAGGGCCCCTTCCCATGACTCCCGCCGGTAGTCGATGGATAGTGACAGCCGTCGACCACCTGACGCGCTATGCCGAGACAGCTTGTGTAAGTTCAAAACAGCTTGTGTAAGTCCGAAGTCGCTGCCTTCATTCTTCAAGCCATAATCCTGCGCCATGGCGCCCCTCATGTCCTTCTGAGCGACCGCCGAAAGACATTCCTTTCCCAAATGGTAGGCCAAGTGCTCAAAGCCTCTGGCACCACTCACAAGACTACATCAAGTTATCATCCTGAGACCAACGGCCTGACTGAGCGGTTTCCTCGTCTGACATGATAGCCACCTATATTCAACCAGATCACAGAAACTGGGATACAATTTTGCCATTCATCACTTTCGCCTATAACACCGCCGTTCAACGCACAACGAGTTACTCGTCATTCTACCTTGTTTATGGCCGTTCACCCAGTTCCTTTTTCGATGCCACTGTCCGTCTATCTCGGTCTTCCTGCGAAGAATATGTTTCCCGCCTAGTCCATTGTCGCCAGCGTGCCCGCGTCAACACCGCAGTCAGACAACGGGACCGCAAGGATCATTATGACGCATATGATCGCGTAGTATTCTACCAGCCTGGTGATGAAGTGCTGCTCTGGACACCAGTTCGAACTCATAGGTTGTGCGAGAAGTTTCAGTTTCAGTTTATTGGCCCCTACACGGTCCTGGAAATGACTTCTCCAGTTAATTATCGAGTGACCCCTGTTGTTTCGTCAACTGACCGCCGTTGCCGCTCTACCGAAGTGGTCAAGGTTTCCCGTATGAAGCCCTTCACGCGGCGTTCCCCGCACCTTTAGGCAGTGGCCAGGATTGCCGCTTTCGCGCGATGGAAATTAGTGTGGGCATTTATTGTGCACTTTATCATCTGTACATTATCATCATTACTAAAGTATTATTGCGCAGCAAAAGGACATAGACGGGAAAGAAGAACACACACACCAAGCGCAAGGTGTGCGCTTGGTGTGTGTGTTCTTCTTTCCTGTCCATGTCCTTTTGCTGCGCAATAATACTTTAGTAATGCATTACCAACTTGCCCGGAATGCTGCTCTCATTATCATCATCATGCGTGTGCCCTTCATCTTCATCACGCGTGCAGGCGCATCATCAGCGTGGACTGTGCCGAAGGCTGTTCATGCCGGTTGTGGACACCGCCCTTCTTCGCCGTGTCGTCTCTCGGGCTCAATAAAGGTCCGCCCTTACTCTGACGTCACAGTACAAATAGTGAATGCAGAATTAATGAAGTGCTAACTAACATTCAGTGTAAGGGCATTGAAGCATAAGCAAAGTCAAAACTTGATAAAATGGTTAGTGGAAAAAGAGAAACACACATTGACCTTTTCATATGTTGAATACAAAAACATATTTGACATTACTACGTTGTTTGGAAAAATTAAAATGATGTCATTACTTTCCTTAGAAAAAAATATTGTTGACACAAAATTTTATTGCCCTTTAAATTGAGTCAGTTTCATCAACATTTGGCCCACTTGACTGCAGTGGAAACTCATAGTTGTCTCTTTTCCGACATGATAGAGGCGTACATTCAAGTAACATTCTGCTACTCTTAAAAGATGGACATAATGATTCTCCAGTGGAGAATTATCGAACATGTGTGAGTGCATCTGCAGACAGCTTTCTTTGCTGCCGTGATTCAAGCACTTGGTGTACTAAATCCTGCAAGAGAGTTTTTGATGATAACTTTTTCATATGCACAGCCCATGGAAGAAAGGATTCTGATTTTTGCCAAATTGCAATGACACTCTTTGATCGGTAGTGAAGCCGTACTCTGCTCTTTCTTTGTACAAATGCAGTGTCTGCTGCTCCAAGTGTGCTAAACAATGCCGCAGTGCACTGCTCGCACATCAACTTTTGGCCCAGCTTGTGTGCCACGTAGCCAGCGATGTAGGCCACAACACGACTCCCAAAATCGCTGATCGTTTCTAAGGATGCAGAGTTCACTAGCTACATGTCTCTGCTCAACTGATTCCTCAGTAAAAAGCTGCTTCCTCGGTTTGCTTGCATTCAGAACATCAGTTGGTGAACGGTTCGTGACTGAACTGCATGACAATATTGTAATACTGTCCAGGACTTGACAATTTCAGGAGACATCAGAAAGTTCCTTTCCGCCTATCACTTTCTTGAAAGCTGCCTGAAACTGTTCTGATGTGGGGTTGTCATTGTGACCTCCATGTGCTCAAATAAACCAAAAAATAATTCCATATGGTCCTGGCTAGTCTTGTGCGTTGGAATGCACTGTAGCACGTTCTTTTCAACACCAAGGAAGTTATACAGGGCTACCAAGCTCTTCGTGCATATATTAAACCACAACACACCAGTCTTGCGCGCTGTCTCTATCAAGTCTCTTTTATTTACAGGCTCTTTTAAAAGGGAAAAATACTGTAGTACTGTATTAAACATATCTTTCACATTATTTACATTTTGTTCACTGACTGGTTTCTTCCACCCTTTCCATGCATGCTGCGGTAATTCAACACATCAAAGAGGTTGTTGACAATGACTAAAAATTCTTCAATTGGTTCTGCATTAGCAAATCCTTCCAAGTGCATGGTTCCTGCATTCAGCAAGTGCCGTTGCCACGGAGAGGCTCCTCACTTGCGCTGCCAGACGAACCTTCATCGGTTGCGGTCGTCACTCAATATGAGCCTTTAACAACTTGTTTGCCAAATGGACACCCTCTTTTTCCTGTAAGTTGTGTAGCTTCTCTACTTGTGCCCAGGATACAACCCTTCCATTTTGATTGATAAATTATTTGTGATGAGTAGAGACCGGATTTTAGGCAAATGCCTTTTTTGTTCCTTGCGCTCCTATCACCCCACTTTGATATATGAGCATGAATTAGAGGATAAAAGGGCTTTTATAGTGTTTTTATAGTGCCTATAAATGCCTATTTTGGCGTTTGTGCCTAAATGACTATAAATACCTATAAACGCCTATTTTCAATATCGTCGCCTATATGAACACTATTTAGCCTCAAGTTTCTCTTTAGAGTGCAGTTAGAGATCGTATTCATGTTACCGGGCAACATTGACTGTTCGGAACTCTATGGGGTTCAACCTAGTGCTTTAGTTCAACCAACTCCAGGAAAACAACTGCTAGCAGCATTGAAATGGGACGCGCCGGTCAGCATACGCCGCCTCGCTGACATTGCGCGAGCGGTTGGCGAATGCGAAACCGCGGAGAGCCGTCAGGGGAAAGGAGAGTGAAAAGCAAAAGAAGAAAGAAAAATGTGATGCGCACGCGGCTTTTGTTTTGCTTGTAATTTAATTTTTAAGGTGTTCACCACCGTCGGGCGTCCTTCTCAACGTACGAGATCATTCTCAGTGACAAGAGGCACAATTTTGAATCCAAAAATCTGGAGAAGGTGGTAGTTTGCTATTGTTTCCACAATCTTGAAAGTCATTCTTAGACTACGTTCCGCGTACTCTCCAAATATATTTATCCAAACATGTACACTTCAAATGCGTGGAAGTCTATTTCGCAGTGTTGGGATGTCTGGCCTGTACTAATCGGATAATTTCATTGTACATTAGAAAATTGCGAAGAGTTGTACCTAACAGTCCTCATGTAAGAACGTGTTAATTTCTTAATAATGCGTAGTCTCTCTTGCATTTGTTATTCGTCTGTTCTTGTTGTGTCTTAATTGCGTCAGGCAGACATAAAGTATCGGTTTTTTAATCAGTATTCCCAGCTTTCAAGTATTCTTTTTCATGTCTGTTTCACTATATGCGACGCTCGAGTACAGTGGCCATTCAACATGAATATGAGCAGTGCGCTTATTGAATGAAGCCAATTGATCGTCATTAGTCCAGCAGACTTATGGGGCAATTGCACGGCTATGTTCAACTGTTGGAGCCTTTGTGCCACCATAGACAATAACATTTCTTGTTTTCCTATCGTAGATATAGGCTGCGCATGTCTTCGTTTGAAATTATTTGCATTTATGTAAAAATTTATTGTGCCAATATTTACGACGTTGGAGGCCTAAAACATTGTTTTGCCTGCCTATTTTTGGCGCCTAAAATGCGCTTTTTTGATGCCTAAAGATCCGGCCTCTAGTGATGAGCAAAATCATTCCTCACCATCTTCACCATATGGCAGGGATCTAAAAATGCTGCAACTGGTTCTTTGGTTGCTTGTAGGTTGTTTATAGGTTTTCAATATTCGTGAAATTGCAGCCGAGCTCTTCAAGCATTGCCATATTTGCTGGTGCGCCATCACAAGTTATTGACACAACCATGGCCCCTGCCTCATGTGCAGTCAGCAAACTTTGCTTAACTATGCTCGCTGTTCACCTACAAGTCCATCTACAAGGAAGTACCCCAGAGGAATCTTCCAGTGCCCATTAACACATACAGCCAATATAAAAAAGGCAGCTTTTCTTTGTGGCAAGCAGTCACCTTCGGCTCGTTTACCCATGTCCATGTAGCATTCCAAGTGGCCCTTTTGCCACTGGACTTGTTGTCTAATCGACATCTCGTCAACTATGAGGCTGCACACAGTGTGATGGCCTCGCGTGCTGTTCTCTGAACACATCAACTTTAGTGCAGTCGCAGCCTCTTTGGAAAACCCTGCTTTCTCCTCAATGCTTTCGTACCACTTCCTTAAAGTATAAGGATGTGGTAAGCATGTGTTGAATACCTTCCTCACGTAGCCATATGGGCATGGTGAATAAAAGTTGAGAGTGAGAGCAAACGCTGTCAGCTCAGGCGAGTACTCCTTTGGTGACTTTGGTGACTCCTGTGTGCTTTGCTACCTGTCGTTACAACAGCTGCTGATTTGCAGCACCAAGACTGTCGAGCACAGAAACCTGTTCTCCGAGCAAAATGTTCTGTGTCATTAGTGTTTTCAGAACCGATTTCTGTTTAGCATTCCACTTTTGAAGATGCCGTCTTGACTGCTGCAGCCTTTTGATTTCTTTTCTCGACCTTTGCTGCTCTGAGGCAAGTATTGCTGCATGAGCTAGCAAGAAAGCTCTCTCAGGAGTGTCGACCTACAATCAAAAACTAAGTATGACAAGAAAACTAACTTTTCAACTAATGAGCTGTTACACCTGCGCAACTTAAAGGGCTCTAACATTGATATGACTGAACCTAGGGACAGATATCCTGCCATATTTCCCCCTCATTTCTGCTCTTCCTGTTCATATCTATGTTAAAGGTGCTTCAAACTTCCATATGCATGACAACCTTCTACCATCATCATATCATGGTCTGCTCAAAGAACATCTTTCCGTAACTAGGCAACCTGTTTCTTCAGCTCAAAGCACAGGTATAAAACCACTTCATATTACATGCATTTATTGATTTATACATCATGCAGATAAATACAGCATGTGTAGTTAGTATGCATTACTTGAAATCAAATTATGCCCTTTTATACATCTTGGGCAAGATTACTCTCACAGGCGGACATTACTTGCACGAGCAATTAAAATTAACATTAGACGAATTAACAAAGTTTTCACTAATTAAGTTAAACTAATTTATGGCACACATTGCAATATACCAGTTGGTGGCTTCGTAAGTCATATCCACTTGAAATGAATTCTGAAGCGTCTAGTTTTGAGATATGCATTCTCAAAGTTTGCAATGAACTGCATTGGTGTTCCAGTAATTTTTGTGCCTCAATGCACAAAGAGACATTGTTATAAAAATAAGTGGTTGCACAGCGCACTCTCACTACAAGTTTGACAGTGCTTTTCTCAAAATTGGTGCAAGTTTGAAAATTCGTTCCCAGTGTATGTTTGTGTCGACAAAAAAGAATGCCCGGTATACTAGAACAGCTCACTGGGTGGATGCACATACATTGCTTTGGTAAGATAGCTTTAATCTGTAGATCTCTTACCTTTGGCTGCTTCAGTTTTTTTTTTTTGGTGTTGTCAGATATGCTTCCCCATTCAATGACCTTTGCAGTTCCTGCAGAAGCAGTTGATAGCAATTCATTAATAAATGGTTAAGTGATTTGCAATGACCACAAATATACATATTTTCTGGGGCCTGCATAGCCAGTTCTGGGAGACACTACCGTACTCCTAATGCAATTTCACTAACACGTCGCACGATGACTGATAACACTACTGACCCTCGTACGATGAATGCACAGCACTAGTCGTACCGTAAGCAATACACCTTAAGGTAGCAACGTGCCTCGTCATGAGATGTGAACTGAAGTTTGTTGAAAAGAATATTGCATCACAGGATTTTAACTATTGTTAACCTGCAAAAGTGTGCTGCAACCAAGATGAAGGCTGCATCCTATTGTCACGGTGCAACGAAAATAGGAGTCGAGGACGCGTATTACCAAAACAGCTTGTTTTAGTAATAGAGCGCAGAGAGGTCCTCTTTGTCTTCTAATCTCTGCTAGGCTTACGCACGAGACGAAGCCTACGAAAGCTCCCATCGTTCTCTTTGTCGTCGACATAGAAGGGACACGGCACTATGTTTAGCTTGGAAAAATGGAAGTGTCAGGAAATCATGAGGTGTATAGTGTAAGTGCTCAATATTAGGCCATAATACACTATCACGTGTGTGTGACTGCACATAACAGGCTAATGCCCTCCACACATGAGTACCAAACAGTCAGCAGAAAGCAGCCATGTATTTAAAAAAGTTCAGTAAACTTACTTTTATTGCAAGAACAGCGACCACACTCACTCAATGTTGAACTCACTCAAGATTGCTAGCTTGAACCAATTTCTCAATAGTAACAGCATATGATATAGATTTTAATGGGTATGAGTTTTATCCAGAAATTAGTTGCGCCCACAAAGCTGCTGCATATTTCTGCTACTTTCATTTCTGTTGTGTTTGTGACCAAGCAGGAGGACAGAACTTCAAAGTCAGTAAACCATTGCCTTGTGACTAGGATACATTAAAAGCTGGGCTACTTCACGTATTACTTCTCATCAGAACACTGCAAACACAGGACTAAATGGAAAGTACTGACTGCGTTAGCACAGCCTTCTTTCAAAAAAAGCCGTATTTACCTGCGCTGGGGTCAACTCCCATTGAAGACCGGCTGCTAGGCTGGTTGTCTCTGTGACGTAGAGGCTGCAGGATGGGTCTGCGGTAGCGAGGCTGTGCTCTACTTCGCTCCTGTCTCCCGTATTCATGGCAGCCTGGTAGCAAGAGCACATGCTGGCCATTGCTGTTTTAACTTAAATTGCAACCACTGAATGCTTAAAACAGAACAAAAGTGTTGGATTAATAGCACAGAGAAGGGATGCTCGCCTGTGCATGTTGTGGCTCAATAGGAAGACTGACACCGTGGCCGAAGGGACCAGGCTCAGACAGGCTGATCTGAACCGCACTCTCATACTGCAAGTCCATGGCAGCCTGAAAACAAGAGTGCTTCTTCTAATCAGCTGTTTGCCCTAGACTTCCTACTTAAAAATGTCTATCAAAGGAGTTGACGTGCACCTGCTCGAACGTGGGCTGATTGTAGAGACCAGGATATAAGCCAAATGAACTAGGTGTAGAGAGGCTGTGCCTTCATCAAAACTTGTGGCAAGCGTATGGTAAGACAACATCAGTCGGTGAATAAAAAAATTCTGCAGCATGATGTTGACTAAGCAAGACATGCAATATACAGGGACGAGCGTATTATAGCTGCACTCATCTCTATAATGTCTGTGTTTTGCTTTATGCACATTGCATCGTGCACTTTTAGTTGAAACTGATATGTACCAAATGGCCCGATACAATTTCTTTTTGCATAGTAACAGCTAACTATTATGACAGTCAATTGAAATGTTTACCTGTGCAAGCAGCATCAAGCCTTCAGCATAGCCTTGCGTGGGCTGATAGGATGTAGAGGGTGAGTCTGCGATATGGCTTGATAGATCAGGTACACTGTCACCTTGGTGAACTGGATGAGGCAGCTGGAAGGTTGCAACTTAGTAATATTAGTATTAGTCATGAAAGCTGAAGGGACGTCATGTAGCACTAATTGAATATGTGCTTAGCAGCTTTCGGACTCCTAACAACATGCTTTGTTTGCCCTCACAAAATTTTTTTGCATGGTTGGCCAAACTTATTTCTGAATTTGTGCTCGCAGTAGAGGGTTTAAAATGCATGCAGTTAATTTTTGCCTTCACACCAATCGGTGCACTGGATGCCACGATTAACCAGACGAGAAGAAAGGGAACCGAGGGGCACGATTTTTATTATCCTATCATAAGAAGCCAACAAACAATGACACCAAGGACAACAAGGGGGAAATTTCTTGTACTTACTAATCGAATTAAAGAAATGATAAATTAATGGAAATGAAAACGGATGAAACAACAACTGTCCGCAGGTGGGAAACGAACCCACGTCTTCGCATTACGCGTGCCATGCTCTCACCATTGAGCTAGCGCGGGGGCAGATCCGCCCCTAGGTTTGTGAGTGGTGGCGCTGCCTAACACTCCCAGGGTTAGTTCTAGTTGTAAAACATAAATACCCCAGAAAGTGGATGGGAAAATGGCTCCGCGGTAGCTCAATGGTGAGAGCATCGCAGAATGGGGAGAATCGCAATGGCTAAGATGGAGAGGTGTGAAGACCGGCCTCCGGAGGCTTCCCAAAAACGGGTTCGTGCCGCGTGACGGCGCTGCCGGCAGGGGCGCCGTAGTTTCTCGCGGCGTCTGCATACCTTCGGGCGGGCAAATGATTGGGTCGCGCTTAGTTTTTCCGCTTGAATGCTTGAGATGCTGACGAGTATTATTTTTTCAACATTGTAGATGCTGATAAAATTTAATGAAATGTTTCACTTCTCTTATTCGACGTAGAAACAACAAGCACCGACCACGCAGCGATACAGCGAGGGTTTTTGCGGCCACCTCTTGCCGAAGTTGGCGCCCTTATGCTGCTTATGCCTTGACAAAAGTACAGCCTCCCGCATTGTTTAACTATATAGCGCGAGCGTCCATCGCGCGTCATTTTAGCGCCTTTAGGCGGCGATAATAAGCGAGACCGGTAGATTTACTGTCAAGTGCACTAAGCACTCTCCTGTACAATAGTCGTCTAATGCGATGTTCCCTTCAGGGCGAATAGAGATGGGCAAACAGCTCACTTCAGCGAACGGCTCGGAACGGCTCAGCTGACTGAAATGAACTGGCTCATTTGAACGGCTCACCGGTTCACTTAAATGTGTAACCTGTGTTATGCATATTCTATATTTGTTTGGCTATGAAAAAAACGATATATGCATAATTGAATAACCGTGTTATTGGTATTTTCGCTATGTCTAGAGAATATTTTTACATATTTTAAAAGCGTGAATATTCAGTTGTAATGAAATTTTCCTTTTTGATATTGGGGATAAAATGCTTATGATACTGTAACAGGCAGAATGTGACGTACTTTCTTCAGAAAAAAATATGCAACTTCATCGTCATTGCAGGAGCTTTTCCGTTTTTGTGGTAGTTTAAAATCATATTTGGTCAAAATAAGAACACAAAATTATTGGCATTATCTTTCAACTTTATTCACTTATGCACATACGCACGCTTACTATAAAATGAGTGAGCTGTAACGCCATGCAAATGAATGCCGAAATCATTTCATGAAGTACAATACAAAAATAATGCGAAAGATGCACAGAACTGTCACACGTACCTTTCGTTTTTTTTCTCTCTCTCTCTCTTGAGTGCACGAGCGATACTGGCGATCATGCCATCATGCGCGCCAGCAAAAAAAAATTAAAACAAGAAATGAAGTTGTATTACAACACAACAGATTATTAGCCTCATTTTATTGACGTTTAATGATACACACTCATAAAACGCACAGAAGTGGATGCCATGGGCGACATTTTCATGAATACACTAATAGCACAATTGAAGACCAGGACGCAAACTGTATGTTCCCCTGTTGTCTTTAAAGACACGGAAGACTATCTTCGAAGTGTTGCACCAGCGCACGATGTGCGATCGGTGAGAGTCGTGAGACATCGTTCGAACAGCAGCAGGCCACGAACGGTGTCATCTTTTGCCAATTAACGCTTCTTTACTTCTCTCTTCGGTGGCATCGGGTGCCACACCATAGGACGCACAAAAAAAACCAAAGGGAATGCTGCGCACACCACACACTGCGAACAAGTACGAGTAGCGCGAGTCTGCCCACGCCGGCCACCACCACTCGTCAGTCAAAAAACGAAACCTCGAAACCCAGCAGAAGACCCGGCTCTGACGGAACGATTCGCACGGTCTCACTGAACGAGAGAGGAACCGGCTTCCTCTCTCCGAAAGAACCGCCTCTCACTTAATTACCACGGCTCACTCTCTCTTTAAAAAGAGCGGCTCAAAAGACCCGGCTCCCTCCTGAGCGACCCACCTCTAGGCTAAACGGTTTGGCACGCACGGCTCACTGAACGAGAGAGAACTGGCTTCTCTCCGAAGTACCGCCGCTCACTTGAACCACTACTCACTCGTTCTTCAAAATGAGCGGCTCAAAAGACAGCCGAAGCAGTGTTGCCAGTTTGGCTATATATAGCCAAATTGGGCTACAGGAAAACTTTTGGCGTCGACTTGGACGAGTTGGCTATGTGCTTGGCTATGCGGGTATATTTGGGCAACTACAAATCTGCGAATTAGCTTTGTTTGGGCTATAAGTGGTGCCCTAACTCCACGCTCCAGAGGTGGCTCTGATCGGTTAGAGCAAATCTCGAAGGCTAGCTGCTGAGCCAGCCGCGTGGCTGTCATGTGTGCGTGCGCGAAATGACCCCCGCTTCCCCTTCCCTTCCCTGTTTGCACTGTTGTCTGAGCTGGTGGCTTTGATCTTTGATGCACTTAAACTTACACCCCACTTGACCGTTATGGAACCCATACCCGGGCATCGCGATGAACTTGGGAGTGAAGTGAAGCACGGGTAGGTGACACGCTCCAGTGTGTTCGAGGCCACGTCTTCTGGGTGAAGTATCACGCCGGGCACAGCTTTCGACCTACTCCACATTTCTCCCGCGAAGCTTTACTGTCATTTTCCTTCTCCTGCTAGATGAATTTTTGTTCGTGCTTACATTCGAGATTCATTTCGATAGGTTGGGTAAGATTGGATCCTCCTCAGATAGGAGAATCTAAACATGGGGAAGTAGGCCAAATATGCGAGAACGTATAAAAAAGAATGGGAGCATGGATCCCGAGCCAAAGGTGGGTTCTGGTGCTTTTACTTCTACACGGTTTGCCCTTAACGTCACGGATGCAGATACTCATTCTGCTAGTATGAACATGTTTGCCACGATGACATCAGTGCACCACGTCATATCAACTTCACCACCGTTTAGCTTAGCTTGTGAGGTGTCGCGCTGCTGACTCGAGGATGCGGGTTTGATTCCCGGCCACGGTGTTAGTTCTAACACCGTGATCGCGGCCACGGCGGCCGCAATTGTTCTATCAAGGCGAAATGCAGGAACACCCGTGTACTTAGATTTAGGTGTACCTTAAAGAATCCCAGATGGGCCAAAATTAATCCGAGTCCCCCACTGCGTTATGCCCCCCATCATATCGTGGTTTTGGCACGTCAACCCCAGCAAATATTAGAGAGTTTTATAATAGGGGCCTCAAACATTTTGGGGCCCCAAAGAAATAGCGTGAAAGCCATTGCGCATGCGCAAACGCGAACTGTATTTGGGTTTTGCGTCGGGCACGCTATTTCATCGATTTAGCGGGAGCCCCAAAAGCGTTCGTCAACAAACATGGCGGGCCCATCGAAGCGACGGCTCTAACCTATACACCAAACTGGGCTCGATTCGTGGTAACGCGTGAGTTCTTAAGCTAGAAGTGATTACGGTTATCGCTTTCTCTCAACTAACATGTCTAATGAAGATTGTTTCATTATACTCCCGCTGATACTCAATTGAATTGTCGATTTCATGGCTCGTAGGCCTAACACGGATTGACTTGGCTGGGTGAAGGTACGTAAGGTTGGTTACTCAAAACTTAGCGCAAGAAGTTGCTTGATGCTAATAGAATAAGTTTTAAATTGTAATTAAACGTGAAATCACGAAAATCGAAATTACTCTTCTTATCATTAAATAGTATATTTTATTTAATGTGTATAACAGCTTTTCTTTGACGCCGTAGTGACGCTGCAAGTGCAATACGCTATCCGCAAACGCAAAACGTATATTATAAATCTTCACTCCGCATGCCCCAACGCTAACACCCGCAAAGCTCCTTGGGGGCCCCTATTCTAAAACTTTATTACTACATCAACATGGTTTGCGTTTTGAGAGTAACCGGTTTTCACAGCATAACCACTGTTATCAATTTGTTGTTTACCTTTGCTCTTTCTGCGCCATCACGGCTTTTACCATTTCGAGCGAGTCGCAAAACGGCTGGTGCGCCGTTTTGCGCAGTAATCTTTTAAAGCTTCACTTACACCAATTCAGACAGCGAGTGGCATCTGTTGTCTGACACTTACCTTAACGCATGTTCTTGCCGGCTAGAGACCTAAGATGGCGGTCAGGTTGATGTAAATGAACAGTATATAGAGCATGTACCAGCTAACCCGGGCCAAGCTAATTAAAAAAAACAAAAAAAGAGAAAACAAGGGAGGACGATTACACGAATAACACGATATATCATAACGCGCAAGACATGTTTTAGTTCATAAAAAAAGAAGCCGTGAGCACGTCGCAGATCGCTCGACAGCTGAACTTCTACGCCGTAGGCATAGATAACGTGAGAGATCGATGATGCTAAACATTATTTGCGTTCACGACAGCTAATAAAGCAGAGTTCGTAGTTCATATTACTGTAAATAACTAAAAATAATAACTTAGTACCATCTGTCATAAAAAATCACTTATTTAGCCTTATGCAGAGAGATTCGCTGAAACTTAAGAGCTTCCGGGCCCAACTAAAAAGTGTTCTGTGCAGGCCCGACTGTCATGGCCGCACGGACATTTGTTACGACGGGTTGTGGAAAAAAGGATTGCCGTAGTCGAATGTAAAAATGTATACACAAATAAAACTGCAAATAAAAGTGGCTATATTTGGCTACAAACTTTTTGCACTTTTTTGTGTTTTGGCTACATTTGGCTACAACTTCTCTAGCTTTTGGCTACGTCGCCTCGTCGGACCTGACAACTCTAAGAAAAAAGAAAAAAAGGACGAAATGGGGTATCGAGGTTAGTCCTTTTGGGGAGTAACTGACTTGCCACAACCATTCGTCCTTTTGGGGAGTAACTGCGAGGGGATGAACTGTTGCTCCCCATGCGGTTACTCCATCAAGCGGACTAACAGTTGCTCTTTCCGATGCCCCTCAGGGGAGTAACGGTCATTTTTTCCGATGCTCCGCAAAGATGCAATTGACGAAATTAGCCATTTACACGCTGATAAGAAAAAAAAAAGCTATTGAGGTGACAAAAAAAATGCTTCCGCAGCAGGACTCGAACTGAAGTCCTCTCGCTCTCAAGTCGGTTACCCTAACCACTGTACCACGGCAGCTCGCTTGACGAGACCGGATACTGAGACCAGGTTATGGATCGAAACGCAGGTGTGGCAATGCAAGAGACTCGGCATTTTGTTTATGCTATGCGGGGAGAGTCTAACGCTGTGTGTACTTGCAACCATGCGACTGCAAAAAGAAAGTTGCCCGATTACGGGATGAAAGATTACGCGGTGTACGTACATACGTGTAGCGAGCGTATACGGGGCACGCAAGATGACATGAGAAGGCGAACTTATCTGTCCCTTAGCGTGCCCAGTTGAGCTACATATCGCTTCAATTAAGTTCGTAATCTCCTTGGAACGGTTGGAACTATAGGTACTATTGACCAAGAACATGTGGCAGTCCATCGATGACTTGCGCGTTTAATGTGTATCGTTCACTTATGGTTTGCACATGAGTTCCATGTGTCTTCACACTCCACATTTTAAATTTCACACAATTTTCTCAAGAAGAGACACAAAGTGCTGCTTTAGATGTAGTTCAATAGACAGTGCACGAACTTCAAAATATTCACGATTTATAGGCAATACGGTTTTCGGCGCACCACTCCACGACACGGACGAAAACAGCGAAATGTTTGGGGAGTAACTGTTGCCGTTCGTCCTGCCGTTGCTCTCTTTTCGACCAGGGACTAAACACTTACTCCCCAAAATTTGCACACGACACGCACACTCCTGCAGTTAGTCCTTTGAGGGACGAAAACGCCCTTTTTAGGACTAACAGCCCAGTTACTCCCGTTTTCCCCGGGATTTTTCTTAGAGTGTAGGGGCAAGTATTCTATATAGTATGTAACGCGTAAAGGATGGTGGTCCCAGAACTCAGTTTACGATGATTTCAAGTGATCGCCTGCACCTCACGCGAGGCTATCCACTTAGACTCATGCGAAAAAACAACATTCAACTCATTGCACGAACGACGACGTAAACAAGAAGAACGCCCTAACCTATCGTGGCTTCAATGCTTAAATAAAATCGGGGCGGTTCAAACACGCAAGCTCATAACCTACAGCTCGCTGTGTTGGCTGTGTCTCGAATCATCATGATCAGCTGCCGCAACAACAACAACGGCAACAACAACAGCAACAAAATAAGTGAACAAAACACACATCTGCATGCAACGAAACCAACGAATCAAACAATCACCTGCGCAATGATACTTTAACCCTTTCTGTAACATACCCGACGACATTTTCCCGCGGGTAAAGAAAACAGAACATTCCTTCTCTGCATTCGTTCTCTGCTTCTCTGCTTTACGCTTTGCTTTCGTCCCAATCACTTTACGGTGCTTCCGCGACACTCAGCGTTTGTACACCGCACTGCGTCACAAGTTCTTTCTGTCTCTCTTATCGGCGCAAGTAGAGCACAAGACACACCCACAACCCAACGACAGTATAGTGCTTTTCATTCAGCAGCCAGAAACAGGCACCCCAGCGCCAAAACTATAGCCGGCGCAACTACCGACGCCGATTAACAATTCCGCGAATACGTTCGGCCGCAGCGCTCGGCCGCACATTTCACGTCGCGTGCCGTCAAGAATTCTTTCATAACCGGTGAAACGTACGCGATCTTCCCGTAGCTCGTTATCGTATGCAGGCTGCAGGCCTATGGCCTGTCCAGCCCAACTAAACTAAGCAATCAACTAAACCACACGAGCAAGCAAGCGTGCGCGGTTAGCAGCCGCGACTACCGCGATTACGCATTTCAGACGCGCGCGCGCCGCCAAGCAACAGGCAGATGCTTCTTTCCAGCCCCCCCCCCCCCCCCCTCCACAGACACACACTTGCATCTTTTCTTCTAGGTGAATAATCTGCCAGAAGTAAAAAAAAAAAAAAAAAAAAAAAAAAAAAAAAGCTACGCAAGCATAAACTGTGAGCGGGCGCGAATCAGGTTTGGCGAGCAAGAGCTGGATAAGAACTAGCCCGGCGCGCGCGTTCTGTTACGGTTGTTGCTGTTGATATTGTTGTCCGCTGGGGTGCGTTGTGGTTCCTCCTGTTCCTCGCGGCGACAACCCGTTCCTTATGGACGCGGGCGCGTGCCTGTACGTGCGAACAGTATAAAAGAGGAACGGGTTTTCTCGATCGCGCAGCTCCGAGGAGAGCGCGAGCTGTTGTTTACGGCGGACACGTGCGCATAAAGAAGTGCGGCTACTACTGCTTCTGGTCCGGTGGCAGACTGTGTGTGTGTATACGGTGGCAACAGACCCGATTTGCTTCGCGGCTTCTTCACCCGCTGCTGCGTATATATACCGGTTTTTTTCGCGAATGCAGAGAGAAAAATGATGCGAATTGAGAGGCCAGGATGAGGCACGTGGGCTGTAAACAAAACTCGCTGGGCGTCGAAGTATAGGTACGCCAGGTGTTCGTGTGCGCGCGTGCGCGCGTTTTTAGACTATATACAGGAGGAGGAGGAGGAAAAAGAAGAAAGGAAAGGCAGGGAGGTCAACCAGACGCACGTCCGGTTTGCTACCCTACACGGGGGAAGGCGATAGAATTTTAAAGATTGCCTGCGGAAGACGGCACGATTTCTAATGCCTAAACCGGATGGCTCGGAAGGTGAACATTACATGCACAAAAAAAAAAAAGAAAGAAAAAAGAAAAACACATGTGACTTTATTACGTATTGTCCCGCTTCAATTTCACGACTGGGACACCCACTGTAACGTATTGACTACATTTTACAAGTAAATATTATAACTAGTTACTTTACGACCCGTATTGCACTTTACGAATTGCAGCCGCTGAGTTTGCAAGGAACTAAGAACGCATTGAGAGAGTGGCACCGGTTTCGAGCTAAGCGTCGTCAAATTTTGCGGTAGAAATGCTGTCCCCCCCCCCCCCCTTTTTTTTTTTTAACGGAACGCCGTTTTACGCATTGAATCACGAAAATAACCGCAACCCACACATATTTCGTCGCACGCTGTAGGAATGATATCACTAAACTGCGGTGGTCTTGAGAATTCGTTCTAAGTGGTGATATGCCTTGCGAACCTATCGGATACAATTCATAAATCTCAATATGTGTCTGAGTTAGAAACTTAAGAAACAAAATGTTGTTGTTAATTTGTAGATTGTGCATTTATATTTCTACTCCATACATTGCGGGGCCCGTCAACTGTGTGCTCGATGTAGCGCATTTTACGTCGAAGAGTCAACAGGTCCAATTAGGACGCAAGGAAAATGCATGGATACTCGAGTTAACGCTTATCAGCGGTGTGGAATAAATGACGCGCTGATGAGTATAATTGGAACGTCAATGCATTATGCCACAGACGTTGAGACTCGTATTTCTCGAAACTGGCGCTGTACGTACAAAAGATTACAGTTTAGCGCATGTGATTTTATTACGTCCTGCCCGGCTTCAATTCCTCAATTCGGCCGGACACGCCCTGTAACGTGAACAGTTACGAACATAATTAGCGACACTCTGTTAATTATCCAACATCGCAGCAAGATTCGTCAGGCAAGTAATGCCTGTCCCTTCAAGCAATCCAGCTGACGCGACAGAATCCGGCTATCTGCCACGGGGATTGCTAACGCGCCATTTTTTTTTTTTTTTTTGCTACTTAAGAACAGCTGACGTATTCAAGGTATACGAACAGTGTCGCCGCCTAACTGCTCCCACTTGCTTAAACGTCATAGGTTTACGAAGAAAGATACGGCCGAGCTGAACCACGTAGAATAAGTAAATAAGTAAAATAAACACAGTTAAATAAATAAACACAAATAAATAAATAAACACAACTTCATAACGGGATGCCCACGCCAGAGTAGCACTAACTCGCGCCGCTCCCCCTCCTCCTCCTCCTCCTCCTCCTCCTCCTCCCAGTAGAGGAGCAAGACGTGATCCGGGTATGCATCGCTGCCCAAAGGAGGGGACAGACATACGCGAGGGTCGCTACAGAAGCCCCACTCGCATGCGCGCCAGAGGGGTCATGCCGACCGGTACGAGGACGGGCCAGCGTGCACTGCACAGCCAGCGACGACACTATATAAGCACTCTCCGCACGCAAAAGCCCTACAAGCTGCCGCCGGCCGTCCCTTACCCGTACACACATATAGCTCGTGAAATGCTCGCCGACTCCTCAAAAAGCCGAGTGCTGGCATGGCTAACACGTTGCGCCCCTTTTCACGCCGCCGGGGGCTGACATCGGGGTCAGCAGCCGCCTTCTTTACCTCCTTCGTTTCCTGACCACCTCTCTCGCTCCATATCTCTACGTCACCATCTGCTTATCTATTCGCCTATCCAGAAACCATATAGCCGCCTCGGAAGATGGCGCGAAGCAGTTTCATGCTGCAGGTGTACAATGAAGTGCAGTACTCTGTATAGGTTGCCATAGTTTGTTTGCGGTGGTTTTTGTTGTAGCCGGTTCTTCTTCTTCTCTCTTATTTTCTTTTTTTTCTACTTGGCATTCGTATTCTCGCGTCGCTCTCTCTGCCGGTGCGACCCGTCCCTTTAATGCCCGTTATTTACGTCGTCGCGGACTTAGCAGCGTTGCAATGTGTCGCATGCGAAGTGCCGGCGCGCACTCGTACGGGTGTTCGTACGCATGCACGCGCGCGCACGCACGCAAGCACGCACACAGAGAGGGAGAGAGAGAGAAAGCACAGCGTGTTCGCAAGCACGCGCTCATACATGCGCGCGCACACACACACGCGCATCTTCGAGCTGTTCCGGAGGTCTCCGACCACATAGATCACCCAGACACTAAGAGAGGAACACTCAACAGTCCAGTCCCCGACGCTTCCTCCATCGTTAGAGAGAGAGAGAGAGAGAGATCCTCCAGGGAAACAGAGAATAAAGACGCGTCGGCGCGCTCTTCCTGGCGGCGAAAAGCAGCGCGCGACAAGTGGACAAAGTTGCAGTCCGTACATGGGGACAGCGTTGAATGCAAGAATACATTCTGAAGCTATGCATGCGCAGTCGGTTGCTTCATGGTCGGTCACGTGCGCCTTGCGGCGGCGGCGAGGTTAATTGGTTTGCAATATCAGAGCGAGGCGAGAGCCGAACACCGTTCCATTTACCATTGGGAAGCTCGAAGGGAAAAAAGAAAATCTTGCACGTCATTGACTGATAGGGTTCTCAAGACCCATGTCGCCGTCTTTTCCAACTCTCCTGGTGTTCATTTCTTGCAGGGCTTTCAGTAGCTAAAGCTATGGCAGCGCCATGAGCGGCTGCTTCGGACGGGACGGTACTCGGGATTAAATTCAACCACTTGAGACTCCTTAAAATGCATAACGTAGCCTCCATGCATCGCCACAGGTATCTATCTATCTATCTATCTATCTATCTATCTATCTATCTATCTATCTATCTATCTATCTATCTATCTATCTATCTATCTATCTATCTATCTATCTATCTATCTATCTATCTATCTGTCTATCTGTCTATCTATCTATCTATCTATCTATCTATCTATCTATCTATCAGATTCCTTTGATGACGTACTCACGTATATGACGTTATTTATAAATTAAGTCTTCTATGGATTGCGTCATCGTCATGATGTTGATGCCACTAACCATGTATAAGTAGGACACACGGATTACAATGACGCAATAACCGACGTCACATGTTCTAAAACCCGTACGCGTGTGTACGCCTGCGGAAAATGAAAAGAAACTGAACACGTCATTGTAATCCCTGATTCTATATACTGTGACGGACAGTAGCATCAGCCTCACGTTGAAGTCATATTCAAGATTTGGCGTATTCCACGAAGTTGACGCTACACACGGATTACAATGCCGGGTCCAGTTTTCCGTAGGTATACACCGATAGGCGTGCTTTATAACCTGTGACGTCGGTCAGGTCATATACAACGTAGCCCAGCGTGCACGCTTACAGAAGCCGCGTATGCGTAAAACGCGATGCGCGCGCACACACCAGGAAGTCCGAGCGGGCTATAGGTAACAAAAGCGGTCGTCTCGCCGAAGACTCCACATTTACATGCGACCACAATTACGGGCGACGCGCGTACCATTACCTCATCCAAATCTAACATATAGAACGCCCGCAGACACAATATTCCACCGCAATATCGCGCAGCGCGAAAAAAAGCAGGCGCAACAAACCGAGAAGACCACGAGGCAACCGGCATCATACACGCTTCCTTCCAAGCGCATCGGAGGAGGAACCCATGTGGCACGCTCGAAATCGCTCGTAAAACGAGAAGTAAGCGAGCCGAGAACTGAAACACGACGTCCCCACACTGGGGTCGTACGTGCGGCGATGTTTATGACGAATGGACCTCTCGTACTACGCCGGCCCGTTGCGGTCAAAGCCGCGCGACGCGAGTCAGGAACGGGACAAGCCAAGCCAAGTTGTGTTCCTATATCCCAGAGCGTAGGGTCGCGGCCACGCAGCTTGCAACGCGGAAGCAGACACGAGGTATCGTGACAAGTCGCCACGTGCTGGAAGGTCGCGGACAACGGCGATGTCATTCAAGACCGTATAATCATGCGTCGCCAGCACCCCTTCTGAGGGGGTTGGGGTTTACATCACACGGTATAAGTCATCGTACTGCTCTGCGTTACAATAGGCGAGTGGAGGAGCGGGAGATGTCGAGCGCCGGCCGCTCGTTTCTTTGATATAAAAGAGTATAGCTCGCGACCAAATTCTTATGCGGGAAGGCTTACCTGCACGGCTTTTCCACGTGTGCGCATAGAAGTACCATAAAATAAGCGCGCTCGGATACGCCACCGGATTCATTCAGCGAGATATCTGGAGCTTGGCTTGGCACATCGCGTGTCCTGCTTTGGCGGCGGCGAAGGTCGAGAGAAAATGGGGAAGGTTCGCGGACGACTTTGTGACCTCGCTCGCATATGCGACGTAAGCGAAGCGAAGTTCATACTTGCGCACGCGTAAGCTGTCGTGTAGAAACGAGAAGTGTGCGCAGATAAACAATGCATCGACTATATCAACAATGATACGCGATATAGCCTTGACCTCCTTGTACTGCATATACACAATGGTGTTTGAATGACGTGAGGTTACTGGTAATAAACGCCAGTTCTGGAGGCCGAGTAATGCGTAGAACAGATGAGCATGTGGTGTGTTATAGAAAAACCAAACTGGCGGTGCAGAGAGAAAGGGAAACGCTGTTGAATGCGGCGGGAGATTAGGCGGCGCGATGAGATTAGGAAATATGCAGCGACGGCGGGGAACTGAGCAAGAGGCATTCACGGTATGAAAGGCCAGGAGTACATACGAAACACACACACACACACACACACACACACACACCAAACACACACACACACACACACACACACACACACACACACACACACACACACACACACACACACACACACACACACACACACACACACACACACACACACACACACACACACACACACACACCACACACACACACACACACACACACACACACACACACACACACACACACACACACACACACACACACACACACACACACACACACACACACACACACACACACACACACACACACACACACACACACACACACACACACACACACACACACATACGTGTCGATTATTAGCCTGGTGGCGCTGCCGCCACACGAGCATGCGCCAGACAGTTGTTGCTTCCACTTCCGTTTCCGCCACTACACGACCTTTCAGTTGTTAGTCAATGTTGTCAACCCACGTTCTTCTTGTGTCCCGGTTTTGTGCGCCTGCCTTCTCATAGAAAGACACTTATTATGACAGGAAAGCTGAGAGGTCGGACTGAATCAAAGCTCTGACCTATTACTCAGCATTGGGAGTAAACAAGAGACAAAGGGCGAAATGTTGACGATGAGGACAGAAAGTGATGGTGAACGAAGCTGAATAGCGAATACTCTCAAAGTCTCAAATTCAGGACATGCACTCTCTGGCACGAACTCACATTTCCATAGCACGTACAGTCGTCAATACGAAAGGGAAAAGCCTTTTTTTAAAAAAAAACGACAATAACTCGTGGTCCATGAGTTCAAATCTAGAAACTTGATACATAGTAAGTTTTCCCGTTGAACTTTTGATATCACTGGACACTTTTATGGAGGGCATGCATGTTTAGCCCCTAAGGGCGTTTGAAAAAAAATTGTGTTCCCTTTCATATTCATGACGACTGTATACATGCACGTATATATAGGATTGAGCCAGTTGACGCAAGACAAGTGAACGAATTGAGAAAGCACAACACACTCTAACTCGCGTTCTTTATCCGACAACGTGAGAACGAAGCCGTTCCTTTATTAATCAGCCGCAACATCAGATCGTCACGCAGATTGCTGGGAATGCACGAGCTCCCCAGTCCCGAGCCAGCAGCGCCCCTCACAAAAATCTCTCTAGCAAGGCTCGTTGCGCCCAAACGGCCCGAAGAGTATGGGTCTCCCTCTCACGTTGTCGATCGGGCCGCGCGCAGCGGAACCAGCAGGCGCAGGTGGTGTTGAGGCGATGGTGAGTTCCTCCGTAGCGCTTCGCGCGCGCCTTGGGTTCCCAAGACCGGACAGGCCGATGTAGAGGGGGCAGGGGTGGGGCCGAGCCTCGTAATAGGCGGAAGCTTCCTGCACAGCGTCGCAATCGGACCGCTCGCTTTCCCTCTCAACTCCGGACGCATCGTCGGCCCAGCGGTCGAGTCAGCCGGACGTAGCTAAAGGTCCGATGCTTCTAGAAGAAGCGCTGCTGCAGCCGCTGTTGCGTTTCCTCACAAGTTGCTCGCCGCCGCTGCTGCAGCCTTGGGAACCCCGCATGTTACAAAAAAAGTACACGCGTCCCCTACGCCACGACGACGCAGGGGAAGCAACTACAGCGGCCAACGCAGAGTGTTTCGTGCTCGTGACCTCCGGGGTGCTCCGTCCAAATTTTGATGCCCGTTAATTATTTCTTATCACTCCATTTTTCTTCTTTTCTTTCTTTTTCATTTATTTGCTGTGTGTGTGTGTGTGTGTGTGCGTGTGCGTGTGCGTGTGCGTGTGCGTGTGCGTGCGTGCGTGCGCGTGCGTGCGTGCGTGTGTGTGTGTGTGTGTGTGTGTGTGTGTGTGTGTGTGTGTGTGTGTGTGTGCGTGCGTGCGTGCGTGCGTGCGTGCGTGCGTGCGTGCGTGCGTGCGTGCGTGCGTGTGTGTGTGTGTGTGTGTGTGTGTGTGTGTGTGTGTGTGTGTGTGTGTGTGTGTGTGTGTGTGTGAGTGTGTGTGTGTGTGTGTGTGCGTGCGTGCGTGTGTGCGTGTGTGTGGGGGACGGGATAACTTGTGTTCGTGGATTTTGATTCGGATAATGTAACGTGGAATCCCGGGCGCCTGCCGGTGGCACGGCCGCAACCGTCTTCCAAATCTTTGTGTGCGCAATATGCAGATCGACCTTCGCTTAATGTGTCAGCTCATTCGCTTCCTTCGTTTAAATGCCGCAGGACTGCGAAATTAAACGTTGCTTAGTTTGTTGGTGCATGGTGCTTAACGTGCAATTGTGACACACGGGCTATGTTAGACGCCGTGATGTGTTTGTATGTTTGTGTGTGCGGGGGAGGGGGGTGGAGGTGGCGGGGGAGTTTGCGAATAATTTAGACCACGTGGCATTTTTGCAACGTCCACGCAAACCTAATTATACGAGCGTTCTTGCATTCAGCTCCCATCAGATTGCAGTCTCCGCTACCAAGACAGAGAGAGATTGATTGATTGATTGATTGATCGGTCGATCGATCGACAGAAATTAGGAAAGCCTGCTGACCTCAGCGAGCGCGCGGCTCACACCTGAACTTCGGTCTGCGGTGCGGGTAAGGGAGGCGAAGGAATGAAAAGACGACAGAGATTCAGCCGGGAGTCGAACGCACGACCTCACGCCCGCAGGAGCAGCAGAACACCACCACCGCCGCAACGAGCGACCGCGTCACAATAGGCGAAACGTCCCCATAGGCGAAACAGAGTTTAGTACGACACTATAGCATATAATGAAACGCGGCGGAACGCTCAAAGACATCGGGCCCCCCACCACCGGACAACCGCACGACCCTCGGACAGGAGGTGGACCGAACGTCGGGGCGGCAGTGGACGAAGCACGCGATGTGGTCATTTGCGAACGCAGATGGAAGAAGAGTTTGAAAAGAACAACAAGTAAACAGAGAGAAAAGGAAGTGAGGACCACGGCGAGATAAGAAGAAGGAGGAAGCTCCAACAGCAGGTTTGTGCGAGGCTGAAATCGCGTGCATGAATCCTACAACACAACGGCGGCGGCAGCCGCGTGGTCCGAGAGGGAGATGGCTGGACGCAACAGCCGTAATTGGTCAATGACTTTCACGCACACACACGGACACGTACACGCACGCACGTACGTACGTACGTGCAAAAGAACTGACGAACGAACGCACGGTTTGCTGGCAGTGCGGGCTGCAAGCAGTGGGAAGTGTACGCGGGCTTGTTTTGTTTTCGTGAGCAAAGAGCGCGCGCGGCGTGGGTGACCTCTATGGGCGCGCTGTCCAGCTGGCGCTGAAATGCTGCTCGCCTTTATTATTATTTCTTTTTTCTCTCGTCGCGGCGATTCTCTAGCTCGCTTCGGATGCTTATAAACGCTTTTATCTTTTTTTGTTTCGAGATTGTTCCCTTCCCTTGCGCAATCGACAAAAGGAAACCGGTAGCTGAGCGCGACTCGAACGTTAAGTGCTTTCCTTTCACCGGACACGAAGGACGCTGGCCATCTTGACCGGCGGGGCCCCGCACGCGATGCCGAGGGAAAAAACTCTCCCCTCCGTGCGCGCTCGTACTCCCGTAATTTGCCGCGGACGGTCGCGGGGTGTCGCTCCGGATAACGCTCGATGTCAAGGTCGCCGTTGGATACTGCGCGTATTTATTATATATAGGGTTAGCCTAAACGATTCATCGGGTTTCAAAGCACTGTTTATTTACAAGTATATATACGACGTACAAAGACGGGTGACACGTGAAAAGATGCATACGCTCACCAAGTTTCTGGTATATTCTACAAATGTTCAATGTGTACGCCCTTGGTCACCCGGCACCACGTCAAAACGGTAATCCAGTTCCGCCCATACGTTCACTAGAATGCTTCCGTCAATATTCGTCGCGGCAGCAGTGATGCGTTCCTGCAGTTACTGCAGCGCCTGTTGGCATTGGGGGTACATAGACATTGTCCTTAACATAACCCCACTGAAAGAAATCACAAGGCGTGAGATCCGGCGACCATAAACATTGCTTTGAAACACGATGAATCATTTAGGCTTATCATGTATACACCGTGAGAGAGTGTGGTCACTCGAAAGGGTGGTATTAAGGCGTTAGCATTATAGGAGTGTCAAAGTGGGGGTAAAAGTGTACGTGTGTGAAGTGTGGAAAGCCAGTCACGTGTTTGAAGTAGAGAGGGGATAGTGCAATTGACGGGGGTCTGCAGTTGAATTTCGCTCCTCGAAGAGGCAGGACGTGTGTCGAGTGACCTCCTGAACAACGCTTTGCAATGCGGTGAACGGGTTTGAGTCAGTCGACCTTGAGCGAAAACGAGTAGACGACACTAACAAAGGCTACGAACCCACGACCATAGGTCGGAGTCGAACCCACTGCCTTTGGTGTTAATGAAGGCGAAGCTAATTAAGGCACACTTAGTGTTCTGCGTCCGTCTTTCTCATTGGCACTTGGGCTTTCGCCTTCAAGTCGTCTTAGGGATAACATAAGAGACCCCGTGAATTTATTTTACTTTTATTGCTTTAGAACAGTCAGAACTGAAGTATGGCCTAAGTATTTTCCAGCTTGATCTGTCCACATCATCGCGTTTAATTACTACAGAAGAATGAGGGAGTTAGAAGTATAATCCCGAAGGAAGACGGTATACGACATTACGAAACACACGGCCCGTACGTAGTACGCGGGGACAAGTTACCAGGCGTACGCAAGAGAAGAAAAAGTAAAAAAAAAAAAAATAAAAAAAATAACGAACTAAGGAAAAGCTGAGTGCGAGACTCTCTGGCCGCCCACGCGACATGAGCGAAGCGTTCGCTTTCCTCCGAAATGTAAGTCAGGGGACCGGGCCCGCCGACACCGACTCTCTTTTCTCTTCCGCAGCCAGTCACCTTTGGCCACTTTTACGCAATAACGCCCATGGGCCCCGGCAGCGGGCACAGGAGACGGCGGAAGATGGGGGAGGGGGAGAGGGGGTTGCAAGAGCAGACAGATCGTCCTACAGAAATACGTACGCGAGCGCTCACCAACGCTCGGGCGAGCGCGCAAGCCGCTCATGTAAAAAGCCAGAACAAAAACAAACAAACAAAAATCGAAAGAAAAGATGGAGAAAGTGAGCGACGGCGGAAGCATTAGCACGAAAAAGCGGCGTTGATAGATATGCCCTCACTCTTCTCTCTCACCGCAAACCGAGAGAGAGAGAGGTCTTTTCAGTGATTGCGTTATCTTTCTCTTTCTTTCCTTTTTTCACTTCGCCGAGAGAACTACCTCGCTAATTCCATTCTTCTGCTTTTCTTTTTCTTCTTTTTATCCTCTTCGTTCGTTTATAAGCTTCTTCGCTTCGTCATACGCTTCTTCCCTTCTCTTCTTCACTGTCGTAACTTGGGCGGACTGCGAGCCAGCGCGCAAAGTGGAGTGAATGAGGCTCGAACGCTGCTGCGCAAGGCCAAAACAAAATGAAAAAAAAAAGAGAGAGAGAGAGAGATCGCGCAATGAGTGAGTGAGTGAGAGGTCAAGTGGCGTGGGTCTTCCTTGGAAGACAAAAGGCTTGCGCCGCGGGGGACGACGCTTGGGAGCAGACGGAAGAGATCGCGTTTTACTTCGCCGAAAGCCCACAACGTACGGAACACCCCGGTAAACCGTACACGGGGGCCAGAGAAAAGCAGGAGGACGTTAGAAGGAGTAAAAAAAAAAAAAACAGAGTAAACAAGAAACAAAAGGAGTAACGGAAGAGTAAGAACGAGCCTGGCGGACCACGCGTGCCCTCGACCCGCCGCAGGTACAAGGTGGTCCGAGCTCAAACCAAAAACCAAGTCAAGACGACCGAACGGAGGATGTCTCTCGACCGGCAAGCAGCCCATGGTGCGTCGGCGTGCTTAATATGCATATAGCGGCCCAACGCCAGCTCTTTGGGGTGCCAAAAACGACGGTTGCGACAAGCGTAGCATATTACAGCAGCAGAGCGACCGTTTTTATCAGCTGTACCTTGTAACAGACTTAAAAGCTGATAACTGGCGCGTGGTCGGTATAGTTTCGTTTTCTTGCATTTTCCCCTCTTTTTTTTTTTCTTTCTAACTTGGCAAAAGAAGCGAGAAAGACCATCAGAAAGACCTTGCCGGAAGAGGGCGACGTGACGCAATAGAGTTATAATGCTTTATATTGACTCGAGCAGCACGGTAGTGCGAGCAAGCGTGCTAAAATCTACCTGCTAGGACGTTTTAGCACAGTGTAACTTCGCTGTACGGCAGGCACTGCACGCGTTAGTGGGAAACGCCTATGATGTGAAGCGCAGTGCCGGTGTATCAACTGAAGTGACAAAGCAACAGTCGCCAAGTACATATAAGATGGCGGAGAAACGTACGCGACCTCGGGTGGTTTCGTTTTATCATCTGCACCTTGTAGGAAACTTGAAAGCTGATAACGCGCGCGTGGTCGATATAGTTATGCGTTTCCTTTTTTTCTTATCGCATTCCATAAAGAATACAAAAGAAACAAATTAAACAAAAATGCGATGGGAGACAGGAACATGATGCAGTATAGAATCGCAGCGCGTTATAATCGAGGAATCTGGCAGTGCTGACCGCTCCGTGATAATGTATAGCAACTCTATTCAAGGCATTTGCCTTTTCGCGCTTCGTCAGTGCTCAGATTGGCGCTCCGCTCTCGTTATATCACCGGGATCCGCGGGCGATGAATGATAAGAAAGCAATCGAATCTAGCGAAAAGAATCCTTACACTACATCCAGGTATATAAAGTCTCCCTACTAGGAAGTCTAGTAAATTCGCAGTCTAACGTCGTGCCTCTTACTGTGAAACGGCTATGTGGGTTGTATGTGTGAAGGATCGAGAACCCGTATAAGCGTCCACTAGCTGTCATTTTCAGCCGCAAAGCTGGCGTCTTCTGCATATTTCTGCAATATGGTCCTTTTTTTCCGGCAACGATGACGTTAATATGCTAATAGTTTTCTCTAGAAAGCGGGCCATCCCTGCCTTCCGGGAGCGTCTGCTTCGCTCTAAGAGTGGTAAGAGCCCCGCGCGCCACACACACACACACACACACACACACACACACACACACACACACACACACACACACACACACACACACACACACACACCACACACACACACACACACACACACACACACACACACACACACACACAACACACACACACACACACACACACACACACACACACACACACAGCGCGCGCGCGCGCATTTGTGAGTCACGTGACGAGGCACGAGCGGCACGTCCAGGGACGGACACGTCATCCGATGGCGCGCCGCTTCTCCGCAATCAAAAGAAAGATAGAAAGAAAGAAGGCACTCGTTCTCGATGCAGGGCCCAGCCTCGGTCTGCCGTAGCGGACAGCTAGGCGGCCGTCGGACGAGAAGAAATGCGGGGGCGAAGCGTTTCACACGGGCGAAGCGTACGAACACACGAGGCCGATGATGCTCTGGCCACCTAGGCAGCGGGGTCAGTCAGCCATGCGGTCAACTCCACGGCTTCCTTGCTCAATTAATTTGGTTCGTCATATACTAATCGTGCTGTGCGTGACACCCCTGCTTAACGGAAGCATTGTATCAACCGCGAGCGTGCTGCATTCATGTAGCACGCATATATATATATATATATATATATATATATATATATATATATATATATATATATGGTAATTCGCTTCTTCCATTTGTCTCGTATAACTGCTCGTCTCGATCTTGCGCCACGTGCCATGTATACAACAGACTATGTGTGACAAAGGCAAAACAAAACACGCGAGCCAAGCGCGTGCCTGGCTGCGTGGCCGGCGCGCGCGCTGTGTCCACGTCACACAGCCCCACTTTGCTCCACCCCCCTGTTGACTCGTGGAGGTCGACGCGCGCGCGCGCGCGCGTTTTTTTCCGCGCTCTAGTCAACAGCTCGGTGAAAATCGGCGCGCTCACGTGGGCGGGCACTCTACGCGAGTGGTGCGTTCGAAGCTGCATCTCCCGTTGCGTCCGCAGTGAAAAAAAAAAAAAAAAACAAAAAAAACGAAACAATAGAGAATAACCCATAAACAGACAAACACAAACAAACAATAACTGAGAAAGGACACGGTATACGGCGCGTATAAAACGGACCCGGAAGCCGGAGGAGAAAGCGTCGACTGCCCACCACTAGCTGGCAGCAGCCGCCTGGCGTAGCGTCACGCTGCGTTGTTCTTTTCTTTTTTGTTTCCACTCTTTGCATACTTGTCTCTGCATTCAACTCACCTTCCTCCTTTCCTTTCTCTACTTTCTCTTTTTTTTTTCTTTTTTTTGTTTCCTTGCTTTCTTCGGTTTCATTCATGTGTCGACGGCCGTCGGTCCGCCGTGGAGCACGCCTTGTAACCACGGGCTTCTTCTCATCCCCCTTTGTTCCTCCCACTCCACCTCGGACGGAAGGTGTGGGCCGGAGCGGAAACCCCCCCTCCTCTCGCCCTCATAACCAGGCAGGGTCATGCCGACCTTCGGAAGAGCCGGCGCACCGAGACTCGAAGCAAGTAAGAAAGAAAAAAAATGAAAGACAAGACAAGACAAGACGAGGAATAAATGAAGGGAATCGCGGAGGCGAAATATCATCGCTTTCGCCGGGCCACCCGTTTCATTGTTCGCACGGCGTGTCGACTCGACGCACACGCAAGAACTTGTTTGCTTCTTTTCTTTCTTTTTTTTTTTTACCCTTTTCTCTTTCGGTGGCTTGTCTTCTATCCGCGGACCGCGTTGGCAAGGGCGAAGCGGCGGGCATAAGGCTAATTGTACAGACGCCTTGTTCGTCCGCCACCCCCTCCTCCTCCGCCCGGCCGCCCGCCTGCTTCTGCTGGTGGTGTACTAACTGTTTGTTGGCGGTGGACGCTTGGTCGGACGGACGGAGGCGTCTTCGAGCGCTAGCGCGTGGCTGCCATGCGACGAATATTGTGCAGCGAAGGCCTTGCACACTTTTGTTGGAGCTGCTGAACCGCCGCTGCATAACTAGGAAGGTCTGAAGTGGGACGAGTCGCGATGGAAAAGCGATTTCTTGCTTTCTTCAGTTCCTTCTTTCTCTTCTGCTGATACTGGTGTGTGCGCAAAATCATCGCCACGGTGTGCCAAGTTCTACTATAGGCAGAGAGAGGGAGAGAATGTGGTACAGGAAGAGGAGAAATTGTCACGTGTGCGACATGTTCGTGCGTGAGCGACGTTCGATGATCTCTGGGCGGACTACGAAACTCTCCCCCGTGTAATCAAGACGCCTGTCGATTGAAGCTCTGCACTTGTAAAAGCCCGTTTCCTCAATCTAGTACAAGTTTACAGATGTTCAGGTACAAGGACTACACGGACTGACTACAAATGACTGAGTTTAATCTGTGAACAGCCTGTACTGTAGACACTCGTATAGTTCGTGGACTTCTTTAGGAGGCATACTGCGGGCGCCGGAAGCGGCTGGTGACGTCGCGAGCGCCATTGTTTGTGCAGACCCCCTCCTGCGACGACGCGCACGCGTAGGCATGCGTTGCATCTTGAGGTACCGTGCAGCGCATGCGCGGAGCAAGCAAGCACACGTGACCTGGTCCGAGAACAAGAGCAAGCGTGAATTAACGCTACGCGAGGACACAATAGTCATACGGCGCACCACACAAACCACAAACTAGCGGGTGAGTAACACCTGTTCCGTTCGCTCGCGACGTAGAACACTCGGCGATTCGTTGGAGCGAAAAAAAAAAAAAAAGAAAGAAAACTCTGAGTCGCCTTGGCGCAACCTCCTTGAAAGAAGCAGGACTGTCCGAACGTGGGCAGCTCGAAGAAAAGCGCGCCCGAGCGCGTCCGTCGGCGGCTTTCCGGCGGTAACAAATAAAGAAGCAAAGAAGACAAGCGGACGAAAGAACCAAAGACGCGAAAAAAAAAAAAGCGTGTTAACCACACAGCAGGCTCGTGCTGCCAACATGCAAAACGGCTTTCGCCGCCGTCCGCGAATCTGCTACGTACGACGACGAGGCGGCGTATAAATGATCGCGGACCGCGAAGAAAAGCCGAAAGCTCTCCAAGCACGCGCGCTCGCGCGCGCGGATACAAGAGATGCAAATTAAGGGAGGGGGAGTATGAAAGAGGAGGCAGAGAAACAACCGCGGAGAACCCTCCTTGGCTCGCGTTTGCAGGAGGAGGTTCCGTGCAGCGTTTCCGGAAGCTTCGCGCGAGCCAACTCGGAAACCGAAAGTATAGCGGTTCGCCGCGCTCCTATAAGGGAAGTGTATACAGAGACACGTGACTGTGCGGTCGTCATAAGTGGACGACAGACGACCATCCTACAGTGTCGTCTGCTAGCGGTCTCCGTGAGTACGCGGGCGTCAGACGACACTTTGTAAGCAGTATGCTTGTCGCATATGACGTCGCAAAACGCGTTTAAGGACACTTTAAGCGTTATAAAACGAATTCGTGCGCTGTCGTATAGATATCTGTAAAAAAAAAAAAAAAAAAACAGCGCAAAAACCACGCGGGTCACACAGAGAATAGTAAAGCACCGACGAAAGTGCGATTCTTTCGTTTTAGTGTCTATTTTTCTACTGTATGTTATTCCAGAGAAGGCGTGCGAAGTTACGCTATAACCTCTCCGAGTCAATTCGCATTATCACAACCGCATCGAGCTACACTTGACAGGCATACATGTTCACACAGACACAACCGCTAGCTCACACTCAAAGGTGATTAGGCGCAACACGTGAATTAGTGTGTCGACCCCTGACTTAGTCATCGGATCAACAATCGCCTGGTACGAGAGCCTCGGGGCTGTTACGGCGTTTCTATTAACCGGTGCGAGTACCAACACGTTACAAGCATGCAAATGTCACAAAATTTAGCGCTTCCATTCAAACTAAGTTTCATGCAACGGATGGCTCAGAGATGCTTCTTGCAACTTACACAACGCTGTACGGTTTTAAAGGAACGGAGTCTAGGTAGTGTAAGCTCAACGTTGCACCCCGTTTCAACAGGTTAAAAAATTAAAAAAAAAAGAAGACGCAGAAGAAGAACAGCGTTGGCGGCCGTCTCGCAAGCGAAGCATCCATTCGCGTCGCCTTCGCATTGTTTCCGGCACTGCTTTAAACTCGCGACTTCTGCCTCGCTTCACTTTCATCTTCTTTTCTGCAGCGCATTCTTCAGAGCGAAGCAAATAGACACACACACCGGAATGCGCGGTAATTATTCCATCGGCCTGTCTACGCCTCGCGACTGGAATGTATACGACAGGGGCCATGCTTCAGAAGGAACGCTGCCTACAGTTAGTACAAGGGTATACAAATTTTTAATTTTAACCGCGGAAGCAGTTTAGAGCACAGAAAGGTCCGTCCTTCACCGTTACGCTGTCGTTTTTATGCCGCCATCATCGTTACAGTGTGATCGTCCTTATGGACTGTCTCCCTTCTAGGTTACGTTGTCATCATATAGCAAAGAAAACAAGAGGAAGAAGAAAGCCAGAACTGACTCTCCGAAAAAACGCACGTTTGGCTGGCCTCGACTACCGGACATCGTTCGTATAACAGAACAGGAAGCGCGACGCCTGACTAAAAAAAAAAAAAAAAATTGAGGGGAGAGGGAAGCGTGGAGAGATGGGGATGCGAAGGGATATACTACAATACACCCCGCCGAATCCACAAACTGTCCACACCACAGCGACCACTGTGTACCACTTCTGTGTCAGCGACGCGCTAAACCATCTACACACACGCACGCGTACAAACCGAGGTCCCCCTTCTACCGCCTCTCCGCCCCCCCCCCCTCCTTCTTGCTTCGTTGCGCTTCACGGTGTTTATGATTCGGCGACTCCAACCCCCGCAATCATGTCGCCCCCCGCCCCCCCCCCCTCCGCTTTCCTCGACCTCCCGGCGTTAACTCTGACCCGAAAAAACCCGTCCTTCAACCCCGACATCCATTGACACCAGGACCCAACTCGCCGTCCGTTTCCATCCCCCCCCTTCACCCCCGCTTTAACCGCCAGACGTCCAGCAATCTTCTCCGCTCCTTCCACAACACACGAGCGCTCCCCGAGGAAGCCCATTTCGAAAAGTGACCTCAACAACCTATTATATGCTTGTGCGTCGAATCTGCGATTCCGCTCCTCCACCCGTGAACCCTGTCCTGGCACGGGCCGTATGTAAACCCTTGATACTTGTTAGCAAGCATGTCCGAAAGCGTCTGCCAGAATGAGATGAGAGACGCTGTGTTTAATGAAAGCTGAATATGTTGGCTGGCGACGGCCCGGCACGGTACTGCGGATGTTGCGAGAAATAAATGATGGACACAGTGATCGGACAAGCACACAAACGGCGCTATATACCGTCCACATGCATGTACCAGCACAATTCAACGTGCTTATTAAGTTTCACTGAGGCCCGAAATCCGCAGAAAGAAGAGGAGTGAAAAAAGAAAACGCCTTTTCGTTGCGTGCAGTGTGCAAGCAGTGTTTCACCCAGGGCGAAGAATGCACAAAACTTGTAGAGAACTATGTTGGGCCTTTGTAGGTCACACCACTACCACGTCATACAAATACCACATGCCGTTATACGGGATGTGCCGTGGCAATTTTAAAAAATCAGCCGCGGTTAAAACACTCGCCAGAGATGCTGCACGAAGAAGGCTAAACGTAGGGGACGACGAGGTCTTTTGCAGTCACAGCCCCTCCCTTCTCCTCCCTTCCCTCCCTACGCACACACCTTCCTTTCTTTCTTTCTTTCTTTCTTTCTTTCTTTCTTTCTTTCTTTCTTTCTTTCGATTGCTGTGGCAGACCGTGCATCCAAGCTTCTCTTTAGCAATTCATGTCTTTCAGCTCTCGGCGGTCCGTCAACGACGTATCGCGCGGCGCATCGCTTTATGCCCTCTTGACCGTGACGTCCTATTGCTAGAGCGGGGACAAGCGCGTGAAGGGTCTTGTGCTGGAGCGGCCGTAGCCGCGAGCGCACATTCATCGTCACCGTCGTCATAGTGACGTCATCAGACAACATTTTCGCAGTCGTTCGTCGAGCCTATTTTACGAGCAACCGACACAGTGGTCCAGAGGCACTACGGCGTTCCGTTACTGAGCTCAAGGTCGCCGGTTCGATACCTAGCCCTGGCGTCGACATTCTAATGGAGGCTGAATGCGCAAGCACTCGATGTACTTCGATAAACGTGGGCGATAAAGAATCCAGGCGGTCAAACTTAATCCGCAGCCCTTATCTGCAGTGTCTATCACGGCCTGCTTTGGGAGATAAAACCTCCGGAATCACGAATCTAACCGTTAATGTTGAGAGAGGCACCAGAATTTCTCAAAGGACACCAGACGCGCTCTGCTGGGTGGCGTTGGCAAGCGCGTTACAAGGTTCACAATCTCAAATAATAAGAATGCAATCAACAACTGACGTGTACGAACGTGAAGACCGACCCCGGAGCCGACACTACGGATACTGCAGTAAAATAAGCTCGCTCTCGGCACTTCACCGAAAATCCAAGTGTGTCAGCTCCATTCGGCATCATAGAACCTCGATCATGGACCGTACGGTCAAGGCATATTGGGAACTCGTGGGCGGAAATGGACCGAGGTGGCCGCCGGGGTGGTCGACATTGGTCGCGGTGTGTACTTCACACTTTTTTTTTTTTGTGTGTCATAACTACCAATTCTGCCCCATGCCAGCGAAAAAAAAAAAAAAGAAAAGAAAGAAAAGAAGAAGGTAGTTTCGTAGTTGTTCGATGGTTGCAGATGGGGAATAAAAAAAAAATAGAAAGCTCATAAAAGCGGAGCTTGTTATAAATAAACAAGAAGGAAAAGAAGCAAGCTAAGCTCCAACAAGGCCTAAAGGAAAGAAAAAAAAAAAGTAACAGGCACCGTATCGACAACCAAGAGCACAGGTGATAACAAAAAATACATGTGCGATGGGTGAAGAGGGTTGTCACCACGGCATTTTTTTTTTTTTCATTTCTATTTTCAATTTCTTTTTTTTCTCGACCCCCAAAACATGTTTGGTCAAGGAGTATTCCCCGCATCGCTGACCACTTATGCGCGCGATTCTTGGCCAGACCGTCGGCCTACGGCCGAGTTTCACCGATACCCACCCCGTGCACAGTCGCCTTTCTGACTTCCTGACTCACCTTTGGAGAACCGCGCCGTGGGTTATGATTCATTGATTTGCCTTTTGCCTGCCTCCCCGGTGGTCAGGCTTCGATGACCGCCCGCTGGACACTGGTTAGCTTGACCGCGCTCCTATTCTCCCTACGCTGCTCAACTTTTCTTTTTCTCTCCGTCCCAGTCTGTCATTGTTGTCCACGTTGTCACGGCGGTTTTACTTCCGGTGTGACCAGACCAACATTTTTTTTTTTCATATTTTTCATTTATTCCTCAGTCTCTGGACAATTCATTCCTTTCCGACCTTTAACACTTATGACAGTTTTGATGTATGGAGGAGCGGACCCCAACCCCCTCGAAGCCGTGAATCGGCCCCATGTCCGACCATTGGTGTCGATCACAGAGCTATACCAGCGGCTACTGTAACGAAGGAAACTTCGGCTACCAGGGACTTTAGGTTCGAAATCGCAGAGTGAACTTGCGTATAAAGCGCGTTTTTTTTTTATATTAACCAGGCTAGTCCTCAATTGACCGATGCTTAAAGCTTAAAGCCGACATGTCCGCACAAAACGGAACTCCTTCAGTTCAGACGACTACTGTGAAAAAGGAAACTTCGGCTATCAGCGAGAGACACTGGGTTTGGAGTGACAATAAACGCTGGCGATATACGCCAGTTTTCTTTGATCCAGGATGCGAAGCTGCTCTGCGTAGTTCTCCATAGGACACACAGGAATAAAACACAATCACGCACAAACGCACCGATGATGCTTTTTCGGACTTGCGTATAAAAGCGTGTTTCGTATTAACCGTAAGCTTGGCTACTGGCTATTTAAAGCGGAGCCGCTCGCGTCAACTTCAAACGCCACGCAGAGTGAGCCCCTTCCAGACAATCTGTGGTTCTTACAAAACAAGCCTGAGCATAAAACGACTGCATCGCCCGTCTACCGTCTTCCAATGCAAACGGAAAACAGGGAAAGGAGGGTGCGCGTGGAGGAGAGAGACGGGAGGGAGCACAAGCGTACCTATTCGGATGGAGCGAAGTAGTTCTTTTTTGAGGACCGACGGTGGTGAGACGAAGAGTT
>NC_051155.1:61237448-61283267 GCF_013339745.2 Dermacentor silvarum | reverse complement strand
CCTGTTCAGTAAAAACTGAACAGCCCTTTCGCTAACAATGGTTCTGATAGGACATCTACCTTATGCGTTTTTGTAGAAAAGAAAACCTCAGACTGTTCCGTTTACTATTTCTAATAGCACTAGCCCCGCAGGGGCGTCTGCGTCAGCAGGCGTTTGGTGAGTTGCGCCACCACGTACCCGAGCACACGAGGGTTGGACCCTCCCGCGTGTAGCCGTGCGTGGCTTAGCCGTGTCCGGGGAAAAGAGGATCCTGGGGGTTGAGCCGATGCCGGGTGCTCGGACCTTCATGGCCCCTCGGCTGAGGCAACACACCTCTTTGGCCTCCGCTTCACGTAGACGGCACCCCTGGACTGACCCACCCAGAGGAAATCGGTAGTCGCCTTTTCCTGTCCTTCTCTTCAATCTTCGTCTTTCTCCCTCACTTTTAATCTTTCCTGTCTTCTTTTCTCTTCCATTTACTTCTAACTTTCCTGGCGGCGAGGGTTAACCTTGTGTGTCATAACCACCCTTGGTTATACGTATTTGGTTATAGCGGGAACGTACAGCTGGCGTTTGTGGGACTTGTGTTTACAGGTCCTACATCGTCCCCTTGTTGGGCTCCATGGTGGGTGGCTGGCGTTCCTGCCGAATGAATATTATTTTTATGGCTTACTCTTTCCCTGCGTTACCCGATCGCCCCCAGAAAAGGGGGCGCACCGAAGAAGTGTTTCAATTTTTTGGGCACCACAAAGAAAACTTTCCCCGCTACCACGTCATACACAGCGTAAAATCTGAAAAGGCAGTGAGAGCGATCTCTCCCTTCCTCGTTTCAAAATGCCTGACAGAGACAATAGGAGCCGGCTACAAAGCTACGAAATTGGCTAGCGGCGACCTCCTTCTTGAACTCCGAGATATGAAACAACTTGAGAAACTACAGAACCTAGTATCCATTGGAGACTTTCCCATCACTGTGACCCCGCACCGCACTATGAACACCAGTCGTGGTGTAGTTTCGGATGATGATTTGATGGAGCTAAGTGAAGCAGAACTATTAGAGGGCTGGAGTGACCAAAATGTCATCAATGTCAAAAGAATTAAGATGAGGCGTGACGGAAAAGAAATTCTGACCAAGCATCTCATTCTAACCTTCGGCACAAGTGTACTGCCCGAGACTATCGAGGCAGGCTACGTGAAAATCAGAGTCAGGCCGTATATTCCTAACCCCCTGCGATGTTTCAAATGCCAGAGATTTGGCCATAGCTCACAGAGCTGTCGCGGTCGAACTACTTGCGCCAAATGCAGTGCTTCTGAACACACGTCTGATACGTGCAATAAGACCCCACATTGTGTAAACTGTGAAGGGGAGCACGCCGCGTACTCGCGGTCCTGCCCATCCTGGAAAAAGAAAAGGACACTCACGATTAAAGTTAAACAAAATATTTCGTTCAAAGAGGCACGAAGGCAGGTGTCTTACCTGCGAAAAACCAGCTTTGCCGATGTGACGCGTCAGGGGGCTGCGCCACAACGGCCTTCGGCGGCTGTCTGGCACACGCGTAGTGAGCCAGCGGTGACGCCATCCGCCCCCTCGGCGGCTGCAGCTAGTGCTGCTCCGCCATCTCAGAAGAAGGGGCCATCGACCTCCGGGCTGGTGGCCTCAAGGGTCTCGTCTCTTGAGACGAGGCCTTCAACGCGAACAAACCGCTCTCAAGAGCGGGTGTCCAGCGCGCCGCAAGAGCCGATGGACACATCTTCTAGCCAGACGGCGCAGCCAGCGCCTAAGGAGCGGCGAGAATCTCTCGACCGCTCCAAAAAAGAGAAACCCCGCATTACAGGGCCCCTAAAGGGTTCTGTAAGCTAACTCTCTTTTCGTAAACACACAGCACAAAACTCTTTTAATATGGGCACTCAAATAGTTCATTGGAACGTTAGAGGTCTCCTTCAAAATCTTGACGACGTTAAAGAACTCCTCCGCAAATTTAGTCCCAGGGTGCTGTGTGTTCAAGAAACACACCTCAAACGTACAGATACAAATTTCCTCAGACAATATGCTATTTTTCGCAAAGACCGCGAGGACACTGTTGTGTCATCCGGTGGTGTAGCTATCATAGTCGACAGAGGTGTTGCCTGTAGGGAAATAAAACTTCGTACGCCCCTAGAGGCAGTTGCTGTCCAAGGGGTGCTTTTTGACAAGCTAATCACTATCAGTTCTATATACATCCCTCCCAGTTATCAACTTAATAAAACCGAATTTCAAAACTATATAGATGAACTTCCGGCTCCATACATTGTTGTCGGAGATTTAAATGCACATAACACTTTGTGGGGAGACTCGCGTTGCGATGCGAGAGGTCGCCTAATTGAAAACTTTCTTTTTTCCTCAGGAGCATGTTTGCTTAATAAGAAAGAGCCAACGTACTACAGCGTGGCGCATAATACATACTCCTCTATAGATTTAAGTATCGTGTCGAGTACAATAATTCCGTACCTGGAGTGGTCCGTTCTCAAGAACCCCTTTGGGAGCGACCACTTCCCAATTATAATAAACTTAACAAAACAAGATATATGCTCACCACACATTCCCCGATGGAAGGTTGACACGGGTAACTGGGAACTTTTCCGGGAACTTACATATCTAACCACGGATGATATTTCCTCCTTTAATATAGAAGACGCTGTGGCCTATATAACTGCCTTTATAATTGACGCTGCCACGAAATGCATCCGTCAAACTAACGGACTTGCGAATAAACGTCGCATTCCGTGGTGGAATGAAGAATGTAAACAAGCCCGGAAAAATCAAAACAAGGCTTGGGTACGACTTCGCGACTCACCAACTGCCGAAAACTTGATTACTTTCAAACAAATAAAGTCCCAGGGTAGAAGAACGCGTCGACGAGCTAAAAGGGAGAGTTGGGAAAAGTACATCTCCGGTATAAATTCTTACACTGATGAGACAAAAGTGTGGAATAGAGTAAATAAATTAAAAGGCCGGGAGGTACACCCACTCCCCTTAGTCAGTACCCAAGGTGAGAGCCTGGAAGACCAGGCAGACTGTCTGGGCGAACACTTCGAACATGTATCCAGTGCGTCCCATTACACAAAAACATTTCTGAGGATCAAAGAACGCGAAGAGCGCCAGCCCCTTAAACGTAAAGAATCATCGAGTGAGGCCTACAACTATCCATTTACTTTAACTGAACTTAAGGCATCCCTCGCTTGCTGCAATAACTCGGCGCCAGGTGGTGATCGTGTCATATATGAAATGATTAAGTACGTACATCCTGAAACTCTGAAAACACTCCTGTATCTTTTCAATGCCATGTGGGCGGATGGGTATATCCCGTCTTCGTGGAAGGAAGCTATAGTCATCCCCGTGCTTAAACAAGGCAAAGACCCATCCCTAGCCAGCAGCTATAGGCCAATAGCGCTAACAAGCTGCCTGTGCAAACTATTTGAAAAAATGATAAACAGGCGCTTAATCTGTTTCCTTGAATATAACAAACTACTAGACCCCTTGCAATGTGGTTTCAGGGAAGGTATGTCCACAACAGACCACCTTGTTCGCATTGAGTCTTATATCAGGGATGCTTTTATACATAAGCAGTTCTGCCTCTCAGTGTTTCTCGAACTACGGCATTCTCCGAGATCTCTCGGCGATGGGTGTCCGTGGCAACATGTTAAATACAATCGAAAGTTACCTATCTAATCGCACATTCCGCGTAAGAGTGGGCAACGCTTTGTCTAAGTCATTCACCCAAGAGACCGGTGTGCCACAGGGAGGCGTGCTTAGTTGCACACTATTTATTGTAAAAATGAATTCCCTGCACAAAGTCATTCCACGCACAATGTTTTATTCAATTTACGTCGACGATGTGCAAATAGCCTTCAAGTCATGCAATATTGCCATCTGCGAACGACAAGTGCAGCTTGGAATAAACAAATTGTCCGAATGGGCAGACGAAAATGGTTTCAAAGTAAATGCCCAGAAGAGCACGTGCGTACTCTTTACTAACAAGAGAGGCGTAACGCCAGTCCCAAGTATTGCAATCAAAGGAGACGCACTCTCTGTGAGCAGCGAGCACAAGTTTTTAGGAATCATTTTAGATTATAAACTCACATTTATTCCCCATCTTAAGCATCTGAGGGCAAATGCCTGAAGACAATGAACCTTTTAAAGCTTCTGTCGCGTACGACTTGGGGTAGTGATCGAAAGTGTTTGCTTAACTTGTATAAAGTCTTGTCCTCTCACGCCTTGATTACGGGTCAATAATTTACAATTCTGCAACGCCAAGTGCGTTAAAAATCGTAGACCCCGTCCACCACCTGGGTATCCGTCTCGCGACCGGTGCTTTCAGGACAAGTCCAATCCAGAGCCTCTACGTAGAGTCGAATCAGTGGTCACTTCATCTGCAGCGGTCATACAGCAGTTTTACATATTTTCTGAAATACAAGCAAACATTGAACATCCTTCTTATTCAACTATAAATGACGTGACCGCTGCCACACTCTTCCATAATCGACATGCAGCGAGAAAGCCGTTCGCTTTGCGTGTGAGGAATCTTAGTGAGGAAATGGGTGTTCCACTGCTTGAGCAATGTCCTATGGCTCCTGCGAAACTGTTGCCGCCGTGGCAGTGGCAGCTCATAGAGTGTGACACATCGTTCGTAGAGGTCACTAAACACGCGCCAGAGGCACACATTAGAATCCATTTCTTAGAACTCCAATCTAAATACTCGTGTACAGAGTTTTACACAGACGCTTCCAAGTCACATGCCGGGGTAACTTATGCAGCCATCGGTCCATCGTTTTCGGTATCCGGTGTGCTGCACCCGGAGACAAGTATCTTCACGGCTGAGGCCTATGCTATATTATCGGCTGTAAAGTATATAATGAAATCAAAACTTAAAAAGACTATCATATTTACAGACTCGCAAAGTGTTGTGAAAGCATTGCAATCACTCTGTAAACACAAAAACCCTGTACTTGATGAGCTCTATTCCATTCTGTGTAAAGCGTATATATCTAACCAGCATGTGATTATATGCTGGGTGCCAGGCCATAGAGGCATTGAAGGTAATGTTCGAGCAGACCAAATGGCCACATCTGTTATATCTCAGGCTATTAACCCTACAACTGCTGTTCCTGCAACAGATTTGAAGCCTTTCCTGCGAAAGAAACTGCGAAGCCACTGGCAACGCTTGTGGGACGCTGAAATAAATAATAAGCTTCACTTCATTAAACCACAGTTAGGTTTCTGGCCTCCCGTAACGAAAACACGACGAACTGATGTCCTATTCTGTCGTCTCAGAATAGGACATACATATGGAACCCACAATTGTTTGCTTACTGGTAGTGAACCACCAACCTGGGGTAGATGTGGTGAGAGGCTGACTGTCCTCCATGTCCTCGTGGAGTGCCGGGAAGCCGAAACAGAAAGGAAGAAATATTTTTCACAAGCGTACCGGTATCATGTCCCGCTTCACCCCATTATGTTTCTTGGCGAAGAACCGATTTTTAATGCCAAAGCAGTCGTCGATTTCTTGAACGATGTGGTCCTGCATGTTATTAGCCCAACTAGTTCGTAGCGCATCCTCTCTCCAGAGGATGCCGCTGTGATAGTTTCTTATAGCACATGCCTCCAGGCCCTTGTGGTTCAAGGGCTCTGTCTAGGCAGTAGTGCTTCTTAATAATCACTGCATCTTAAATATTTTAAATATCGTGTCATGCTTTCTCAATGCATTCTTCATTGCATAGTACACCTCATTAGTCATTGCCATGATTTTAGTACATGTATATTTTACGCACTTTACAGCGATTATTTTTAGGCCCCTTTACAGCCCCGTCACATCTACTTCTCAGAATTCATCACTTCACTGCGAACTAACAAACACTGGCATGGCGCTCTTTGGCCATACCTGGCCCTTGCGCCACTAAACCACACACATTCATTCAATAGCACTAGCACGAGCATTCAATTCCAAGTCCTTAAAAAATTTGATGAACTTAGTGTTAACCCTCACTGCACTTTTCTAAACAGCCACAAAGTTCTTGTCCACTGCCGCTTGGGCTTTTTCATTGAACATGCCTTTCGGCATCACAACAAATCCACCTTCCTTGTCAGCTTCTAGGAGAACCAAACTGTCCTGCCAAACTGAAAGTAACTATGTAAGACCAGCTAGCCCAACAGGCGGTCCTTCCGGAACATATCATGATTTCTGCGATCATAGTTTTGTTCTTGCCTGGATCGTCTGTCTTTCTATGCGTAGAGCTACTATGTGTGACTGCACAACATGTCTATTTGTCTTGTTTGACGCATTACATACAGTGACGTTTGCTTAAATACGTAGATTTATTGGAAACTTATACATATATTTAAACATCTTGTTGCGAGGCTTTGTGTATGCAAACAGTGCATTTTGTTCCAGTGACACCTTTGTGCCCTTTATAAACTTGTATCTTCGCATTTGTATATTCCATTCTATTTTCGTATTTCTAATATACATCTTGCAGAACTCCACCTTCTTACATGTACTCACTGTTGCAACTGTATTATCGGTGTAATTACAATACACGACCGGTAACAACTGCTCATGCACAATCTAATTCAACGAAGGACAGCGTCATCGAGGTTTTTCCCTGGCCGTTGCATATGTACAGTCACGAGCAAAAGTTTGTGGACCAAAGGTATGGTATGATGGTATGATAAAACTTTATTACGGTCCCTCGGAACGCGCGTCAGCACGTAGCGGGCCGCTCCCACGTCGGTACAGAAAGGCCGAGCCTCTCTGCTGCCACGATTTTATTTTTTTTCCCTTCGCAGCCTGGGCATTCCGGCTGAAATCAAAAGCGCAAGCCTAGGTGTGCGTGTTGGATAAATACAACGTATTAAGCCAATTCGGGGCCGCGCAACTGCGCTTGAATATATTTAAATTTTTTGCTGATGCCATGGTCTCCAAACTTCTGCTCGCGACTCTACAAAAACGTAAACAATGTTCGTGGATGACAAAGATTTATCAAAATATTTGTGCTCAACTTGTTCTTTTCATGGCCTTTACGTTTTTCACACCAGCTGTATGCACTGTTTTGCTGGTTTCGAACTGATATAGTTCTAAAGTTCGTGTGATATTTTCATTACTTATTAAATAGACCAAAAACGCGATAGCATTGATATCCGTTATTTCTTCCACAATTTTTGGGACATACGAATATATTCTTTTATGAAAAAATACATATTTTGCTTGACAGTGGGTAGCATTCGGTAGTTTGTTTAAAGCCTATAATATACAATGACATTGGCAATGACAATGCAGTTATTATTGGTGTATTTGATTCCTCGACAAATTCTATGAGGAGGAGGCCGCGCTGCAACGTGAGCCTCCCCTCTCCGAACAAAATTTCTGGCTATGCCATTGTGCAGTGAAGGAGGTCTTCGAACACTGACCAGTTACAGATGATTTTCTGCATTTACACCCGTCGCATACCAAGAGCTTAGAAAAGGTGTTCGGCTGAAATGTACCAAATTTTCTTTACAAAACCACTAATTTACTTTGTCCACAGGAACCTCCCTGAGAAAACTGACGTCAATCCGAGCATTTGTTGACGTGATTTTACTCTTTGTGGCGTCGGCCATTTTCGTTACGGCGCGGTTTCACCAAGGTCACCGCCAATGGCACCGAAAATATAGCCATGCACCTAAGGCTTTCGCCTTCGAAAAACGGAAATTCCGTGGCAGTGAACATAACTCAGCCAGGCACCTGCAGGCAAATGCGCAAATTTTATTTTATTATGGGGTTTTACGTGCCAAAACCAGTTCTGATTATGAGGCACGCCGTAGTGGGGGACTCCGGAAATTTGGACCACCTGGGGTTCTTTAACGTGCACCTAAATCTAAGTACACGGGTGTTTTCGCATTTCGCCCCCATCGAAATGCGGCCGCCGTGGCCGGGATTCGATCCCGCGACCTCGTAAATGAACTCGCAAACTGAGGCCAACCGAGATTAAGGGAATCAATCATGCGACTGCATATCCTGAAACATGCGCTCATCACCACCATTTAGCAAGCTTACATTATTATTTTAGAATAAGCTTTCGAGAAATGAAACGAAAAAATGGCATTTTTGCTTTTTACATTCGATCGGACAAAAAGTTGGACGAGGAAAAGATGGACAGAAAAGGGGGGGGGGGGGGGCGGAAGCCGCTCTTTCAAGGTTCTGCATCTGCTTTCTCGAAGCAGGACTGAGCCTTTGAACGCCTATCAATAGCAGCAAAACTGCTGATTCACAGTAGACTAGCTGGCCGCTCGTCTCATACGCGCGGCGGTTATCAGATCAGCCATTCCTGATTCGCGCTCGTCCGTGCTCGACGGGGTCAGCGGTCCCTTTCTTTTCCTTTTTTTTATTGTTAAAACGTGTGTTCTGTTGTCGTCCAGTACACTTCGTGCGTCATCGCGCGAATTTCGAATCTTAAAGGTCCGTACGCCACGTGGTGTAAAATCTGTGAACTAAAGGCGATGTCCGGAATTGCTGGGGTTGTCTGTCGCTTACGTATGTTACTAGCTTCTAGCGTCATTAAGTAGCCATGTGAGCAGCATGTGAGGTCACGCATGAAACAAAGAAAACAACTCTCGGTTAGAGGTGTTGCGCAGGTTACGCGACCGAAGTAACGTAGATTCTCACGTACTTCCCCGTCCTGTAGGCAGAGCAATGGCCCGCGTCTCTCTCACGATTCCGCTCCAGCAGCGGATACCTATTGTCTTACGACGTAACGGACCTCCTAGAGAGGCGACGTAGCAACACAAAAAATAACGATAACAAAAGCAACGCCCACTGGTTCAACGAGTGGTTGGACGCAAGCGAGCGGCGATCGGGTCATGCACGTCGTCGGCTCGCTCGCAGTAAACTCCGAGCGTGCACGTAACAAGGCAGCGACAATCGCTCGGCCAGTACAACGTCTAGCAAGGGGGTGGCACCAGTGAGCCGGCTACCAGTGAGCGAACAAGCATGTACGGCAGCCGAGCAGCCGTCCCTGGCTGGCAGCCGCTCACCGGGGGCTTTCTTCGTGACCAGCTCCGACGGACGGAAACGAACAGTCGCGCTCGGCGAGAGGAAATAAAATGGCGAGTGCACTTGGCAGCAGCGGAGCACCGTTCTGCGGAACCTTTGGCTCGCGGAGCAAAAGCACAGGCGGTGAAAGCAGAAGCAAGTACTGCCCTTCGCATTACGGTCTTCGTGCTCTTGGTGCTCGTATATATGCTCGAATGCTTGTATGGTCCATTGTTTCTCCTTGCATGATGGCTGCGGGGGGAGCCTGGGAGGCTGCCTGCTTCCCCGCAGCGTGCAGCTGCCGGAAGGTGCGCTGCACGTAACAACGAGGTTTGATGTCACGTAATAGCTACGATGGTGAGCGAGATTTCGAGCCTTCAACTGCTACTTGGCGAAACAGATCGGCAACTCATACCGGGAGAAAAAATACATACATATAACGGGAGAGGAGCGGTAATGTGGCCGGAGAACGACGCACCTCGCACTATAGCACATGCATATTCAAGGGGCTGGCTTTAGGGACGGCATGTCTTTGACGCTCGCAAGTTGGTACAGCTGCTAAGGACAGTAGACACCTGGATACAACCCTTTAAGATTGGTTTAAATTGGACTTTTTGTTTATTTCCGTTCACCAGTACCTATGCACCATGCAGATCAACGAAAAGCTGGAAAATGGCGTTGCTTAAATATAAAGCAAACAATTTCGCTGGAAAATACGTATTGTGATTCCAATGAACGAGTATAGTGGACGAGAGATAGATGGAAGAATAAACGCTGATGTGTATTTCTTTCTCTCACATTTAGGGGCGGTGTTCTCACCCATAATGTGGTCGACACCCTAGAAGAAGGCGACCATCTGGCTGCAAAACATGGTGTATACCTGCAACAGAGACACTTTCCGAATCACCAGACGGCTATGCACTCAAGTGTAATAACTCATAAGGTCTAGCTTATGTGGAATCATAAGTTATCTTGAACTTGCGGTATACACTGTACGTATATTTAGGCAAACGTGGCCGGGAACCTTTTTTTTTGCATTGTCATGACTTTTATTATTTGTTTGTAAAGTAAAATATCTTGCCCTGGTGCACTACAAAAAAAAAGCTTTTATAGCATTGTAGCACAGAAGTACTCCAGCGCATATTCCCCTCTACGGTTGCCTGAAGCTGTTAGTTTTCATGTTGCCTACATCACTAAACGCTTCCTGTCAGCGGGCACTTTCTATAATCACGGCGTTCTCATGTCCGCACAAAATCCACGATCCCCCAGGGCGTGTTCGAAACTAGAATCCATCGATCTGTGAGAACAATTTGTCCATGTTCTTATTTTCTGGATTTAATGAGTGTTTCTATAACAGGGACGTAATGCAACACAGGACCTAGTAGAGGTGCCGTATGGCGGACGGATCTGGTCGAATCAGTTTTGACATTTACCAACTGGGAATGTTTAGCGTGTAACCAAAGCTCGGCACACGACCGTTCTAACACACCGCCCTTCTCCATCTCCCACGTGACCGCAGTAGAAATTATTCGAACCCCCTACCTCACACTCATTAACAGAACGCCTTAGCCACCAGAGAAGAAGAACGTAAACTTAATTATCAAATCGATAAGATTTGAGTCCGGCGTATCTTAAGTGGGTCTGGGCACCCGCCGCGGACGCGGTTCCGAGACCTTGCCTCGAAGCGGCTTTCTCGGCTCGCTGGACGGCCCAGAGCTGTACTGTCAGGTTCGAGCTGAGGATTTTTCGGATTACCGCATTCGTTGTACGAAGATGCGCGCGCTAATAGAAGGCTCACTATAGCGCAAGAAGAACCCATGGAGCACATCCGTACCTCTCTTCTTTCTTTCTTTTTTTTTTGTGATGTCATTTTTATTTTTTGTGTCGTCTGACCAAGTATGTCTAAGCAACTTGTTCAGAAAATCCTATCCTCCGTTCTAAACTCCGCGAGCGAGCAGACAGAGTAAAGCGTTGGTTTCACGCTCTGAATACGCATCGCGTTCCCTTGCGCAGATTAGGCTGTTGCGCCTGGAAAGCTGTAGTTCTCAACTAACGCCATTAATCTCGATCATAAACAGGCTTTCATTCGTGTGTTGGGATTGGAAGTAACGCTCCTATAGGAAAGACGCCAACGGAATTGGTAACCAAAATTTGGCTAAAGCTACATTTCTCGTAAGAAAAACGACTAAATCAACCCGTGCATCGTGTCCAACCACTTCTACAGGTGAAAGTTGCCCGGTGGAAGCACGTTACCCGACCGCTGACGATACGCTACCTCTAGTGCAACATGTAACTACGTTGAAGCGCGGCATATAAGCAGAAGGACCACTGCAACAATGTCAACGGGACGCGTTCTGCTGCTTCTACAGTACAGCGATCAGCCTTCCTTACTCACCAGCTATTCTTCGCATTCGGGACCTTGTCTTTCACACGGTCGTCCCCCTCCAGAGAGCGCCGATTAATTCAAGTCTCTCAGACGCCACTTCTCTGTGTACTGGTTTGTGCACACACGTGAGGGGAGTGTCCATTGACATAAACGACAGCGTGATCAACTGCCCTGCAACACTCATTTTACACGTTGTGCCAGACCCTTCCCACCAGCCGCACGAGAGCAGCTGGAGCACCAACCTTCCCGGCACAGTCAGTGTCGTTTTGCTGAACTGTTTCCTAGCCCAGCTGGCTGACTGTCGGCTGGACTTCGACTTACCCTACATGGAGACCATCTGTACTGTACATAACACTCTATATATTCAGTTTATTTCCTTCTCACCACCTAGCGCACTGCCTTATCGCGCTGCGCGCTTGGGCTGGAGCGCCTATAGTGGCGCTGCCATCTGCAACAGCGGCTCCACCCGATAGGACAAGAACAATGTTCCCAGCTCCGAGGCCCAGCTGACGCGTCTATCACCCGCTCCTGCCCCAGGGAGATTTTTGGATAATGCGGCAAAACCCATTTTACGATGACCGAATGTCGAAGTTTATTGCGGTTAGCAGCGAAGAAAAGTAGCGACGCACCGTACTGCCACCACAAAGACGCGTCCATGAGGAGTGCATGCAGCGGGGCTCCTCGGTCGTGCTTCCCTCTCGACGCGCTGGGGCATTCAGGGGCGCAGCTGCGAAGTGCGCGCATGGCGCTTGCGTGAGTATACATTCAGGCATGTTTGTCTGAATATATATATATATATATAAATGACGCGGGTTTGATTCCGGCCAAGCACCGGACCAATCTTTAGTGATTTTTTTTTCATTGAGGAGCTGCACATAGTAAGTGGCCCTCGTTAAACAAGCTGGCTTCGAAGAGGCTAATTGAAGAGCGCCACACACCCGGTGGCTCATACCCAGTGAACTAGGTTGGCGTCAAGGATATTCAATGAAGAGGTGGACCTCAGCAGCGGCCGAAATCCACCAACGCAAGTTGGCGTGAAATCAGTTAAATGATGAGCGGTGCATATCCAGTACCACATGCCCAGTCACCCAAGATGATACGCCGGTTGCCTTCGAACCCAGTTTCATCAACACAACAGTCGAATTGTCTACCCATTTTACGACGGACTGCCCAGTGATACAAGTTGGCTGGGAACTGGTTGATAGATAGATAGATAGATAGATAGATAGATCGATCGATCGATAGATAGATAGATAGATAGATAGATAGATAGATAGATAGATAGATAGATAGATAGATAGATAGATAGATAGATAGATAGATAGATAGATAGATAGATAGATAGATAGATAGCCCCCGTTAAGTGGGTGATGTACCCTAAGCATGCTAATCCCATTAGAAATGGGAGCTATAGAAGAGCAGCAACGGCTCGTTCCGTCATGGAACGTCCGATGCAAGTGTCATCGCTATTGCTGGTGACCCACTATCGGGGCCGGTAAGAACGTGCGTCGACATGAGATCCAGGAAAATTCCGCTCGCTGCAGACCACCGCAAGATATATGTGCAAGGCGTCGTGTTTACATACAGTGTTGGCGACGTTGGACACGTTGGACAAATCGGTTCGGAAACATGCCTCGTGCGCCCCTCGCCTATGCAGACATTTGTGCAGACAGTCGGAATGTGACCATGGAAACTTAGAAAACGCAGCAGTGCTTCCTCTGTCGTGGTGTCTTTTGTTCTTAGTCCAGTCGTTCCGGTCCCTTACTTCGTCGGGCGCCGCAATGCGGCCTCAGTGTTTAGGAAGCACGTCTTTCGCAAAGGAACATGAGAGGTGTCGAATCTTTTCTTTGTGGCACTGTGTGATATGAAGACATGCCTCGTAAACAAAAGTAGACGCTGCTAAAATTGTGCACCAAGAAAGCATGACTTCACGTAATCTCACATTGCAACTACGATTCACGACAGCACAGCAGAAGATAAGGCTCGCTGTTTAGTTTTATGGGTAGTCAAACGTCGCTCTAGGCGCTGAGAAATTAGTAAGTCCTAGTTTGTCCACAGAGTCAACGACAGTTTTGTCTGTGACACAACTTGCCATAAGTGCAGATGTGCAGTTCCAACAGTCACCCTACGCCTCACGCAGACTGAGACTCAAGGGTCGTTCTGTGTCTGAGTGAGTCGACTCACGAGCGAGTTAGCCGATCTATGCTGGAAGATGCGGTTTTTTGCGATAGGAATAGAACTCACACGATGCACATGAGCACCAACTTCCAAGTTATCTTATTCAGAACGAGACATCGCTCTTTAAGCACAGTCAAGCGACGTCATCACAGTGAACATGCTCTGAAGAGAATAACCAAAACAAAGATCGAATGTTCAGTGATCGGTTGCACACATTGATCAAATGCAGCCCTCTTGCAGCAAGCATTCGACACTAAATTCAAGTGGAACCCATTCCCTGCAATATGCACCAGGGATTTCATAAAGGCCAGAGACCGGTAAGAGCACAAACTTTGGGCCGAGTCTTTAGCAATAGCACATTGCACACACCCGGTTCTATGCACCGATATGGCCCAGTACGCACATAAACGGGTCATGTTGTCTAGTCGTACTAGATAATACAGACGATCCGAGAACTTCGGCCCCGCTCAACACTATGGTCAGCGGCACGGCTGCTCCTCCCCGCCTCAGCCATACCGGCACTCCATGGACTGGCTACAGTGGTCACTGGTTCACAAACCACCTGCTGAATTTTCTCCAAAAAAAAAGAAATAGTAACAATGGCGACGCCCTATACACACCGTATCTTCAAGTCATTACAAGCTCCGGTGTTACACAGGGTGCCTAACGTCTGCACTCCTGCCCTGGACGCACCTCTGTCCATTTTAATGAACGAGCGTGCTTATGCGGCTTACCGCATAAGCACGCGGACAAACTAAGACAAACTAGTACTTACGATTTTCTCCTGCCGAAATTTTTCCTTGGCAGTGTTTTCGCGCATGTCGGCATCTATCAATAAATTGTAATACCAGTGCAGTGATTCGTAGTAAGTTATGTAAATCACTGAATCTCGTTAAATCGATGTTTGGGTCATATTTCTCTTGGGCCTGCATGTATGAGGACATTAAACACTGTAGGCGCAGATCCTAGCTTAACCTTTTCCTCTGATACTATAGTTGGTTCTGCAGGCCATTCGAACACACTCGCATGAGCCATTCTGGACCACTCCACCAGATGCAGCTTTCCGAAAGAGTCTTTGCAAATACGCCGCGTGTGAGCATGTCTGCCGGATTTTCTTGTCCTTGACAGTAACACCATTCTTCGGGAATTGTTCACTTGAAATTTCCCTCACTCTGCTCTTGGCGAACTGGTTCAGTTTATCGCCGCTTCCTCCGATCCAACTGAGAACAATAGTAGAGTCAGTCCACATAATACACCCGCCGCGGTTGCTCAGTCAGCTAAGGCGTTGCGCTGCTGAGCACGAGATCGCGGGATCGAATCCCGGCGGCGGCGGCCGCATTTCGATGGAGGCGAAATGTAAAAACGCCCGTGTGCTTGCGTTGTAGTGCACGTTAAAGAACCCCAGGTGGTCAAAATAAATCCGGAGCCCTCCACTACGGCGTGCCTCATAATCAGAACTGGTTTTGGCACGTAAAACCCCAGAAAGAAGTCCACATAATACAAGGAAAATGTCAAAAATCCCACGCAGATCGGATGTACTTCAACAACCTTGCTCCGATAACTGCGCTCATTAGCTCCAACTTCGCCAACGTGAGCGTATTTATAGGTGCCACTCGGCATTTTGCTCCTACGAGCGTAGTAATGGACTCGCCTTGCAAGTTGGTTGCTTTCAGATATGCGCATGAACCATACGCTCTCACACTAGCATCCACAAAAATATGAAAATAAGCACGCTGACCCGCCGCCAGTGGAAGTACTGTCCAACGCAAACGACGCATCCAGACAGAACCAATGTATGTCTACACTGACACACTACATCATTACAAACATAGCAGAATACACCCCCCCTCACCTCCCCCCCCCCCCACACACACACATGATTCCCTCAACTGAGAACAAGCCGTCGTGCGAAAACAACTTGTAACTTATTCGTTTCCCTGTCTCCTTACACTTCGCCAGTTCCTACCCACACAATATCCCTCGTACTGTCGCTTCTGTAGAGCGAAGCCCACAATGCATCACTGCAGCTGGCAATACCCACACCCTGCGAAACGAGTTAACGAAACGACCATGAGAGCACCAAGATGTAGGCGGCTGCTTCATGACCTACACGACACGGATGTCATGACATTGATGTCATGAGTCCTCAGGCGTCCCTTTAGCTTCGCCTAAGAGAGCTTAATGCATTAGTCATGCTCATGACTATTACTTCAACCATCAACTTTTAGCCCTTTCTTTCGCTTAGTACCACATCCGAACCCATTCAATTGGTTTTTGAGTGTTAATCTTTTTTTCACTTAGTCATTGTCATTTTTCCTGACTCATGGTTATGACTATGACTTCTACCACCATCCGTTAGTGTTTCCTTCATTTAGTACCTACGTCCGACCCATTTCATTGGTTTCTGAGTGTTAATCTTTTTTCCCTGAGTCATTGTCATTTTTGCTCAGTCATGCTCATGCCTGACTTCTACCACCATCCGTTAGTGTTTCCTTCACTTAGTACCCACGTCCGACCCATTTCAGTGGTTTCTGAGTGTTAATCTTTTTTCCCTGAGTCATTGTCATTTTTGCTAAGTCATGGCCATGACTATGACCTACCACCATCCTTTAGTGTTTCCTTCACTTAGTATCCACGTTCGAACCCATTTCAGTGGTTTTTGAGTATTAATCTTTTTTCGCTGAGTAATTTACGTTTTTGCTGAGTCATGCTCATGACTATGACTTCTACCGTCATCCTTTAGTGTTTCATGTGCTTAGTTCCCACGTCAGAACCCATTTCAGTGGCTTTAAGTGTTAATCTTTTTTCCCTGAGTCATTGTCATTTTTGCTCAGTCATGCTCATGACTGACTTCCATCATCTTTTAGTGTTTCCTTCACTTAGTGCCCACGTCTGAACCCATTTGTGATGATTTGGTTTTCCTAAGTTAACAAGGGGTTGTTTACCCGGGACTGGGAGTGTATTTACACTTGCATGGTTCGAATTATTGCGATCACCACTGAGACGAATTGGCAGTGGGGAAAAGAAACAACGAAGCCGATTGTTAGCAAGACATGAACATATAATTAACACAAACTGTCACACACACGCCGCCTTCCTTCTTCTCTTTTTCCGCTCCCTCTTCCTGCACCCGTGTGTCTTCGTGATTGGCTGTTGGCCGAGGTGCCGCGTCAGGCGAGCGCGCGCCGAATCCCGCCATTCTTTTTCTTCTTTTATAGTCACTGGCCGTCCGCCGCACCAGACACGCGCACTGAAGTCTTTGTACATGACACCATTTCAGTGGATTTGAGTGTTAACCTTTTTTCGCTCAGTCATTGTCATTTTTGCTGAGTCTTGCTCATGACTATGACTTCAACCACAATCCCTCAGTGTTTTCCTCACTTTGTACCCACGTCCGACCCATTTCAGTGGTTTTTGAGTGTTAATCTTTTTTCGCTGGGGCATTGTCACTTTAGGAGGCTGTTTCATGACCTACATGACACGCATGTCATGACATCATGTCATGACCTATCATTTATGTTATACACTCTCGCCATACTGCGCCGATAAAGTTAACGAAACGACCATGAGAGCACCAAGACGTAGGCGGCTAGATAGATAGATAGATAGATAGATAGATAGATAGATAGATAGATAGATAGATAGATACATACATCCATACAATACATACATACATACATACATACATACATACATACATACATACATACATACATACATACATACATACATACATACATACATACATACATACATACATACGTACGTACGTACGTACGTACGTACGTACGTACGTACATACATACATACATACATACATACATACATACATACATACATACATACATACATACATACATACATACATACATACATACATACATACATACATACATACATACTGTCAAAGTGGCAAAGTGGCAAATGTTCGCCAAGAAATGCTTCGCATTTAAAAAAGGACGTTAAAACACACAAAATATATAGCTATTAGCCCTTAAGAAAGTGGTCCCGTCTCTAGGGCTGGTGGGGCCAGTCTGGCCGTGCCACGTTTCTCGAACCGCTGTTTCCCTCTTCGTTGTCGTCCCCCAGGCCCGTGAAACACCACCTGACACATCGCAGCGTGGTCACCGGGTCACTTTCAGGAACCGAACGAAGGGAGTGGTTCCTTTGTCTTGCGCACAGCTCGGAGTCCGCGGGGAGTCAGTGAAAGAGAAAGCAGTAAAGAAAACGAAGGCTGGCTTCCCTCTTGAAAGTGCGGCCGCGCGTTCACGATGCGCACAGAACAGAAAGCACGTACTTATTTTACACACTTCAAGTTTTCGGTATGCGTTGCCCATAAAGCAGCCCCTATTTCTTCTAAATACGAGAGCTCTGACGTTTTAATGCGATAGGGTTAAGGGCCCGGTGTCGCAGAAAATTTGGTGTCAGTATGGGCGTCAGCGGAGTTTTCGTGAGCGAAACTTTTCGTATATATTTGTGTATATGTATATGTATATACGGATACGCCACACCTTTTTTTCTTTATTGCATTGGTATAGCAGTCAACCACGTAGTGACAAATTCGTAATTTTACAAATGCTTCATATGTAACAAGCATTCCATACAGGGCACCCAATCGGGTACACACTTTTTAACTTTTTTCATTTCGATAAATGAAATGAGAGACTCGCGAAAGTAATCTATAGCCGGGTGAGCATTAACGTCTGTATGGCGAACAGCCATGCGTGACGTGAATGGAATTGGGAGAACAATATCACATAAATCATTATACAATTTTTACGGGACACTGCGCTTAAATATTCAATCGAGAAACGGGCCTCCAGGAAGCGGCACGACTCAACAACTTCTTTAAGGTAACCCTGTAGTCGACCTTCCATTTTATTGGAAGAGATGACAAATTGGGCAAAGCACTGATTAGTCGTACTTAGCAAACTTGTTATATGACATTCGGTATATGCGGGTAATATTGCCACACCATTCTATCACTAAAGTTGCTTACACCTTGTCTTACATTCTTGACGAAGTTATTTCACGGAAATTTGAGAACGACAGCCCACAAACAAATGTCCTGAAACAAAACACCGACACCGCACTCCTTTTATGTTAAATCTTCCCAAACTGAAATATTAAAAGTGCAAATCAATAACAGAAAGCAGACAATGACGTCATTTTTTGGCTCGGCTGGCATCGCCGGGAGCAACACTACATTTGCTAGTAGGTACAGCGTTTGACCGCTGGCGCCACGCTGCGCCGCTCGCACGTACCGCGTTTCTAGGTGGTTCCGTTCACTGAGGGCTCGAACGCAATGATATGGTTCGCACGAATGCAACACTTGGAAGCGTGGCTGTATGGGCTCTGCTGGTAACAGCGCATCGGCCCTAGGCCGAGGATCTCTTGCACCGTCTACCGTTACCGGTAATTACAAGATCGTTCTTCCTCGTTTGCCATCGGGAAACACCGTTCTCAACTCAGTGTTCCTACACGCGGACCTAGCTGGTCGGCCGTACCGCGCCCCGGATTTTCGTGATGCCCTGCTCTCGGTGCTCGATACCAAGGACATTCTCGGAGCAGGCCAGTATCAGATGAGCCATCTGTGGCTCGTCACCTGTGCCAACAGCCTTTCCAAGCAGAAGCTCGTCGATAAAGGTGAGCTACTAGTCAAAGGACTCAAGTGCCTTGTCATCGACCCAGAAAGCCGGAACATCAAAATGAAGCTTCTGTGGCTTCCTCCTCACCTAGAACAGAAACGTATCGTTGAAGCGTTGGAACCATATGGCATGGTGCAATCCATAACCAGAGAAATGTGGCGTTGCGAAGGCATGGAGAGTTGGCAGATGACGAATCGTGATGTAGAATTCACGCTCAAAGAAGGCCTCTCTACCAGTTCCCTCCCTCATCTTCTGACGATCTTCGGACATCAATGCTTACTTTTGATTCCCGGACGACCTCCCTTGTGCCTTCGATGCAACAGAGTAGGGCACATAAGAAGACAGTGCAAAACACCACGCTGCGCGAAGTGCCACCGTTATGGTCATAACGCAAAGGCATGCGGTGGCACGTATGCTGACAAGCTTCGTGGCAGTAAACCGGTGGACGATGACACCATCGTTAACCACCTCATGGATGTAAGTGAGGTCGTAGATGCCTCTGGCGAAGCGCCTGCTGAAGACCACCGGGCTGAAGAAGTGCAAATATCGACAGCTGCGGACACAGCTACAGCGAAGGTTACTGAAGAACAAACAGTGACTAACCGTGAAAAGGACCCTTGTGCAACGTGGGCCGAATCACCACCTTTTCGGGACCAGCTTCATCCTGCCGAGGATACTGAAATGACTGAGACATCAAAGAAGCGTCCAGCGCCGGCAGATGATTTGGAGTGCTCTGGGAAAGAGCCAAAGGTCGCCGCGGCTAAGGCGAAGAAACCCCTTCATGGAGTCCCTGTGAGTGCAGATGCCGCTGCAGTTCAAGAAGTTGCTGCAGCTGCGACACCTCAAAGGGATGGGACAGGCAGAACAAAGGTAGCAGCGCTACGTGTAGGCGCTGCGCCTCAGTAGTGGAATCATGGCGGGCGCCCTTCCCTTAACGTTTGGAACACTGAATGTCCGTGGCTTACGTAGTAAGCGACGGCAGGGTCAGTTATTACACTTGTTGCGTAGCCGAGCGTTAGATGTTATTGCAATTCAGGAAACAAAAATTGAATCCGATGACGACACAGCGGCTGCTGTAGCTCCATTTCTTTCGGAGTATGAAGTATGTGTCAGCCACGCGATTGGTGTCTCTGGAGGATGTATGATATTTGTGAGAAAAACGCGGCGATGCAACGTGTTGGGACTGTGCACTGATAGGGAAGGGCGCCTTGTATGGTGTGATGTCAATATGGATAGTCATGTTTGAAGGTTTCTTTGCGTGTATGCGCCACGTAAGGCACGCGACCGGGAGGACTACTTTCTCTCATTGACCCAGCACTTACGCAATGACCGTGTATTAGTTGTCTTAGGTGACTTTAATTGTGTGTGTAGTGGTCAGGATCGGTCGTCTACAAGGCAACGCCATGATACCAGCGCTGACGTTTTGAATGCCATGAAATGTGACTACCAGCTTGTTGATGTAGGGGATCATGAAAAGGTCCCTTTTCGCTACACACATTTTCAAGGTACATCTCATGCAAGGCTTGATCGGATTTATGTATCTTTACCTATCCTCCCTAGACTATACGGCTACAGTGTGCACCCTGTGTTCTTCAGTGATCATTGTTTGGTGTCGGTTTGTTTTGGCAACCGGCAGTGTCAAAGTTCGCGAATGAACTGGGATTTATGGAAAATTAACAATCAGTTACTCTTACATAAGCCTTTTCTCAAGCGCGTCCCGGAAATTCTTATTGACGTTTCAAGTCGTAATTCTTTATCTGTCTTTGCGCAATGGGAGATATTCAAGCAAGAAGTTAAAATGATAGCCATTGAAGAAGCTTCCATATTGTCTTTTGAGAAAAAAGGAAAATATAAAGAGTTGTGCAAGTTGCTAGATACGCTACACGAACTTGAATGCCTGCATCCTGGCAAGTACATTGAGGACATTTACAACGTTAAGGCACAAATGCAGACAATGGACACTGAGAGATACAGAGGTGCACTAGTTCGAGCGCGTACTCGTCGGTATTTGGAGCAACAACCTTGTAGTCGTTCGCTTGGTGATGAGCGTCAGCATGCTCTGTCGAAGCAAGTTCTCGAGATAGAGTATACCGGAGTGATTGTTAATGACCAGGATACAATAATGAAAGCGTTCACGGATCATTACGAGATTATCTTTCAGTCTCATAAAGCAATTAAGAGTGAAGCTGTAACGGAAAACTTTATTTCGTTGCTGCCACAGCTCAGTCAAGAAGAATGCGATGACGTTGACAGAGACATAAATATCAAGGAAGTGGAAGCAACCATTGCTTCGCTAACTAAAGGCAAAACTCCTGGGCCTGATGGCTTGAGTGCAGAATTTTATCAATGTTTCTGCTCTATATTGGCTCCCTTTCTGCTTAAACTGTATGAAGAAGCTTACAGGATTGGGTACCTACCTGCCACGCTCTATCAAGGGCACACAGTACTTATTCCAAAAAGCAGTGATGTAACAAAATTGCAGAAAGTTGAGGGGTATCGCCCCATATCACTTTGCAACGTGGATTACAAAATATTTGCTAAGATATTAGCTAGTCGTCTTCAAGAAGTAATTCGATCATTGGTGGGAGACCATCAAACATGTGGCATTAGAGAAAGATCAATTCAGACAAATATCCACCTTGCACGGTCTGTGCTAGAGTGTGTGACAGAAAGTGCGGGTCAAGTTGCAATAGTTCAGGTTGATTTGGCAAAAGCATTTGATAAAGTTAATCACTGCTTCTTGTTTAGTGTTTTAGAGCACATAAACATTGGATCTCTTCTTTTTAAAGGCATCTCCATGTGTTATGCTAATGGCACAACAAGGCTAATAGTTAATGGTTGTCTATCTGAATCTATCCACCTCAGGGCATCAGTAAGACAAGGTTGTTCCTTGTCACCTCTGTTATTCGCTTTGTACTTGGAACCGCTTTGTGCACGAATTTTGAAGGATCCTACCTTTCATGGGTTCAGATTGTTATCCAATGAGATCCGGGTACTTGCCTATGCAGATGACATAGCCTTCTTCTGTGCTGACAAGAAAAGTGTGGAGACTGCCCTTGCCATAACGCAGCAGTTTTGCTCAGCTTCTGGAGCAACTGTGAACTTTGAGAAGAGTTCCGGATTTTGGTTCGGTCAATGGTGTACAATGCCAACTCGCTTCGCAGGTATTCAGTGGAGGCAAGACTTTAGGTACTTAGGTGTACCCCTCTCTCAATATCGCAATAGTAATCCTCACTGGTCAGCGGAAGTTGCAGAAGTACAACGTAAGGTTAACAACTGGCAGGGGCGGCAGTTGTCCATATTTAGCCGAGCTGAAGCTTGCAATCTGTTTCTAGCAGCTCGACTTATGTATATCCTGCAGGTATTACACTGCTCGCGACTTAGGTTGCAAGCTTTCCATCGTGTGTTTGCTACCTATGTATGGAGCTCACGTGTTGAGGCCATGCGGCGTGATAACCTTTTTCTTCCTCTTGAGAGTGGTGGTCTTGGCCTAGTTCACCTTTTTGTTAGGCAACTTGTCTCCCGGTTATTCTTCTTACGTGATGTAAACAGTCCTTTTCTAAGAGAGATGTTACAACTTCGATTAATGAATTACCTTCCAGAAATAGTTGTGTCGTCATCGGTCAATGATGCACCACCTGCTCCTTGGGGCTTCTTGAAAGAGGTTGTTGAAGGCTTTCACTTTCTTAAAGCTCGCTTTAGCTTGGATTATATTTTCACTGCATCCCGTAAAGAAATTTCTGCTGCCTTGATAGACACATTGTTTCCTGTTCCCCATTATCGTGCGCCTTATTTGGAATGTTGCTACTTAGATGTACTCAAGCGTGTCCGTCAAATGATCATTCCTCCAGGGATCAAAACTTTTTTCTTTAACTTACATTCGGCAACCCTTCCTGTCAAAACCTGGTTAGAAAAAAGGGGCTGTTTCGTGCCGTGGTCTACAAACTGCCGTTTGTGTCCGCATGCTGAAACGATTGATCACTGTTTTGTCGATTGTAGGGATGCCGTGTTCTTCTGGGACATTCTCCAAAGAACACTTAAAAAAGATTTAGACATCACACCATACACAATTCGTTTCTTACCTTTTAAAGATTCCTGTGACCCACCATATGACATGTTCATAGTACTTGGTCTACATAGTCTTTGGCGCAGTAGAATGTGTGACAGGCACGCTGAACCACCGCGAAGCACTCGGTCGTTTTTTCGGGAATCTGCTGCCTACGTCCGTAGTGTGTACGCTGCTCAAGAAACAGCGCCGGACTGGATGCCTTTATTGGACGCGTGCACATGCTTGCCTGACTTTTGAATATGTACCTGCAGCGCCTTGTTTCTTGTGTTGCTGAAGAGTCTGCTCCCATGTAATAAAGAAAAAAAAAGTGGCTGTATGGCTGAGTGGTTTCGGCGCTCGCTTCGGGATCTTGCGTACGCGGGTTCGAAACCCGCTCTGGCTACTTTTTTTTCTTTTTCACGCTTTCCCCTTTTTTTCTCACTGTTTGCCAGCGCGGTCGCTTGAACCGCGGCGCCACGGCGGCAGCCGTGGTGCCGGGCGCCGACGCGAAGCGGCGGTCGTTGGGGTGTTGCGGAGCGCAGCGTAGCAACACCCCAAATAAAAAAATACTGCTCCAGTCAGGTAGACTGCTCCCTCCCTGATAGTGAGATTATATTTGGATCATCAAAACAGTGATGCGTTTATAATACCACCGATCCCAACAGCAGGCTAAGTCACCACCAGCCCAGCGTTTTCTCCGTCAACGCCTCCTCCGTTCCAACGGCGGCGGCTCGAAACATGGTACGCGCGAGCGGCGCAGCGTGGCGCCAGCGGTCAAACGCTGTACCTACTAGCAAATGGAAATACGCTCCCCGGGATCGGCTCACGCTAGAAAGCTCGCCTTCGTGCACAGCGTTCGGCGCCAGCGTTTCCCAGTAAACATTACGGTTACAGAAGCCCCAGTTGCCGGGAAGCGTGAGAAGCAGTCAGCGATCTTTGAATGTTATCGCGTTTCACTCTTAAAGGCGAAGCTGAAGCGTCCTGCACACTTTTTTTGCCCTTTCAAGGAAGCGGGGAAACTTTGTAAGCGTTTCCTATAGCACCTCTAACCTGGCCGATAACGATGGTTTAGCATTTTCTGTTTCACGCCTAAGCAACAAACCCGTGCTCTTCAAAATTTGCGTACATATCCTCCTTAACACCGTCCCCATTTCATCAAAATATAAACTTCGTGACTAATGCAGTCTCTTCTTTAATTCTTTTTAGAAAAATGTCGCAGTTTCGCCCGAAAGGCGAAGCATCGATTGCGATAGCAAATTAGTAGAGCGCTATTCGGAGTAGGGATAGTAGTTTTATCGGCTGCATAAACTTGAACGCATTGGCTTACTAACTGAATTAACAATCGTGCTGTCAGCGCGCACAAGCAAACATGAATAGACCACACTGAATGACCTCAGCCAACGACTGTCAAAACACTGGCAGCAAGCGCAAGTTCGCGCGGTCTATCGCTTCAACGGAAACTGAGCGGCAAATGCACAGCCCATACAAAGGTCAGAGCCGTGTGGAGATAAGAGACGGTGCGGGCGACCGCCGGGCAGAGAAGTTGTTGGCAGAGGAGAAGCTGCCCCCTCCCCCCCTCTTCCCGTTTCTTGCTTTCGCGTGGGAGATTGAGTGGTAATGTTGAATTCCAATGGCGGAGTCGGAGCAAGTTTTTCTGCTCGTTTCGGAGCAAGTTTGTTCCAATGACAGAGTGAGGGCGAGAGTAAAATGTTCCAATGAGAGAGTCGGAGTGGATTCAGAGCGGGAGTGACTCCGTGGAGCAGGAAAAGATGCTCCGCCAAAATCGGCGGAGTGGACCGGAACTCTGCGTGACGCATTTCCTTTACCACGTTTGTCCGCAAGAGGGGCGCAGCCGCTCGCGACTCGCGATGGTAATGGCGGACGACATGAACGGCTCGGCTAGTTTGGCAGAGCGTGCGGCATTGCTTCTGCTACTCGATAGCGACAGCTCCGAGTCGGAAAGCTCAAGTTGCGACACGAGCGATTTCTCGGATAATGACAGCGACGCTGAAACTGCCGCTTATGAGCGGGAATTCGACAGGATGTTCCGCATTCCCGCGAAGAGGCCCAAAGTAAGCTTCATCGAGGACGTCCTTCAAGTTGCGAAGACACCTACCATGTTTGTCCATATCCTGCGTGCTCACCATAGCAAACAAAAGCTGTTGCACCCTTAATTGGCAAGATATATATCCATTTTGCAGTTTTAATTGGTGAACGGCGCTTTTCAGCGCCGTTCACCAAGACAAGTCAAGTGATCGGTGCGGCGGTGCTGGCAGCAAACAGCGGAAGGGAATGACAACACGCAAGGTATCCTGGGTAACTTGGAGCCCGAAGGATAGCACTTCCGCTTGCGCCTTGCTCCGGCGGCGCAGGTTGTGTTCCACTCGCGGATTTGGAGGCGTTGCTCTACGCCAGAGTCGAGTGCTCGCTCGCGGAGTCCTTCGGCTGCTCCGGCTCCGCCATTGGAATTCAACATAAGATACGCCTTTGGCACCGGAGCACAGCGCCACCCCGCCTCCCTCCCTCCCATTCCCCAACGGCCTTTCGCGGGACGGTCGCGTCTGCTTTCCGCCGTGCGTTCGCCCTCCGTGATTACGCGCGCGTCCCCCGCGCGCTTTCGCTCGCGCATACGGCGCGCGGCGACGATTTCGTCGACCTTGGAATCTATACGGAACCTCACGGCGACGGCGACGGCAGAAATCCGGTTGAAGTGTCCATAAAATTGCTATCGCAATAAAACTGTGTAAACACGCATCCAACGCTTTCAGCGCTTCTAGTCGCATTAACAGCTTCGCTGTAAAACTCCCATCGAGCGTGACTCTCGTGCAGCGCGTGCTGTGGTGCGTGCCATCCAAACCAAAGGAGTTTTAAACTAAAAACTCCATGAGCCAAACCTCCTTGGCGCCAGCTTGGCTAGGGACGAACGCAGTAAACTGTTCCCCACCGTAGTACCTGGGAAAAAGCAAATAGTCTCCAGGAACAACACCATGGCATATTTTACAGCGAAGCTGTTAAGGGCTCACTCTTCGATGGTCGCGTCCTGCAAGAGAAAAAAACTCTCATTGGCCGTATGCTGTATGTGCGAGTGAAAGCGCGCGAGGGCGAGGGACGCGCGCTTTCACGGGGAGCGAACATACGCGGGAGAGCAAACGTAACTTATGTGCGAGTGAAAGTGCTCGAGGGCGAGGGACACGCGCTTTCACGGGGAGCGAACGCACGGCGGAGAGCAAACGCGACTTCCAAGTGGAAGAGGAGCGGTGGGCGAGGAGGGCATCAAGGCATCCTAGACTGAGCGTGTGCGTGCCCGCTCTCCCACTGTGGCGCATGCGCGCAACCCTGCCGGCCTCAGCCGCCTTTCCCGCCGACTCTTCTGGGCTCTAACAGTGTCGACAACGGCGTTTAGCCGTTCCGTCACGTAGTTTGTAGTTTGTGGTTTGGCAGCGGTTGTGTGCGGTCACACAAACAACGCGCACAACTGCTGTCGACGGCGGCGGCGTTTTGCCCGCGTTCGCACCGAACGCGCGCGGCGTAGGTGACGTTTATGAAGAACGGGCCAACCTTTGCCGTACACCCTATGGCGGTGTACCGTAGTGACCCTAAGGCCATAGTCTCTGTGGTCACTAAATAAATAAAGACCACCGGATCATACATATTTGTCATTCTTTAATAGTTCAAATAACCAATTACACCATCACATCTTAATAGTCATATTTGGAAATACATAATTCCCACCATAGTACAGCTTCGCTGGCCTTCCATCTCTACCCCAGTGGAACGGCTGACAGTTTTTTAGGAGCGAAGCACCTTAGGGCTGAGCCTTGTCCCTCGTCGTCCGTCGTCCGTAGCTCTGGTTTGCAACTTTGCATGGAGACCGCTAGGCGCGCTGCTGTGCACAAGGGCGTTGGGAGCCTACATGCAAGCGCCGTTTTAAAACGGCGCTTGCGCTTGCATGTACGTCGTTTTAAAACGGCGCTTGCATGCAGGCTCCCTACAAGGGCGTTCGTTCCTGACGCGCGCTCTTTTTCTCTCTCGTTCCCGACGCGAGCTCTCTTTCTCCCTCGTCCGTAGCTCTGGTCTTTATGTAGTCCACTAGGTGCGCTGCAGTGCACAAGGGCGTTCGTTCGCGACGCGCGCTCTTTCTCTCTCGTCCGTAGCTCTGGTCTTTATGTAGTCCGCTAGGGGTGCTGCGGTGCACAATGGCGTTCGTTCCCGACGCGCGCTCTTTCTCTCTTCAGCCATGGATTATAACGGTCGCTTCTGATAACGACGCGCCCGCTATGGATGAAAGGCGAGGGTGGCGGCTCAACTGCAAGCAGAGTCGTGGGCTCGCAAAGCTGCTGCAGCACCGCGACGCAGACAACAAGCGGACCCGGAGTCTAGGGCGCGGGAAGTTGCAGCAAAACGCCAACGCCGGCAAGCGGACCCGGGGCTGAGTGCTCGCGAAGCTGCAGCAGCACGGCAACGCCGGCATGCGGACCCGGAGCTGACGGCTCGCCGGCAAGCGGACCCGGAGCTGACGGCTCGCGAAGCTCGCGCTTGAACCGAGCATCGGCGCCACCAACCTCAGGTAGAGAACGCTTCCGGCGTTTTGCCGCCTCATCCCGCACTCTCGCCGCCTCTGGGTTCGCTTGCCGGCGTCGCGCTTGAACCGAGCATCGGCGCCACCAACCTCAGGTAGAGAGCGCTTCCGGCGTTTTGCCGCCGCTTCCCGCGCTCTCGCATGTACGGTTGATTAACGGTTACCCGAATAATCCTCCGGTGCTTCGCCCACTCATCATCATGCACTTCGTGGATATGCGGTGTTTCTTTATTAATATTGCGATAGCAATTATATGTGGACACTCCAAAGCGGATTTCTGCCGTCGGCGTCGCCGTTGCCGTCGCCGTGATGTTCAGTATGACGTCAACGGCGATGAAATCGTCGCCGCGCGCCGTATGCTGTATGTGCGACTGAAAGCGCTCGAGGGGCGCGTGCTTTCGCGGGGAGCTAGCGCACGGCAGAGAGCAAAAGCGCGTTCTGCGCCGTGCTCCCTGAAGGGCTGCAGAATTAAGCGTCTCTTTCCTCCTTTACAATCACCATATATATCGAGAAAACGTGACTTCTTCCGTCGCGCGAAAGGCCGTGGGGGTACGGGAGGGAGGGAGGGGAGGCGACATTTAGCTGCGGCACCAAATGCTTATTTATATAAAAACGTTGTGAGGCGAGAAGGTGGTAAAGACTTCCGACGCTGCTCGACGAGTGTCCCGCTCTGATCTCGTCGAAGACCTCCGTGCCGCCCCCAGAGGCACTGGCAACAGTCACCAACGCCGTGCGCGTTCGGTGCGAACGCGGGCAAAACGCCGACGGCGTCGACAACAGTTCTGCGCGTTGCTGGTGCTGCTGCATGTCCAAGTTTACACAGCTCATAAAACTACTATCCTTACTCCTCTGCTAATCTACATCGCAATTGATGCTTCACCTTTCCGGTGAAACTGCGACAATTTTGCATTATTTGAAATTTATTTGTTCTTACGCAGTTTAGCTTGCGCGACGGCCAGGCCTTAGTGCCGGGTGTATGCGGGCCTAGATCCAGGATGATGCGCTCAGTCTACAAGTAAATGTAACAACGCCCCCAAAAACACCACAATGACCCGGCGCCCACTGGAGACGACGGGATGTGCCTCTCTCAGCGAGGCAGACTGATAGAATGCCTCCACTGCTTAGCCGACTGAACAGAGCTCGACGGTGCGTTAGCTTGGCTTCGTTATTTTTGCAGCCAAACGCGTTCAGGGTTCCTGGAGACCTTCTTACCCTCCACGGGCGTACAGAGCATTCGGCGTCGACAATGTGTTAAAATGGCGGTGTGTTAATGTAATAATATTAAAAAAGCTTCCCTACCTTTTAAAGCAACAATTAAGAATGAGCATAGAAAATTTCAATACGGTTTCGGTGCCAGAAATGTCCCGAGTGCTAGAAAACACTTAGACATTCATGACGCCGCACTGCCGTCACAGTGTTTTCAAGGAGCATTTTACCAGAGTAGACTTATCCATAGAGTTTTCCTTTAGTTTCCGTATGATATGGCGAAATTGAATGAAATCTATTGCACCAATGTAACTTTCGAAGACTGCCATGATATTGACGTCTTCGTCTGTACAGTGCTCTGTTTGACGCTAGTCGCTCTATATCAACAAAAGTATTTCACGGAATTCAGCGTTGTCTATGTTAACGGGCATGCATCTAAACGTTTTGTTAAAATCAATGTAGCGAAGACGAAATGCGAAAAGTGCTTTTCTTCTCCACTATCTACACAACTGCCCAAGAATAACGTCCCTCCATAAACCGCATAAGCGGCCAGAGCCAAGTTGCAGTTTAAGTGAGGTAGCCAGCATGTCTCATTGAAGGCGGATGCGTTGACTCCCAAATACATTGTGGTGAATAGTGTTGGTCTAGCGTTGCATGTAGGCGCCCTATGTTGGTGGCGATCTGTTCGACCGCTAGTGCAGCTCAGAAGCTTGCTTTATGTGGAGCTATTGTTTCCAGTAGTGTATCCGTCCCTGATGCCCAGCTTGGACTCCAGACCATTAATTTCAACGCTCATTTAAAGGGAAGGAAGTCATCTGATATATTCTACCTATTCATTCTCACATGTGTACGTTTTCCCAAATTTGTTTCCAGTGTTTTACAAATCTCCTTTCTCGTTGTTATATCGAACTACCCGGTTCTTGGCCAATCCACCAGAGTGGGTATGTGCTACTACCACCAAGGCTCTACATCTATATCTACATGTAGATGAGGCGCCAGATTAATTATGTCTGATTAAACGGAATGTGACATTTTGGCGCCGTCACAGTTTTGAACCATGTGGTTGTCATTCACGATCGCCCGACGTGAAGATAGCCATCTACTGGTGAGGGACTACCAGGAAGATGGTGACAATGCCGTCGAGTTACCTGAAAAGGCCAGCACACTGGACTTCTTGGCCTTCTTAGCCGATAGAGCCAATGCATCGCTTGAAAATCTCGAATTCATTGGCTCAGTCAGAATGCATATGCGTGTGACTGACTTCCAACGCTGGATTGACAGTTCGAGTAGCCAAACCGTAGTTAAAAGCAAAACTCAAGTTGCCGACCCTTTCATACAAGACCGTTTGAAAAAGCAGCAGCAAGCGCAGCGACAGCAAGAGCTTCTGACCATATTGTCATCAACACTCCGATCAGCAAAGCAGGCGGTGGAAGAACTTATCAAGCCAGAACCTTTTGATGGTAAATCGTTAAGCCCGTCAACGTGGCTTCACTTTTATGAATTTGCATGTTCCTATGAATATGTTCTTATGAATATGCATGTGCCTACCTGCCATTTGACTCCTACAATTTACCCATGGCCCTCAGTCCCCAGCGGCTGCGGAGCACCTGACCAAGGCGGCGGTCAAACCAGCAACGCGGCAGAGGGTGCTAAGAATCTCTGGGTCCGGACAGGCCGCCAATGTAAACTGAACCTGGCAACGTTCAACATGCGCACCCTATCGAGTGAGGCTAGCTAGCAGGGCTATTTGAAGAATTATCAGGTATTGCCTGGGATATTGTCACGAGCCTCGAGAAGTAGTCCTGAAGGTTTAATAAACGTAAAGCGGCTGGCTCTTGGAAGACGCGACCGTCGGGGCTGGCTCGAGCAGAGAAGGAGCGCGCGGTCTTCTTTCTTCTCTTGGGCTCGACCCACTCTTGCCCTCGACCCACTACCTACAGGTGGCAATATCCCCCCTTCCAAACAAAAGCATCGCCTCGATGCTAAAAAAAGGCGTAGAAGACAAAGAAGAGGAAGGCAGGCAAAGCGGAAGTACACAAAAAAATGTAGCCGTCACGCCGGCACAGTCAATGAACGAAGAAGCAAGCTCCCAAAGATAAATGAAAAGTAGAAACAAAGAAGGGAATGAGAAAAAAAAATGAAAACAAAAAAAATTACGGACGCGCAATGTACGGCTTCATGCGCACAACATGAACTATGTCTGAGGTCGGTTGTCTTTGTGTCCTACTCCGTTTCTGCGATGTTGTGTCCGGAACAACTTCGTAGTTTACGTCACTGACGCGGCGGAGCACTTTATACGGACCGAAATACCGGCTCAGAAGCTTTTCACAGAGGCCACGACGGCGAACGGGGGTCCACACCCAAACTTGGTCACCGGGGTTGTAGGACACGTCCCTGTGGCGGATGTTGTAGCGTCGCGCGTCTGCCTGCTGCTGCTGGCCGATATGCAGCCGCGCGAGCTGCCGAGCTTCCTCAGCACGCTCTGCAAATTCCTCGGCGTCAGTTGTCAATAGGTCAGCGTCTTGACACGGCAGCATAGCGTCCAGCATCGTCTGGACTTCGCGACCGTAGAGAAGGCGAAAGGGCGTGAAGCGCGTCGTCTCTTGCACGGCGGTGTTATACGCGAAGGTCACGTAAGGCAAGATCCGATCCCATGTTTTGTGTTGAACGTCGATGTACATTGCGAGCATGTCTGTGACAGTCTTATTCAGTCGCTCGGTAAGTCCGTTGGTCTACGGATGGTACGCGGTCGTCTTGCGATGCCTGGTGTTGCTCAATTCAAAAACTTCGTCCATAAGCTGCGCTGTGAATGCTGTCCCACTGTCTGTTATTACAGTGGAGGGAGCACCGTGACGCAAGACGATGTGGCGCATGAAGAACTGCGCTACCTCTGAGGCCGTGGCTCGTGGGATCGCCTGCGTCTCAGCATAGCGTGTTAAATAATCAGTGCGACGATCACCCATTTGTTACCGTCGGCCGAGAGAGGAAACGGTCCGAGAATGTCCATGCCGACTTGGTCGAAAGGCGTGTGAGGTGCTTCAATTGGCTGAAGTAAGCCAGCCGGTTTAACGGATGGTGTCTTGCGGCGCTGGCATTCACGGCAGCCTTTAACGTACTGTTTGACGCTTGCCGAAAGCCCGGGCCAATAGTACATTTCGTTTACTCTAGCGAGTGTTCGTGAAAAGCATAAATGACCAGATGTCGGTTCGTCATGGCAAGCGAAGAGGATGTCGTCGCGCATGTCTCTTGGAACCACCAGGAGGTAAGCACGGCTGGTCGAACGAGCATTCTTCTTATAAAGCACGTTGTCTCACAGACAGAAGGACGTCAGCGAGCGGGACAGATGGCGTGGTATGGTTGTGTCGCGGCCTTCTAAATGATCGATGATCGGTCTAATCTCAGCGTCGTCACGCTGCCCTCTGCTCAAGTCCGACGAACTAATGGCGCCCAGGAAGCCGTCATCATCCTCTGTGTCCTGACTGGCAGGATCAATGGGTGCGCGGGACAGCGTGTCAGCGTCTTCATGCTTACGGCCAGACTTATACACGATGGTGATGTCAAATTCCTGTAGCCGCAAGCTCCACCGTGCCAGTCGTCCTGAAGGGTCGCGCATGCTTGCCAACCAACAGAGGGCATGGTGGTCCGTCACTACTCTGAAGGGACGACCATAGAGATAGGGGCGAAACTTGATGATCGCCCACACGACCGCGAGGCACTCTTTCTCCGTAGTCGAATAATTCGCCTCGGCACGGGACAGGGAGCGGCTGGCATACGCTGTAACTCTTTCCACTCCATCTTGAAGCTGGACGAGCACTGCGCCAAGGCCAATGCTGCTGGCGTCGGTATGCACCTCAGTATCAGCATCATCGTCAAAATGTGCAAGAACGGGTGCTGACTGCAGGCGCTGTCGTAGTTCAGCAAAAGCCGCCTGTTGCTCATTATGCCACACAAGTGGCGTATCGTCCCTCGTAAGGCGTGTCAGGGGTTCCGCTATCTTCGAAAAGCCTTTAATAAACCGGCGATAGTAGGCGCACAAACCCAGGAAGCGCCGGACGGCCTTCTTATCGGCAGGAGCTGGAAACGCGGCCACAGCGGCAAGCTTGTCGGGATCGGGTCGGACCCCTTTGGCGCTTACTACATGCCCGAGGAACTTGAGCTCTTCGTAACCAAAGTGGCACTTTTCGGGCTTAAGTGTGAGGTCTGCCGATCGGATGGCTTCTAGCACACTCCGTAGGCGGTGGAGATGCTGCTCGAACGTTTCAGAGAAGATGACCACATCATCCAGGTACACAAGACAGGCCTGCCACTTCAGTCCAGTAAGGACAGTGTCCATCATTCGCTGGAAAGTAGCCGGGGCTGAACACAAGCCAAAAGGAAGCACTCGAAATTCATAGAGCCCATCTGGAGTCACAAAGGCTGTTTTCTCGCGGTTGCGTTCGTCTACCTCGATTTGCCAGTACCCGCTTTTTAAATCGAGAGAAGAAAAATAGTGGGCACGCCGTAGTCTATCTAACGAGTCGTCGATACGCGGCAGCGGGTACACGTCCTTTTTAGTCACGTTGTTGAGCTTGCGGTAGTCGACACAGAAGCGTAGCGTTCCGTCTTTCTTTTTGACAAGAACGACCGGAGACGACCACGGGCTGTTGGAAGGTTCGATGACGCCATCGTCAAGCATCTCCCGGACTTGCGTACGTATGGCTTCGCGTTCTTTTGCCGACACGCGGTAAGGCTGCTGGTGTATCGGGCGTGCGTCTTCGTACGTGATGATCCTGTGTTTAGTGATGGAAGTCTGGTGCACCTTGGAAGAATGTGCGAAGCAGGTCCTGAATTCAAGCAAGAGCTTGCACAGTGCTGTCTGGCTATCGGTGGACAGTTCAGAATTGATGTCGAGATGGCGCAGGGACGTGGTTGCTGTCTCCACTACTTCTGACGTGAAGCAGTTAACGTTTGCTACTGCGTGAGAACTGGTGAGGCTTATACAGTGCTGACTAACGGCCACGTCCTCTGCTACAGAGGTCTTCCAGATAGGAGAGATTTCGGAGTAGGATTTCTAGTCCATAAGGACATAGCGGGCAACATTGATGAATTCTACAGTATTAATGAGGGGTAGCAGTCGTCGTAATAAATCTGAATAGGAGGTATAGAATGAAGGTTGCACAAGCCTACGCCCCAAACTTCAGTCACGATAATGTAGAAATAGAACAGTTTCATGAAGATGTTGAATTAGCAATGAGAAAGGTGCAAACTCAGTAAACTGTAGTCATGGGCGACTTCAATGCAAAAGTGGGGGGAAAGCAGGCTGGCGAGCAAGCAATAGCCAACTACGGCATCGATTCTAGGAACACTAGAGGAGAGATGTTGGTAGAATTCGCGGAAAGGAATAGGCTCCGTCTAATGAATGACTTCTTCAGGAAGCGCAGCAACAGGAAGTGGACCTGGAAGAGCCCTAATGGAGAAACAAGGAATTAAACAGATTTCATACTCTCTGCCGATCCAAGCATAGTGCAGGATGTAGAAGTGTTAGGTAAGGTAAAGTGCAGTGACCATAGCTTAGTGAGGTCTAGGATTTCTTTCAATTTGAAGAGAGAAAGAATAAAGTTAGTCATGAAGAAACAGGCCAACCTAGACGGAGTAAGGGTAAAAGCAGACCAATTCAGGCTGGTGCTCGCAAACAAATATGCAGCTTTAGAACAGGAAGTTAAAACAACATAGAGGTAATGAATGAAGCCGTAACTAGGTTGATCTCAGAAGCAGCAATTCAAGTGGGAGGTAAGACACCAATGCAACCAGTAGGTAAGCTCTCCCAAGTAACAAAGGACCTAATAAAGAAACGGCATAACATCTAAGTGTCAAACTCGAGAGATCAATTAGAATTCGCTGAACTGTCGAAACTGGTCAACAAGAAGAAAGTAAGGGATATCCGAAATTATAAGGTAGAAGATATTGAGGAAGTAGTAAAATATGAACGCAGCATGAAATCAGTGAGAAGAAAACTAGGCTTAGGACAAGGCGCAATGTATGCACTGAAAGATAAGCAGGGTAATATCATCAGAAATTTAAATGACATACTAAAAGTGGCGGAAAGATTCTATACTGACCTGTGCAGTCCCAAGAGCAGCCAAGCTACTTTCATTCGAAGTAGTGATGAACAGGATACAGAGGCCCCTTCTATAACTAGCGATGAAGTTAGAAGGGCCTTGAAAGACATGACCAGGGGAAAAGCTGCTGGAGAAGATGGAATAACAGTCGATTTAATCAAGGATGGACGAGATATCATACTTGAAAAGCTCGCGGCCGTTTATACGCAATGCCTCACGACTTCAAGTGTACCAGAAAGCTGGAACAACGCCAACATTATACTCATCCATAAGAAGGGAGACAGTAAAGAATTGAAGACTTATAGACCAATTAGCTTGCTTTCAGTATTGTATAAATATTCACCAAGGTAATTTCAAATAGAATCAGGGCAACACTTGACTTCAGCCAACCAAGAGAACTGGCTGGCTTCAGGAAGGGATATTCTACGATGGATCATATCCATGTCATCAACCAGGTAATAGAGAAATGTGCGTAATACCATCAACCTGTGTATATGGCTTTCATAGATTATGAAAAAGCATTTGATTCAGTAGAGATACCAGCAGTTATAAAGGCATTACGTAACCAAGGAGTACAGGAGGCATACGTGAATATCATGGCAAATATCTACAAGGATTGACCAGCAACCTTGGTTCTCCACAAGAAAAGTAGAAAGTTACCTATCAAGAAAGGGGTCAGGCAAGGAGACAAAATCTCTCCAATGCTATTCAATGCATGCTTAGAAGTATTCAAGCTCTTAGACTGGGAAGGCTTAGTAGTGAGAATCAACGGCGAATATCTCAGCAACCTTCGGTTTGCAGATGACATTGTTCTATTCAGCAACAATGGAGACGAAATATAGAAAATGATTGAGGACCTTAACCGAGAGAGTGTAAGAGTGTGGTTGAAGATTAATATGCAGAAGACAAGGATAATGTTCAATAGCCTGGCAAGGGAACAAGAATTCAGGATCGCCAGTCAGCCTCTAGAGTCTGTAAAGGAGTACGTTTATCTAGGTCAATTACTCACAGGGAACCCTGATCATGAGAAATAAATTTATCCAAGAATAAAATTAGGCTGGGCTGCATACCGCAGGCATTACAAAATCCGAACTAGAAGAATACCACTGTCGTTGAAAAGAAAAGTGTACAATCATTGCATTCTACCGCTGCTAACATATGGGGTAGAAACTTGGAGGTTAGCAAAGAAGCTCGAGAACAAGTTAGGGACCGTACAAAGAGCGATGGAACGAAAAATGTTAGGCCTAACGTTAAGAGATAGGAAGAGAGCGGTGTGGATCAGAGGACAAACCGGGATAACCATCATTCTAGTTGACATTACGCGTAAAAAGTGGAGCTGGGCAGCCCATGTAATGCGTAGGATGGATAACGGGTGGACCATTAGGGTTACCGAATAGATATATACCAAGAGAAGGAAAGCGCAGTTGAGGACGGCAGAAAACTAGGTGGAGTGATGAAGTTAGGAAATTCGCTGGCGCAAGTTGGAATCAGCTAGCGCAAGACAGGGGTATAATTGGAGATCGCAGGGAGAGGCCTTCGTCCTACAAAGGACATAAATATAGGCGGCGGCGGCGGCGGCGGCGGCGGCGGCGGCTGCTGCTGCTGCTGCTGCTGCTGCTGCTGCTGCTGCTGCTGCTGCTGCTGCTGCTGCTGCTGATGATGATGATGATGATGATGATGATGATGATGCTGATGATGATGATGATGATGATGATGATGATGATGATGATGATGATGATGATGATGATGATGATCGTAGAACAATTGGACCACGGACTGTGACCGTATCTATAATATGCACCATTTTCTTTTCGGAAATGCGAAGAAGTGGTTCGAGTTGCGAATATACATCAACACAGGTGTACCATGGGTTGGATGGTGAGCTAGCTTTCTACGAGACTTCACTTTGAACACAATATAACGCTGGGGAAAGGCCATTGCATTCAAGCACCGAGATGCATCGGTCATCGACTACTTCTGCGAGAAACGTTTGCTTCTGCAACGCGCCGAACCCGACAAGCGGGAATCATCAATCGTGCTAGTGGTTATTCTGGAACGCCAAAGGACTACCAGCGTCTCATCATTATAAGACAGCCTGCCACATTACGAGGGGCGTTCATAAAGTTCGTAGTATCAGTGCGACAGTTTTAGAAAAGGGGTGCACAATATGCATCAAAATGAGTGTGCGTCTGTCTAGTTTTAGCGTAATATAAAACTAATGTTCAATATAAGACCACGCAACACCGCTATGGGGCCAAAACAAAAATGACAGCACCCACCGAGGAAGTCAAAGCACGTGCAGTGATCCGCTTTCTGTATTTGATGGGACAAGATGCCAAGACGATTCACGCCGAGCTGGTGGCGGTGTACGGTGACAATGCCCCAGTCTATGACACTGTTGTCAAATGGCGCAGACGATTTCAGTGCGGTCAAATAAACCTAGACGACGCAGAACGAAGTAGCCGCCCTTCGCTCGATGGTGAACCATAAATTGCTGCGCAAGTGCAGGTTCTCGTACTCGCTGACCGGCGGATAACTGTTGAAGAATTAGTAGGACCGCTTAACGTAAGTACAAGCTCTGTGCACAACATACTTCACTACAACCTGCATATGACGAAAGTTGCCGCACGCTGGGTTCCGCGTTTGCTGACGCCAGTGCAAAAAGGCTCGCGGAAGGAAGCAGTCTCAAAAATATTGAAGCTTTGCGAGTGCGACCTTGACGACTTTTTTGAACGCCTGATAACCATGGATGAGTGTTGGGTGCACAATTATGACCCTGAAACTAAACTTCAAGGCAAACAATGAAAGCACGGAAACTCAGCCGCGCCAAAAACGGCCAAGGTTGTGTCGTCATCAGCCAAGGTCATGCTGAACGTCTTCTGGGACTGCCGTGGTGCTCTTCTCACAGATTAGGCTAGCAAAGCCAAACTATTACAGCAAAGTACTATTGCGTGCTTCTCACCAAATTGCGAGGTGCTATCAAGGAGAAGCGTAGAGGAAAGCTCACGAAAGGCGTCCGTCTGCTACATGAGAATGCACCGGCTCACTCAGCACATGTGACGGCGACGCATTCAGCCTCCTTAGGCTAAGAAATTTTGCCTCACCAGCCATATGCACCTGTGGTGTGTGGTAGTGCGCGAAGACAAAGTTTAGTGAATTGTGTGCGTGTGAACGTGAACATGGTGAGCGCAAGACGACGACGACGACAAAGAGCGTCAAGCACGAGGCGCCATGGCACAAAGAAAAGCAAACAAACCAAGCGCCATCCAATTGGAAAGGACCACGGCGCTCACGGGGGCCAATTACCGATGCCCACGCAGCCCGAAGACAACCTATCCAAAAGTAACACACCGACCAGAGGGAAGAAAAATGTCACAGTTTCGCCCTAAGGGCGAAGCAATGAATGCGATAGCAACACAGCAATGTCATACGAAGTAAGGTGAGCGGCTTTGCTAGCAATATGAATTGTAGTAAACATGAACTGATTAAGTAAGCAGGTGTGCTGCGGCGTCAGTAGACCGACATAAAGAGAGGCTCGATGACCACGAGAAGGCACGTGTGAAACGGTGGTGTTGATGAGAAGCGCTTCCCGTGGGCAGCGCGTGCGAAGGGACACACCTGTAGCGCTGCACTGCCGATCCGGGCAGCATTGCATGTGTAGCGTGCGTTGGAAAATGTGGCCCGACTATTACTAACTGAATGAACAAGCGTGGTGTGAGCGCGCACAAGCAAACACGAATAGATCACACTGAATGACTCGCAGACAACGACCGTCAAAACGCTGGCAGCAAGCATACGCCGCAGCGGGCGAATGTACTTGCGGTCTATCGCTTCAACGGAAACTGAGCGGCGAATGCACGGCGCATAACGGTCAGAGCCGTGTGGAGATAAGAGACGGTGCGGATGAGCGACGAGCGCGGTTGTTGGCAGAGTAGAAGTGCCGCCCCCCGCTCCCTCCGGCACTGGCTGGCTTCCTGCTTCCTTGCTTGCGCGTGGGAGATGAGTGCGTTCGGCTCTCCGTGATAGCGCGCGTCCCCGCACGCTTCCGCTCGGGCATACGGCGCGCGGCGAAGATTTTATCTATAGGGAACCTCACGGCGACAACGACGGCGACGGCGACGCCAACGGCAGAAATCCAGTTGAAGTGTCCATATAATTGCTATCGCAATAAAACGAGGCAGTGGCCGAAGAGAGGGGGAGTTCAAGAAGCGACGCCGGGCGAAGGTCAACCACCGGGCCGGGAGACGAAGAGACGAGTTTCGGACCCGAGCCACGCGAACTTCGCCTGACCTGGGCCTCCCGCCAGCCAGTTCGCAGGCGTCGCCACTCCACTCGGTCGCAGACTGCTACTTGAGACCGGTGAGCTCCAGCGTCTGTAGGCAGCGGTCGAGCTGTCGGGCTACGGGCCCGAGTTTGTGCCCAGTTGCCTGGCGAAAACGTCGCCTCGCTCTTCACGTGCTGCTAGCTGCCCGTGTCCCCTCCGCGAGTCGGAGCCGATGCGATCGGGCGCTCTACCTAGTCATCCACCAGCCTGTCATCCAGTTGGTGAGACGAACGCCCTTCTTTCGTCGCCTTACCACCACCCTTCCACATCGAACTGCTACGCGCGCTGTCACCTATGCCTAGCCCTAGCTCTGTGTGTTGTCTAACTTGGATTTTACTTGTGCCTTCCTTTCTATTCCTTTTCTCTGCTCTTCAATTCATTTCTCCTACTTGCCTTCATAACGTGTGTATTAAATGTCTCGTTCTGCTCTTTGAAACCAACGGCTTCGTCCTTTGATTTGGTCCTCTGAGGCTCTGCCTCGGGGACCTGCTTTGAAACAAGAACCTGCACATCACAGCACCTGACCTCGCACCAAGTGACTTCTTCCTCTTCCCTCGCATGAAGAGCACACTGTGCTGGAAACATTTTCGGGACGACGAAGAAGTCATCGCTCAAGTCGAGCTCTTCCTGAACTCTCAAAATGAAGAGTTCTATAGCACTGGACTGCGGCAGCTCATGCGTCGTTGGCAAAAGACGCGTGACTTTTGGACGAGATTATGTAGAGAAGGAATAAACTTCCAATAAAATTTCGTTTCTTTGTCTCTCTTTTTTCATGCCAATAATACGAACTTTAGGAACGCCCCTCGTAGATGAACTCCTACAGTCATTGAAAGACGTTCCCGACGACCATTCACTAGCCAAAAACCAAGAAAGCAACATAAGTAGCCGAAGCTCTACCATCGGATCCCCGCAAGACTGACCAAAGCACTATACTGAATTATGCTGAAGTTGACTCAGCCAAAGAGAGTACTCCATACCCAAGACAAGTAAAAGAGCTGATAAGGCCGGATTTTTCATCCTCTTTGGAGACACCGAAAGAAAGCGCCTACTTGGCGATGTCTGCGGCAGGTCTACTGTACCCACAGATGAGCATCAATTGAAGCGTCATCGATGAGCAATGAGCGCCATCACTGAAGTATTAATTGACACTGGTGCATCAGTTAGCATAGTTAAATCGCTACTGATTCCGCAAGATCCAAAATTCAGTGGCAAAGTTGTCAAAGTACACAGTTACGATGGAAGTTCTCGAGTGCTAGACAAGTGGGCACGCGTTTGTATGGAATTTCAAACAAGCAAAACAACTGCAGAAGCACTGCTTGTTCTTGACGCCGCATTTAATTTTATACTGGTACGCCCTGAGATGAAGTTAAACATCTCATGGCGCGAAAAAGTCGTTGTAGACTTTCCTGTTGAGACATCCCTGTTAAATGTGTGTGCAGACTCTGAAAGACGTCTGAAAATGGTCAAAGAGAGTTCGCATGCACCGAAACAGTTCCCAGAGCTGATATGCATCGGAGTTTACCCCCCAGCAGCGATATTAAGTGAAGTTCCATTCAAGCTCAGCGACACGACACCTGTTAAAAGAAAGCCCTATGGGATGTCCTATGAAAAAAAAATGGCTAAAAGAGGAGTTACAAGGCTTGCTAGATGCTGAAATTATTCGACCATCAACATCTACCTTTGCATCTCCGATTACAATTGTGCCCAAAGATGATGGTACTTTCAGGATGTGCACTGATCATAGACTTGTAAACTGTCAGGCTTATTTATTCCCATACCCGATGCCAAGGATCGACGATATTATTGACGAGACAGGCGGATCTACATGGCTTTCCCGCATCGACCTTTGCAAAGGGTATTGGCAGATTCCGCTGCAAGAATACTGCGAACTATTCACGGCGTTTGTTACTCCTTTCGATATTTTTGAATACAACCGACTGGCTTTCGGTTGGAAAAGTTTCGGTGCATGGTTTCAGAAGATCATGAACAGTGTGTTTAACCAATTTACCGGGATCTTCTGCAGCGTGCTTGTGGATGACAGCATGATTTATTCGAAGAGACGTGATGACCACTGCTCGCATCTTTCCCGGGTACTAGAGGCACATAGCAAAGCTGGGCTAAAGATTAACTTGAAGAAGAGCGAATTCTTTAAGAACACCGTTGTCTTCCTCGGGTGAATATTTGATGGACAAACAAAAATCACGAAAGAAGAGTCCGTCAAGCGCATCACCCAGCTGACAAAACTGTACGATTTGCATTCTCTTCGAATGTTCCTCGGCCTCGCTGGACATTTTAGGGCTTTTATAAAAGACTACGCCCTAAAGACCAAATGCCTAACGTTGCTGACAAAAAAAATATTCCATTTATGTGGACTAATGAATGCGAAAATACGTATCAGCAGCTTGTAAAAATCATATCATCTGACCCCGTGCTGACAATACCGGATTTCTCGAAGCCGTTCGAGCTAAACACCGATGCTTCCCATTATGGTACAGACGCTATACTATACCAGCGGGACGAGAGTGAGCGTCCGAAGAGACAGCTCAAAGTGATCGGCAATTATTCATACACGTTCACCAATGCAGAAGTTAACTACCCAAAGGCAGAAAAAGAAGAATTGGCAATCGTAATGGCCTTTCGTTATTTCAGGACGTACCTGGAAGGCAAACACTTCAGCCTATTCACCGACAACCAAGCACTGACATAAATTCTTTATCTCTCGCAGCCTAAATAAAGATTGGCCAGGTGGGTGAGTGAAGTACAGCAGTTTGCCTTCGATGTCGCTCATGGGTCAGGAGAAAACTTACCAGATGCAGACGCTTTGTCAAGACTGCTTATTAGGAACCAAGATGACAAGTATGTCACCCATATGTTGTGGGACGGCACGGAAGAGATGATTCTCAAATATAGTAGGCTACACGCGCCTACAACAAGTGTAGGAAAAATTTTAAGCCTGTATCATGATTCTCCGGAATCCGTGGCCATGACGGTTTTTGGAGTACCTACTGGAAGATTAAACAGATATTTCACTGGAGGACAATGAAACAAGATATTTCGGAATATGTGAAGACGTGCCATCAATTCCAGCTCTGCAAATCGACGTTCAGGCAACGTGGAAGAGCAATAATTATCCAAAAACACTCAGAAAAGTCATTCGAGACTATACTCTCTGAATTTGCGGAGCTCAGAAAAAAGGGGGAGGGAGTATGAACTACGCAACGTTTTCTACTGTCCATTGATGAGAGCACACGCATGATGGCATGCAAGCACGGAAAAGAAGATCCAACAGCGTTATCTCGCTGCTTAACCGAGATATGTTCAAACACGCCAAAGCAATCATCGCTGACAATGGTACAGCATTTAGAAGTGATCGGTTGAAACGTTGGATTGACGAGAGGAACATAGAGCTTCGTTTCGCTGCACCATACCATCGAGAAGCAAATGGACTGGCTGAGAGAGTGATACGAGATTTCGAACAGTTCATCGCGCTTTACCCGGGATTTCCAGGCGGTTGGAAATGTGCTCTTGCAGCTGCTGTGAGCCACCACAATCACTCACACACGGCTGGCTTGGGGTGCACGCCGCCCTTCGCGTACCATGGCAAATCGGAATGGCTTCCCGCGGACCACCTGTTAGGAAACACGAATCTTTTAGCGCTGCAAAAACGAAAAAAGTCTGAAGATCAACGTGTTATATACAAGACTGCAATGAAAAGAAATTACGATCGCTGACATTCAGTCAAACCTCCGGACGTACAAGTGGGAGATTACGCGCTTGTTCGGAGGCGTCTGCAAGAATAAAAGTCTCCTTTTACATGACCCTACAAGGTTTTGAAGACCGTCCACCAGCAAGGCATTTTAAATACTCTGTGCTACAGTGGATCACAAGGTGTTTTGAAACGTCACCTGTGCGCAGCGTGGTACCATATCAACCCAGGAGGGTTGACGACAGAATGGAGGCCCGTGTAACGCTCGTGAAAGAGAATGAAGCGCACAGGGGAGATCAAGAGAAGAGGTAGAAGAGGCGGCCGGATTAATTATGTCTGATTAAACGGAATAAGATTGAGCTCTAGATCAATTATGTGACGCTTTGCTGAGGTCCACTGTTTGTGGGAGACACTGCTGTCAGTGCAGCCTGTACTTACCCCGTTAGCAAACGTGCACTCCATTCACGAGTCGCGCTTTAGGAACCAATCACATGTCTGAAATGGGGTTCCAGTAGTTCACATTGAAATCGCCAGGCAAATCCCCAGCTTCATTCCTGTTCAAGTAGCCCTAATCATGGTGGAATATCTAGGATTCAGTCGTCTTTGTTCCCGATGCAGTTTAGAGGGTCATCTTGGCACGGCCTGCCAGACACCCCGGTGTGAGTGCTCCAACGTGTTCGGTCACTCCGCGAATGGCTGTAAGGCCTCCTGTCGACGTTGTGGTGAAAACCGTGCTACTGCAGACTGCCTGCCTCGCTCATACGCAGAGGTGGCCGAGGCCAAAGAACGGTAAGCTGGCATCCTCCTTTGTCCCTGTTTCTAGCGCAGTTGAAATCTTTCCATTAGGAAGGCCTTAGTAACCGCGGCTGAGCGCGACTGGCTGAAACGCCGCCGGCGACGCTCTGATGGCGCGCCGTGAGGATTATTGCCTTTGCGTGTCGCCCACGATATGTTAGGTTAGGTTAGGATAGCGTAAAAGGCGTAAAGTGACGCGGCGTACTCTCACAGCGGTTGCAAAGGGCATCGAGCGTCGCCGGTGGCGTTTCAGCCCATCGCGTTCAACCGCGGTTCCTAAGGCCTTCTAGATTTTCAATAAACGCACGAACGTGCGCGCGCACTTGCTTAGCCCGCAATCTCTAATTAGCCATGGCCGCTGCAATGTTGGTTATGCGAGGTCACGCACGCGATCCGAACCATGTAGTGCCAGCGTTAAGCGGATACGATCTCGTCGGCGCAGCGCTCTTTGGTCCTCGGGCAAGTAAAATTATACGTGGGGAAAGCATTCTTGAACCACTGGGTTGAAGGGTTTTTTTTTATAAATTAGATTTTTCTATTCTCACTGTTAAGTTGCGTTAATGCTGCTTTGCTGTGCTCACGTTCTTTTAGCTTCTTTACTGGCTAATTGGCGTCCCCACGCATGAAGCCTGCATTGCGCTTCAGTGCTGCTGGCTAAGGGGAAACGGCTGCAGCCACCTCCGGGTCCTCCTTTTGTCTTATCTATCGAAGCATTGGCACCATACACGCCGTAACGTTTAGCTGGCACAGAATATGTGTTCTCAAGCTGACTCTTACCCGCTAGGCTCTATTATAGCCCAGCCACAGCTAATGCACACGGAAGTTGGATACCTTTAATTAACAGCGTTATTAACAGCGGTTATTGAATTGAATTGAATTGAATTTATTCTGCAGCAATGCTGCAAAGATGACCAGGAGAAAAAAATGAGCGCCGCTTGTATTTGTGGTGCAAGGCTGGAGCAAACTGCGGAGCTTGTGATCGACCAAGCTACAGCCAGGGTCGCTATCCCGACGACGCTGGATGCGCAAACGCAGACTCTCGCGTTCTCGTTCCCCAAAAATTGTGACCACAAAAGGGTTCAAATTTGTTGTTCAATAATCAGCAAAACGTTGAAAAAGGTGGGTGGTACGGTGCTCCATGAGAAAGTGAGAAAGCAAGGAGAATGGTATAAAAGATAACTGGGCGGGCAAGGCCAGGGGCAACATCAATGGCCTTCCGTACAGTTCAAATGAAGAGACCGTCTCATTATTTAACGTATCGTGTGCAGCTTCTTCAGCTCAACGACCGTTTGTTGTCGTCCCCTTAACTACAACAACGAAATTAGGCTGCAACATTCTCATGAAAGTAGAGTTGGAACAATGCCGCTCAAGCTCTCCACGAGGAGGAGGAGGAGGAGGAGAGAAAAAGAGCAGGCAGGGATGTTAACCAGAAATGCGTGTGGTTGGCTACCCTAGTCTAGGGGACAGGAAAGAGGGAATAGAAAGATGAGATAGGGACAGGATGGGGGAAGGAGGGGGGGGGTGAGGAAGGACGCGGTGAGGAAGGACGCGGTGAGCGCGCGCACGCACGCGGAGGGCCTGAGCTCTCCACGCGAAACTAGAAAGCACACGGTCATCGAAACCAGAATGCACTTAGCAGTCTCACTTCGCATTCAGCACTGTTTCGGTTCACTAGCACTCGGGCTAGTGAACCGAAATGGGCATCGTGGTCCCGCACGAGGCATCGCCTAGACCTTGGACAAGGAGGGCGCGCGCGTCCCGCTTATTATGCGCTCTGAAATGGACTCGTTACACTCATAGCAGGAACTATACGTGCCAATAGCTACATATA
>NC_051155.1:60073340-60273339 GCF_013339745.2 Dermacentor silvarum | reverse complement strand
GCTTCGGCTCCAGCGTTTGACAGTTCGTTTCCGCGGTCAACGAGCGAGATGTGTTCATGTTTGCTTGAGCGCGGGTGACACCGTGCTTGTTAATAGCGGTCTACTAATTTGCTACCGCATTCGATGCATCGCCTTTCGGGCGAAACTGCGACTTTTTTTTTTTTTTATTCATCGCAACATCAGTGCATCGGGAGGAAATTATTTTTCCAATTTCAGTTTGAAAGCATGAGGTGCGCGGTAGTGGTAAAGGACTTTTTCCTCACGGAAAACGGGTGCGCGTGAGAATCGAGTAAATACAGTAGTTGTGCTAGCCGTAGAGGCATCGTCAAACGTTCAAGCCGGGCGGAACTTCGGCATCGGTCTGTCGTTGGAGGGGGCCACGGGAGATGGTTTTTGCGTGCGCCGCAACGTGCGCTCCTTCCAAAAATGCAGCATCTCTAATGCGCTGGATGGTAGTGAATATAGTGCACTGTTTGAAGATGTCAGCAGTTAGGAAGATAGCGACGAGGCTAGCAGCGATGGTGACATAGAATGAGCTCGGCATGTTCATATTTAATAAATGCTGTTTCATTTTGCGAATGCTGTCCTCGCTTTATCGTTCGGCCTACATTCGAGGTAAGTTTTTTTTTTTTCTGACTTCGAACTTTTGGGGGGTCGGCTTAGAATCGGAGTCGGCCTAGATACGAGTAAATACGGTATAAACAGCAGCATGGGCCCCCTAAGGTAAATGCAATTGGTAATATTAAGATAATTATTGGAACACTTAATTTGCTAATCATTTACTGTCATTCATGGTGCAAGTAGTGCTCTCCTGTTCAAGTAATCCTGCTGAAGTGGTAGAACTGTGCTACTAGCCACAGGCACACTTTTTTAAACCTGTGCAAAAAAAATAGAAAATAAGGCAGTGTGTAACCATGACAGTACTAAACAAATGCTAAAGGCAAACATAGATCAAGTGCAACTTTTACGTCACCCTTCCGGAAACCTCTCAATGTTTGTTACGTGCTAAATGGTTCCCTTATGTAGGAAGTGTAGAACGTGCCAGCAATCTCAGAGGTGATGCTCTGTCATGTGCTAATGCACGTTTCAAGTCAGAGGTCCGCACAGAGAGGGCGCCACACTACCATAAAAAAGCATAGACAGAGCTATGTCAAGATAACAAATACCAGGAAGAGTTTTGTAGAAGAACCCAATAAATTGGGTAAAATGTTGTTTCTTTCCCACTGTTGTCTTTTCCCCAGAATGCAGAGTAGTGCTATGCATTTTGTACTACTATGTCTACACCATTTTCTCACTTATTTGAAGCTATGTTATCAGTAACAGTGATGCTCTAGTCCTCCTGGATGAGCATTCTACAACTTTTGTTCGACTTGACATTTGACTTTAGTGCACCTTGAACCAGTATCACTTTCGAAAGAGACAAGTTGCCATTTTTTTCTTTTTATTAAATTTTCTCCACCATGTGGATTTCTGCAGAACTGGCTTGCCTATATCACTCCTGATGAGTGGTTGGGGTTATTGCGTGCTGGTACTGGAGGCAGTGTGATACAGAGCACCTTTTCAAGTTACAGGTGCCATCTTGAACATGGCTAAAAGTAAGAAGGCAACTAACCTGCTCATACAAAGAATCTTTAAATGTGTAAAAAAAAGAGAGGGCACCAAAACAGGTGCACACAAAGGACGCATACACTGGCTCCCCACTTCATGACTGTTTCTTTGGATAGTCATGAGTAGAAAAGCTTTTGAATACTCATCATCCCAAAATATCCACATTGCTGTTCAACAAAAGTCATGCTAGCATAGTCTGTAACGACTGTGCAAATTATTCCTGTGAGCCCAGGCCCACACTTCCCTCAATAGAGATGGTAATCTCTTTGGCATACACCAAAATTATTGACAGCATGATCAGATCGTAAAGACACTGCACTCTGCAGCTTTTCTGCAATCCAGAGACATAGTTACACTAGTGCAAATAGTGATAATGAAAACCAAATAGAATGTTTATGACATAAACTAAAAAATGCAGTGTCATTCAAACCGGCCGCTATCGATCATAGATCAGCAGTTTTTGTATTTTTATGGTTATTTGTATTGTCGTTTATATTCTTTACGTAAACTTAGCTTGTACCTTCAATTACAATTGTTTCATTCTTCTGTACTATTTATTTTAACCTATGTACAGGGTGTCTACCAAGTTGACATTTTCAGATTCCCTGAGTTTTCCAGGTTTTCCCTGAGTGATTTTGCTAAATTCCCTGAGTGAAACGGAACTTTCTTTTACATCAAGATGGGCTGACACCATGTTGCCTGATGCTGTCACTCTTTAGTAAGCATGTTAAAAAAATGCGAAGCATCAATTGCGATAGCAAATTAGTAGAGAGCTTTACGGAGTAAGGATAGTAGTTTTATCGATCAGCTATATAAACTTAGACATGCAGCAGCACCAGCAATGCGCCGAACTGTTGTCGACGCCGTCGGCGTTTTGCCCGCGTTCGCACCGAACGCGCACGGCGCTGGTGACTGTTGCCTGTGCCTCTGGGGGCGGCTCCGAAGTTTTCGACGAGATCCGAACGGGACACTTGTCGAGCAGCGTCTGAAGTCTTTACCACCTTCTCGCCTCACCACATTTTATTGCGATAGCAATTATATGGACACTCAAAAGCAGATTTCTGCCGTCGCCGTCGCCGTCGCCGTGAGGTTCCGTATGGCGTCATTGGGAGAAGAAATCGTCGCCGCGCGCCGAACGCTGTATGTGCGAGTGAAAGGGCACGAGGGGCGCGTCTTTCACGGGGAGTGAACGCACGGCGGAGAACAAACGCGCGTTCTGCGCCGTGCTCGCTTAAGGGCTGCAAAAGTAGGCGTCTCTGTTCTCCTTGATAAGTGGTTCTTGAGGGAAAGGGAAAGGTTGGCGCTATCTTCTGCAGCCCTTGAGGGAGCACGGCTCAGCGCCAAACTGTTCTCCTTCACAATCACCATGTATGTAGAGCAAACGCGCCTTCTTTCGACGAGCGAGAGGCCGTGGGGGAGGGGGAGGGAAGGGAGGCGACGTTTAGCTGTGGCACGCAGTGCCCATTTATATCAGAGGCTCCGGCAACAGTCACCAACGCCGCACGCATTTTGAGCGAACGCGGGCAAAACGCCGATGGCGTCTTCAACAGTTCTGCGTGTTGCCGATGTTGCTGCATGTCCAAGTTTATACAGCTGATAAAGCTAATATCATTACTCCGTATAGCTCTCTACAAGTTTGCTATCGCAATTGATGCTTCGCCTTTCAGGTGAAACTGCGACAACTTTTTTTATATAAATACGCATTTTGGGGCGCAGCTAAACATCACCTCCCCTCCCTCCCTCCATTACCACAGCTTTCGTTCCCTTTCAATTAAATTACAGCTAATTTAGGGACGGGCGATTAGTGGATTTGAGGTTCGAAGCGAGTATTGATTTGGTCAAATAATTTCGAATCGAATAGTTTGAACAGTATATATTACATATTACAGTAAAACCTGGTTAATTCGAATTTCACGGGATTGAAAAAAAAAAAAAAATGTCCGAATTATCAGGGTATGCCGAAAACAATAAGCAAATGCTTACTACGTCAGCACGATTTTATTAGTATAATGTATGAGCAAATCCTTTCGCTATTTAGCACAAAAGCAGTGCGGAAGCTGCAATTCTCGTCATCTCGTGACTGATTAGCTCTCGCAGCGGCGATTGAGGCCTCGCGACTTCCTTCGCAGCACGTCTGCGGCGCGCGCCATCATTTCCGACACGCTTTGCACTACCGCGCGCACATCCCGATAATTTTTTCGCCAGTAAGCTCACAGCCAACGTATCGCACGTCCATCGTGATGTAGCCGGTGCGCTTCATCCTCGACAGCTTTGCCCCGAGTCAAACCGAAACAACTGCTTGTCGCAACCGCGGCCGCTATCGACACGATTATGAAGGGCGACTTTGCCCACGATAGCGGCAAAAACGCCCGCGTCATGCCGCGAGCGGCAACGCATCATGACGCGCGCGGCAAAAGCGGCAGGAATCGGGGGTTTTACGGCTTGCCGAGGGTGCCGAGAGCGACGAGGGTGACGTCACGGAGCCAATGGCAACCGGACCTCCGCCGTTCCGCGCCGGGTTATCAATCGACGATTGTCGTCTCTCGCGGTTCTATCGAGGGATTTCTGGACGCTGTCCGATCGCACCCTTTTCGCTCACGGTGATTCCGCGTTCCGAGAGCGCGCGAGATCATATCGCGCTGCCGCGCGGCGAGACGCGATAGCCACGGTGGACTTCGCGGCAAGGCGCTGACGCGCGGCAACTTGCCGCTAGTGTGACCATACCCGGCCGACGCACGCACCGAGTCAGAACGAAACTACCGTTCCCTGCAACAACTTCAGACGAAATCGCGGTCGCTGTCTATGCGATCATGGATGGCCACTAGCAGTAGCGCACCCAGTATCTCTGCCAGAGGGTTGACAGCTTGTCAATACCATCTAAACAGCACTAATTTCGATTTCTTCACGGGAAATTAATTGTCAAAAAAATGCGCTTTTTGCGAGTGTGCAGACGATTGCGCGTCTTACATCTTAGTTGCAGCACTCAAATGCGTAAGGAAAGAAAAGGGGTTAAACAAAAGGGGGGGTTAAGTCGGCCTCAGGGGGGGGGGTGCAACCCCCCAATCCCCCCCCCCCGTCGTTGCGCCACTGGCCACTAGGCAGCTCTTTAGGCACGCGGCCGACGTGCGCATTGAGTCAAAACGAAACTAAACGAAACCGCTGCGAAAAAAACCGCGGCAGCTATCGACGCAATGATGGGTGGCGACTATGAAATCCCGCGGCCAACGCGTTGTTATGCGCGGCGGTAAACGCAATAAAGGCACAAATAGGCACGAAGCGTTGCGTCTTTGCTGTCATTCACGCACGATTTCCGCTGCTGACTATGGCCATGCGGACTCCGCCGCTTCGTTTCGGTTGTGCGCTAGCGCCGTTTCTGCTCTTCTGCGTCGCACATTTCAGGCTCTTTAATGCAAAAACATATAGCCTTCGAGATTTATGGTTGATGTATGGTAGCCATGACGTGAAGCAAAGCCTCCGAGATTTGCACCGACCGTCCGTGGCTTTTGGCTGCCTATTCGGGACCGCTGAATAATTCAAAAATATTGAATCCATGAATTCGAATCGAAGCGAATAACGAACATAGAATTATTCAATGAAATATTCGACAATACCCTATATTCGCCCATCCCTAGAGTAATTTTCCCTGATAGAGGCACAAATTCCCTGAGTTTTCCCTGAGTTTTTCCAGAATATTCAAAATCCCTGAGAATTCCCTGTTTTCCCGGTTTTCCCGGTTGGTAGACACCCTGTATGTACCTACTACTCCTTTCTCTAATGCCCATGGGCCTTGAGCGTATTGAAATAAATAAAAAAAATTGAATGACAATGAAACTGACTCTAATATAGACTGAACAGGCACAGAGTGAATAGTTTCTAAGCAGGATGCAGGCATCTCAGGTGCCTTCAAAATTATGCTGCCTGGCTCTGGTTCAGCAATGCACCATTTTACAGGAGGGTAACACCTATTAGTCCCAAATTCGCTAATCAATCATTACTTTGCGACAAGAGTGGGAGATCGTTCAATGACTGAGGCTGCATGTTAGCTTGCAGTGTGTCAATGAGGATCTGCCTTTCACCTTGAAATTGAAGACAGAGCCAAATATGCTAAGCCACATGGGCCGTTTCGCAAATAGAAAAAATACCCTAATCGAGTAATTTATTAAAGAAAATGTGCTGCTTAGCTGATAAAAAAATTGGTGAGGGTAACAGGTTTTCAGGCAGACTTGCCGGGAGTGGTTATCCAATTTTCACCTGGGCTTCAGTTGTGACGAGAGGATGCCCAAGAACTGTTCGACGACGTCGGGGCTGCCTGCTATGCTGCCACGCAAAACGCGGTGTGCAAAGCTGGGAAACCCGCAGAGTTGCGCAAGACGGTGCCGCGCCCCCAAGAGCTCATCCAACAGCTCGCTCTGGTGCTTATCCGGATAAAGGTAGGCACGGTACGCAGCCTCTCGCACCTGGAATCGCATGTGCGACAGTTTGGGGAGAACCTCTGTTTTGTAGAAAGGACACTAAACAAGCATATTATGCTAGTCTCAATTGGCAAACTAAACTTCTGGAACACTTGAAATATTACTCTTACCGTGTGCATAGTCTCGGTAAGCCAGAAACGACAAAAAAAACAAGATGAGCTTGACAATCCCAAGGTAGTTCCTTGCGCCATAACGAGATTTGTAGAGCATCTGTTCTACAAAGCTCAAACAACAATTTCGCTAGAATCTCATGGAACCTAAGACTCAGACTAGCGAGTTTTGATAACTTTCTTTCAACAAGAACAGCCCAACCATGCAATAACACTTCGAAATCTATGACGGCATACTAATATAGCAGCACCGCAGCTCAGGCACAAGTATCAAAAAGAAAGACTCAGCCTTTCATTTTCTTTGCTATAACCCAAGCAGAATTAGCTGACGACCAATAATTGACAATAAATTGGGATACAGAAGGCTGCTGATTTTCTTGGCCAGTCTTATGTCAGCACTAGTCAGGCCACAACTGGTGGCCAATTATGCTGGTACAGAATTAGTCAGGGACCTTGGTCCAAGGCAGAACACCACTTCCCAATGCCCCAGCAGACTGGCAGTGTTGGAATAATGCTTTGTCGCTAAATACGGCCAATGCACTGAATTCATTGCAGTACACAATCATGGGACAGAATTGCAGCAAGGGAAGTACGCATGTTTTCTGAACTACTTATAACCATATGATAGCAGCTACACAGCTTAGGCGTGGAGCACTAACTTTGATTCATCCAATCACACCACCAGGGAATTGCAGTGGTTTGTGAGAAATACTTGCTACACTTCCCAAGCAGCATGCATGCATATATGCATGCCATACGAGTTTTCCCCACGGCATTAGTAGGTTCTAGCACGGAACTCGTATCGAGATTTTGTGGTGGCAGAAGATTATGCACAATAAAAGTACTTTGCGGAAAATAATAAAATGATAAAACTACGAGGCAGTATGCATGGCTAAGCTAGGACTGAGTGCCTGTCAAAACAAAATGTGCAAGTTTAACGGAAAGTCCTTTCCTTTGATCTCGGACATATTGGAGCCATCTAAAAATTTATGTTGGGCCATGTAAGGCATAACAATGGCCAGCAGTTGACACAGCGTAGGAAGACTGGTAGTTAGCCAATGTGGGGCTTGTATATATAGCCATGCTTGTCCCAGGTTAGACTGCCAACATCGAACCAAGCTAACCTTAATTGGCTACCACACACCGGGTCAAGGCTGGGCCAGAAGAGTTATCCTATTGGTACGCAAACATTTCCTGTGAAATAATTGCAAATTATTATTCTTGTCTTGAAGAAGTACTGCCCCAGAATACAGTAACCCAGTGTCACTCTTCGGTGTCCCTTTTAGTATTTTTTTGTAATGTGCGCTGATAATTTGTCCCAGAGCAGCACATTTGAGAAGCACCAAGGCACACAAATAAGGACAGTCACAAAATGGTTAACTGCAAACGACTGATTTACCCTTGAAAGGCACGATTTAAAAGGATGATTTACATCAGGAACTCATATTTAAGTACCGGGTATTTCTTTTTACATGGAGCACTTCTTTAACTGTCTCTAGGCTCCTGTCATATATCCAGATAGGCTATGTGGCTATGCAAACATTAACAGCAAGAAAAAGACCGACAATAATTTCGCTAATTACCAAAAAAATATTAATTTTTAAGTACACCCTTTGAAACCATAGAGTAGTGAAGTAATGTATGCTTAGCAGACATCCATCAAAGGGACAGTATGGGAGAGAGGGGGGGGGGTGAACTCACAGTAACATGAGCAAGCATCACAATGCATCACAAAGGCTCACGCTTTCATTTGACACAATAATGCATCAGCCCGGTGCACCAGAGGCCACCAGCGGCATAAGAAGTGGCAGCAGGCACACAATCCGAGCATTTCAGTTCACTCCCCAAGCACTGTACAGTCACAACAATCAAACCCGAGAATTGAACCTAAGACCTCGTGCTTGGTTTGTGCGGTATCTTGTGCTCGAGCCACCACAGCAAACATTTTGAAATGTAAGCGAACAAAAAGCATAACTCACCAGCTCATTGTCAGCATCTGTGTAGAGACCAGGGACAATAACATGCTCCCCATCACTGGCAAAGCTAAGAGCAAAAAAAATTGTTTGATTTAAAATATGCGCAAATAAAGCATGGAAACATGGTGATTGTCATGGCTGGGCAAGATACCTTGAAATGCGACCTTAATATAGCAGCAGCAAGATACCCATATGTAAACTTTATTTCAGACACTGAGAAAAATATTGCAGATCCAATGCACATTTTGGAAGCTATGTAAAGCAAAGCGTCCGTAAAACGGTTACTTAAATGCTATAAACCCATCGTTCAAGCAGCGCTTTGCAGCACAGCCATTACCTCCCTTTCCAGGAAACCAGCGACACGCACAAGCCCATGCAACACAACCGGCGTGATCCATGCAACTGCAGATTAGAGTTGTGTTCGTAATTGGTGCACTTTACTTATAATAACACCATCTCCAGTGTCAGCCCACTTTACTCTTGCATTATCTCCAGACACTGTACAAGAAACCAACTGAGCAAATGTGCAAAACCCCGGGAAAGAAGGCACAAAAAGCTTTGCTTTAATAAAGGAATGATGAGCTTGTTGGTGTGTATTTGTTGCGGTGAGGACATTTAGGGATCGTTTGTTGTTTCACTGCATAATCCGTAGAGAATAGATCCAGTAACTTGCCCATCTGTGGCGTAGAACAGATGGGGCTACATATAGGCCAATTCAAGTGCTGTCCTGCGTGCGTGCAATTCAGCAAGACTGCAGCAGCCATGGTCGGGAAAGTGTGGAAGTGTTCGCAAGAAAGCTTCACTTTAATACAAGACACACATGCATAAATTTTATGCAATACAAACTCCCTCAATGGGATCAGGTGATGCAGCAAACTGGTAACTACTAATGCTGATTTTTATGCTGATAATTTGGGTGGTGGTGATCTGTGTGAAAATATAACCACACTATCCAAATTAGTCAGAGATTCGAAGCCCACGGCAAGACAAATTACACGAGTTCTCCTGTTTCCAGGGCGATGACAGGGCCAGGTTTAACTAAAGAAAAATTAGAATTTGAAACTGAGTCAGTGAACCTAATGAATTTTAATGGAGGTATTAAGGACCCAATTGTTGGCTTCTAATACAACAGAATCTGCACTAAGAATTCATAATTTATTCCACAAAGAATCATTTTGTAGCGCACAATATTAACTACCAAACTTCTACATGCACAAGAGCGCTTGTAGTCAATGCCATCTCAAGAGAGTCACTGCTTTGTCAATGCCATCAAAGAGAGTTCCCCTTTGTTCACACAAAGGAGACAGTGCGCCTGCTGTTACATACCAAACTTTTACCTTAGAATTTTTACCTGAAAAGAGTACTAAGGCTAGCAAGATCTGGCACATTTTTACATAATAACTACGGTGCAGTGAATGACTGCTATAAGAGCAAAGTTAAATTTACTGACTTGCAATCACACGGAGGCAAACACCATAAAAATACACATAAAATATTGCATATATTGCTATGAAAGATTGTTCAGTATTTCAGGCTGTTAAATTAGGGTTGGGTTACACTTGCATGATAACGTTTTTATGACATGATGGTGTTTTTTTGTTCAGTTTTTTTTAACCAGAGAAATGTGTTTGTTAGTCATATTACAGAGGGTTGGTCACATTTCTTCAATTTCATGACCCCTTTGGGGGTCATTACAGTATGTCAAAATTTCACCGCAGAATGTCACTTTATCCAGTTTATGTCACCTTTTACCTTATGCCATTTAATTATAAGAATTCCTCATTCAAACAATAAAATTGCATTAGATTACAGCAATACAATGCAAGACCTTTGATTTTCCTCCACAATTTCATAACACATTTTAGTCAGTGACTAACAAACACACTCATGCCGCAACCTTTGTATCTGTCGTTCATTCTAAATGTTTTTTGCTAAGTGTCAATCTATGTCCACTCAAACCAATTCATACAGTCCCTGGTTATCCAAGGAGGCTGCCATGTCCATAACCAACCAACATGCAACACAAGACATCAAATCGCAGCACATCACGTACCAGCCACGGACGCTTTCTGGGAGATTCGCCTTCTTCACAGTACGGGGCTGCAATGCATTGTTGGCAAAGTGACTCCCCACGTGAAGGGCGAAGTCGTTGAGAGCAACAACTTCCTTGCGCTGGAAATGAACAGAAATAAGCAACACACATACAATTAATCAACGTCCTTAAATGAGCTTTTGAACCTTTTTTAACTGGGGATCAGCATTTTCAACAAGGAAACAGATGCAATAAATTACAGTATAGACCACTTATAACGTAACCGCTTTTAGTGCAGGACCGGATATAGTGCAGTCTTTTCAGACTCCCGTTAATTTTCCCATAGCACTCCATGTATACACGTATCGCTTATAGTGCAGTTGCGGGAAACGAAATACCGGTTACAGTGCAGCTGCCTGGGAGCACGGAAGTCATCAGAGACAGCGAACGCTCCCCTCAAACGGGCGCCCCAAGGAGTGCTTGAGGAAGAAAGAGAGACGAAGTGGAGGAGAAGGGTACGTGGTGCGAACAAACAGCCAGTGAGGCTGAAACCAGAATCTTGAGTGCGAGTCGTGAAATATCATGGCGCACATAGCGAGCGAGGGCCACAGAACTGCCAACACCAGCCAACGCTCGCTTCATGATAACGGCAGTAAACGAAACTTCAGGGGAGCGGGCGGCGCCGGCAGGGCACGGCGAAGGGCGCACGCGGAGACCGTGGAATGTGAGGGAGGAGGGCGGCAGGGAAGCGGATTTTGCCTCGGCAACTACGCCGCTTCAGTGGCTCCCCTCGCCCTCCCTCGTAGCTCCCTCACTTTCGACTGTCACCGTGCGCGCTCCCCGCCGTGCAGGCGCCGCCGCTCCAGCCGGCCCAGCGCCAGCCCGGCACCAGCTCCCCGAAGTTTCATTTTCTGCCGTTATCGGGAAGCGGGCGTTTGCTGCTGTGGAAAGTTTCGTTGGCCAGCTTGGGACAGTGCCTCTGCTTTCCTCTGCACCGTAGCTGCAGCGTGCAAGGCCAACACGTGACTAGAAAGTAGAGGAAGCATAAAGGAGAAAGAAGGGTTCACTGCCATTTTCTACGTGTGGCTACGGTAGCATGGCTGAGACGTCGACACGTACACGCATGTTCCGGTGCAACGCAGAATCGACCTTGCCATTTGAGAGAGGGTGAAATTTCCGCCGCATTTCTTTTTCTTTTTTTTTTTTGTTTTGTTCGCGCGCGACTTGAGGGGTCTCTCCTAAGCTTTTACTCTATGGCGGTGCCGGAGCAATGCCGGTCGGAGGCGCCGCAGCGTGATTTGGTTCGAATTAACGAGATTCGACTGTAAATTGAATGCAAACATTCTAGCCGCATTCCTCGACTGTTGCATATGCGTGGCGGCTTGGTGTACATGTTTTGCATATGTGCAGGCCTTGAAAATTGTTGCTTTGGTTATAGTGCGGATATTTGCGACTCCGGCGACTTACGTTATAAGCGGTCTACACTGTATATGCTTGAGTACACTTGCTCACTCTACATAATCATCTACAGAACACGCAAAACAGTATGTGGTATATAACTTTACTTGAACAAAGCATCAGTCTGGTTTTGACTGATAGCAAGATGGAGAAGGGAGCACGAGGGCCTAGTGTCAACTCTTGGCAGCATTCGAACAAGATGCCTCTTGGCCTTGAAGAGGCATTACACAAAAAAATTGTCCGACTATTTGATGAATTGGTGTTCGAAAATAGCAAGTACGCTGCTGTTACTGAGAAGAAAGCCTCCGCAAGTGAGAAAGCAAAGCTGCATCATCACTTTGTAAATGGGGAATCAACTTCCACTGGGACATAAATTAATCCTGTAACAACTTGTAAGCTGTAGTCAACTGATAACAAAAGCACATTACAAAGCACTTGAATATGAAACAAAAAGCAGCATCTTTGTACAGAAGAATCCACTGGCACTAACACTTTGCAAAGCTAGGCTTGCTCAAATTGTGGGACCCTTGGGACACACTCTGCACCAAACTATGAAGAAACTGATCTCTAACATTGTTGGCATGGTGCAAGGTTCCTGCCTTGCTCCAAGCACCTCTAACGCCATCACTGATGTATAGAAACCCCGTGTGCTTCTCTATTTACTGGCAGTTAAAATCCAGAAGACACGTTGATTTCAACTACAATGTTCTCAACAAGTAAGTCATCTCCCGATACTAAATAATTCTGAGAGGCCTTTTGGAGCAAAACCTATTTCTTTAGCATAACTTAACCATTGCCTTCAATGCTGCATTAGTTCTTTCACTATTGTTGCATTAAATTAGAGTGATTAACATAAATGTAATTCAGTTAAATGCATTAACTTGGATTTCTTTTGTATGCAATTTCTTTAGCTGAAGGTATATCAATTGCAACATATACACTGCAATACATCAAATTGTGGTTTCATTGCTGTAATCTTAAAAGTGAGCTAAGCTTCCCGTTGAGAGCGAGCTCACCTGACCTTTCAGCTTTCTCGAATTAACAACTCTCAAAATGCACAGAAAGCTAATAGGGACGATAAAAATTTCATGATTTGCTTCAAATTAGCTGAAATTTTGTACTACATCAGCTTAAATAATTGAAATTTGACTGCAGTTCCTTTAGAGCATCTTTAAACACTGTTAATTTGATCATCCAACAGATATATTAGAAACATCAGAGTGCTGCTTCACCTAACTTCCAAGCCTGCTTTAACCATCCAAGACAAACAGCAGCAGCACTTTGATTTGGGCTCTTCGTTTCTAAAAGACTCAAATAAAGAAGACACACACCGAACAGGACAAGCTTGCTTGTGCTTTACTAGGCATTTCCGCAAAAATATCAATTCATTATAAAATTCAGAGTAATAGAGATTAAGAGACAACCTTCTTTATTTGCAACATTCTTGGCAGTGGACATTATGATAATGTGTTAATCACCAATCATTTATTCCACTAAAATACATTGATTACAATCTTTTTACAAGCAAACTTAGGAGGCACATTGTGATTTCAAAATTGACGCTAGCCAGACCATAACGCCTACCCATTTCTTATGTGCCTTGTCCCTAAGCCCAGTTTCAAGAAATACATCCTCAAAATTTCCAGCAAAATTCACTGCTGTTTTAATTAACATTTGTCAGCCCTGCACCTCTTCATAGGGCTGAAAACTGTGTCTTAGCAAAGAAATTACAGCTGAAGGTCAGCGGTGATCCTGTTCTACATTTGTCTCCTTTTTAAGCCTAATTTTATTTAGTCATTCAAAAGCGACAAGGGTTTGCACTCACTGTGGCCTCGTCCAGGTGGATGCCGCTCTGCTCAAAGTCAAATAGAAATAGCTTGGACACATGGTCATCCTCCTCTGTCGTCGGAACAACATCCCCTTTTCGAACCACTTCATTAAGGGCATCGTACAACCTCCTGTCTGTGTTTAGCCTGCGTGCAAAAAATTTAAGGACTAAATAACGACATCCCATGCAGCCTGACTGCCACCAGAGCACACACAGCTTCACATGGAAACATATAGGGGCCTGTAGCACAAAAGGAAACCCCTCAGCAATGTTGAAGAAATGACTACTGTACAAGCGCAAGTTGGAACATTACTGGCTGGTACACATGGAGTAAATATCACTCTTTTGTCCCGCCTGGCTTTCCTTCTCGTGTCCTCGTTTTTTGTGCTGTCAGTCAAGTATGAATTCTTACAAACTCGCCCAAATTTCCGTTCTTGTAGATATCACACTTGAGAAAGTGAAATGTGGCATTCCAATGGAAAAAATATTGTCCAGAATCTACCAAAGATAAAAGTCAAAGTAAACAAAGCTTCTCGTTGGGCTGTCTCTGCTGTTTCTCGCCACCACTGGGTTTGCCTTTTTGTTCAAGCAGCCTCACACGCTACATCACTCTTTTACTTATTGACAGGTGGCTTCATTTGGAACCACTTCTGTAGTGTTGCACAACACGCCAACACAGAACGCCGGTGTAATATCTGCCACTGCAGCACGTCCCTTCCGCCGCAAGCGAGTGCAGGTGCGCATCTACCGCGACAAGAATATGTCATCGCTGATGCAACCAATCGAGTGGAACAGCCTCCTCTTCAGTCTTCCCCTTCTCCACATATGCTGTTCTTCAGAGTCCAACGCCCACAGCATCAAAACCCGTATGGATCCACAAAGGAAGTTACCCTTTAAAGGGACCCTGAAACGATTTTGTACAAACGTACTGAGTCGTTAGAGTAGGTCCTTCTGATCATTAATTGACGTATCTAAGCGCTCCACATAAAGCGTGTAATTTATTATAAGGTTTGAAAAAGGTACATCGCTACCGATCGCAACACGCCAATCGGCTGAGTTTTGTGCCCAAGTGACGCGATTTGCCCAATATACGTCACTGGGCCAGCTATCAGATTGGCTGCCCAGGGCACGTCATCGATAATTTTTTCAACATTATGGTGAACAAATGTTGTTCGTAATAATTTAGATGTTAGTTAATTTGTTTATATAAAAAGAAAGTAACAGAAACAGAATGCACAAGGACATGTACCACTACACTAAAAGCACTTCCAGCCCACAGCAAGTGTCGTCTGCTTGTGTTAAAATGTGCTCCGTGTTGACGAGAGCTGCGCGGTCAGTGTTGGTCTTCTTCTTTCTTTTCGCAAGCACCTTGCGTTGTGGGCTGCAAACGTAGCGATCAGCGACATGTCAAGCTGCGACATCGTGCTCCGCTGCAAGGCAGCAGACGAGCAGAGTGGCTGCAGTGCATCGGACTGACAGTATCCAAACGGCGCCAGCATCTACGTATTTGCGGCCGTCACTTCATGTCGAAGGATTGCCACAACAGAATTTAGCTTGTCCAGTATTCAGGTAAATGCAAGCACAAGTGTACTGGCCATTTTACCACGTTTTACGTGATGAACGGAGGGGCAAACGTGAACTGCTTGCACGGTGCAGCCACCTGGTGGCACAAAGCTCAGCCAAATACAAAGCTAATATAGCAGTAACGAAGTTTTTTCTGCTGCTGGCTTAAATTTTTGGCAGGAGCGTAATCTTGAACACGTCTTTTTATATGTTTAAAATGTTTTACACTTGGTTACAGGAATATTAGCTCTGTATTTGGCTGGTTAAGCTCTGCGCCACCAGATGGCTGGACCGTGCATGCCGATCAGGCCACTCACGTACGTCTACGAAGCTCCTTCATCGCAGCGGTATGGAGGGGCTTTAGTTTACGCCTCTGGCTATCCGTCAAAACACCCAGCTCGCATGTGGTTACCGGAACACCGGACATGCTCGGCACTGCGACAGAACGCTCGCAACGCACGCTGCTTGATCGCTCTTGCTAGGGATCAACGGCTGGGCGGCTAGCGGAGAGGTTGAAGAGCCTTCGCGCGCTGGCTCCAAGACAACCGTAAGTAGACGACAACGTACGTCACAACATGACGTAGAGCCAGCGAAGGCGGTGCTTAGCCCCAATCACTCGGCGAACGAGTTGAGGAGGAAATGCATGGCTAGGGAGGAGGGCAACTTGTAATCGTCCGTAGCTCTCTTAATATGAGATGCTTCTCTTAAATTGTAATGCGAATGTTTTACTGTAGCTGCAACCAAAGCGTCTACAAAATTTGTCCGAACCGTTTCAGGGACCCTTTAAAAGGAGATTTAGCAATATGGGGCATGAATCAGGCTGTTCATTTCATACTGGTATGCCACGTACAGAATCTGACACTTCTGTATAGACTGCTCTAAGTGCTGCGTGGAAGAGATGGTGTGATTGGCTGATGTTGTGGGTGTTAAAGAACACTTGCTCAAGCACAGCTGACCTCTGCATCCATGAGAGTGCTCCGATTTCTAAGCACTCTCATACTAGGCAGCTGTACTAACACTCTTGGACATCAGTCACTCAAGCACTCAATCCACACATACAAGCAGCTCTCGGTACAGCTTAGCAAATGCAAATTAATTACCTGCAATACTAGCTTTTTTTTCCTGCTTATTTTATTTATTTACATATACTGTGGGCAGAAGTTCTGTCCACACAGGAGAAAGGAATAAATGTTGGTAGACAACGTTTGAAAAGCATTAAACAGAACCACAATCTGCAAATGCAAGTGAATACTATTACCCCCACAACATTAGAGAGATTTCCAAATTCCAAAAGTTTATTTCTTCTTTTGCTCCATTAACAATAACATTTAAAACATGCAAAAGCAAGCCATTTGCAGACAAATCTGTTTGCAAAGGATTACAATTACCAATGAACTGCAAAAAAAGAAAAGCATCTGATATCTTTCAGCATGTGCAAATTGCAGCACGCAAGTTCCATGTGATCAGTTGATTAACAAGAATACTACTATCGGCATCATTCAACAAGAACAATGCAGCGCTTATTTTACAAGCTTCTTCTAGCGAGACATTTCGGCTGCCTAAAAAGGCTTGCCTATATTTGGCATCCTCACCCATGAAGGACATGTGATAATCTGGCATTATTACATGGCCTTAAACAAATACCAAAGACAAGCATTCAATCAAGCTAGATTGTTAAGAAAGCCTTCTAGAAACCTCCCAACATTTACGACACGATACAAGATTTGTGCCTGTGCGGCACAGGTACACGAAGTGACATTATTATTGCCACCTAATGCCACTTGTGGCACAGTGCTTTCCCACAACTCATTCAGCAAATGAATGCATAATCTCACAGATAAGAAAGCTACACATGTAAACATAATTCTTAAGTAAACTAAGGTTATTCTACATAAAATATGACTATTTTATGTTTTAGTGGCATTTCCTGCACTTTTACCTGCTAAATATTTCTGTTTGAGTGAGAATTAACATGTTTTCTTGGTCTGTAAGTCTATAACCGTTCATCTGTGATTGTCAGTTAATTAGTACATCACTTAGTGCGTAACTGATTCATGTTCCCCGCCAACTATGTATTAACGAGGTTTTATTGTAGTGGCACTGCAAATGTAAAAGAAAAAAATGACAGATTCTCAGTCAAATCTTGCAGCTGGCACGGTGTCATTTTGCTCGTGGCAAAATTATAATTGAAGGATCACACTGAATATTACAATTCTTAAAATCCTTACTTAAAATTAATACATTATTCTATGACCACACCCACGCATTACCTCAACCAAGAACCCTGAAACTGCTCGCTTCCTGCCCTTTCCCCCATAGTGGGTGAGCACAATTGTGTAAAATGCAGGCAAGTGAAAATAACATGCTGGTCTTCACTGTGGAAGAATGCTGCTGCTGCACTAAACGAGTTCAAGGCTGAAAAAATCGTTGAAGTCTGCTTCTTTTCTTTTATGATACTACGATTGCAAACAAATTTGCTGCATCACTGCTGCTATAAATGCGTAGTACCATCTTGTAGCAGTAACTTTACATATATTGGAATTAAGAGGCACTTAACGGTATTAACTTTGCCCCTGTCGCATGAGTATTTGTTAAAGGGAAAACGGTGACAGAAAAGACCCTGCAATTCTCACAATGCAAAGCACCTGCACGAAACAGGATCTTCTGTATGGCTGCACCAGCGATCTCTGAGGACATGTTCTGTTAGGAGTTACCATCTGATTTGAATCTAAGGAACACAGAGTGTCCTACATTCCCACAGTCCTGACAGAGCAGTGTGAAAAGGCAGCATCTGTGCATTTTTTTTTCTGAAAGAAGATCCATTACCAGCCATTGACTACAGCTTACCAATCATAAACAGGGAATGTCATGTCATGGGAGTTAGTACTGTATTTTCACAGTGATGGCACTAATTCTGTTCTACATTCACATCATTTTTTGCACACAAAATCTATGTTCTGGGTGAAAGGGACAATCCAGACACTCCACATCATTTTAGCCTGTCAATCATGGTGATTAGTCTAACAATGAGGCTAATCATCTCTTCAAGGTGGCCACTCCGGCGGCACGCGCTCGGCATTTTAGTCATTGTTTGCGGACGCACTGTGCTTCCCGCGCTCATTGGACAAATGTGAACTTTATTGCATTAGAAAGCTTAATTTCTGCGCTTACCAATGACAGCTAGCTTTATTTCCTAGCCTGAAGTGTTACCTAAAGGCAGTCAAAACAGTGGGAGCAAAAAATTGCGTTTTTGCTGTACTAGCCTCCGCTGTACTGCCATTCCGACTAAACTGTTCAACAAAACAAAATGAAATTTGCTGTGTCTTTAAATGAAATGTTATACAAGGTTTCTATGAAGAGAAATTGCATGTAAAGCAATTAGAAATTTATATAGGCGCCAATAAAAATGGGCAAAACTACAAAAGTGTATGAATGAATATCTTTTTTCCTTATAAACTCAGGACAATATTTAGTGGTTTTCTAGGCTACAGTGTACTTATCATCTATGCAAAGTCGTTTTGTGTTCTAATGAACAGTTTGTGAGGTATTATTACTTACAATTGACAATTTATGAGTATACTTGGTCACGCATTACCGGCGACGGGACAAAACTATTCTAGCTGAAACATTGATATTTTCAGTAATCAAGCAGCAAGACCTTATCTTAAATTTTATGAAGAGAAAATTGGCTTATGTTAATTAGGGAATCTACAGGAGAGTAGTGAATTCAGCTAATTTATCTGCTTACCAGGTCCGTGCAAATTGACATTCTTTTTCATGTACACGATAATTCACAACAATTGTTGCACATTACTATAACCATACAGTGTCATGCAATTACTAGCACTCACGAGTTTTACTAAGCAGTGCTTGAAACAGAAGATTTCAAATAAATAATAAATCTCACAGGTAATTTTCAGTGGTGGCGCCATCTGTGCAAAAAGATATCAAGCTGTTTCACGTCAGTTCCAACGTTTGTCAAATGTGGCGCCACTAAACATTACAAAGCGGGCAAAACGCGGAGGGAATTCTTTCTCCAGGTTTGAGTGTTTGGCTCAGTCTATCCACGGCGCCTCCCCCACTTCCTTCAAGGACACGTGTCTGCAACCACGCCAGTTCACTAACTTGTGGCTGCGGGGAGAAAAATAAATAAAGAAAGAAAGCGCCATGCACGGTACATCATGAGTGCATGCCAGCTAGCCAGCAGGTTAGGCCATTGTGCAAAAAAGAATTGCAAATTGCTCTTGCCCCCTCTATTTTGCAGGCTCGTACGACGATATCAGGAAACTTTCTTTCCCCATGCAATGAGGTGCGACGTGTGTGGCAGGGTACTGTGTTTGACTATTGTACGCGACGCCGGTGGAACGATAGGATTAGCAGCAAACAATGAGCGAGCCTTGCAGACTGCAGCGAAAAGTGCTGATGGGTGCGTGACCTGCTGCATTCCAAGACGTGTGCTACTAAGCAAATGTCACATGTTCCAACGCCCAGTGAAGTTTTGAAACACATGATTTCCAGTAGGTGCTTTTCTCGTTGAAAGATACAGGGTGTTTCAGCGAACACTTTCAAAAATTCTTAAAGGTTGCCTGTGGCAGATAGCACAATTCTAGTTCATGAGCTGGTCTACTCGAAGAGGCAGACATTACTTGCACAAGAAATTGAAATGCATAATTGAATAATTAAGATAAATTCACTAATTAAGTTTTTAACTAATTACTTGATTGCCCATATTACAATTTACAAATTGTAGCCGTGGAGTTTGCAAGGCGGATCCACTTGGAAAGAATTCTCGGGATGACACCAGTTTCGAGATATTATTTCTCGAACTTTGCGGAGAAATGCATTGGCGTTCCAGTTAGGTTCTTAACAAAACGCCGCTTTATGCAATGAAGCACAAAATTAACTGTAACGCCACTGCATTTCTCCGCAAAGTTCGGGAATTAATATCTCGAAACTGGTGTCATACTGCAAATTAATTCTAAGTGAATCCGCCTTGTGAACTCCGCGGCTACAATTTGTAAATTGCAATATGGGCCATCAGGTAATTACGTAGTTAGAAACCTTATTAGTGTATTTTTGTTAATTAGTCGATTATGCATTTGAATTGTTTGTGCAGGTAATGTCCGCCTCTTCGAGTAGACCAGCTCATTAACTAGAATTGGGCTATGTGCCACAGGCAACCTTAAATAAATTATGAAAGTGTGAGCTGAAACACCCTGTATATCGTATTTATCCGCGTAATCATCGCACTTGCATAGTGGTCCCACCACCACTTACTTTTTGAGTGATCATTGTACCCTTGAAAATCACTGTAGTGACTGCAGTTTGCTTGTTGTGGTGCATGGCAACCGACGGAGCAGAGTTTTCTGCCATTTATTTTCCGCCATTGCATGCACAACAGTGTGCACAACAAAATACAGTCTCCACATGCGCTATAAAGTCTCCGAATTCAGCAGACAAAAGTTGAGAGAGAGAAAGATAAATGAAAGCATGGACAGCGTGAAAAAGGCAGACAACACGTGCACAATTTACACTATATAGATTGATGACTATTAGAAAAAGTACTTCTCGCAAATAATTTGTTTATGCAGTCCCTGCTTGTGTAGATCATGTGATCTTATGCCATAGGCTAATGTGACGCCTGTGTCACGAAAACGGCTGTCGGCGAAACATGCACAATTTCTGAGGGCTGCGCGCAAGGCTGTGCGCGAGTGCTTGCGATGGCCATCGTAATCATAACGCTTGCGCGATGAGCACTAGCAGCGGTGAGCGCGTGTGAATTTCCTAAAGCAAACGTTCTGTGCAACCGCTTCATTTACCATTCCACTGTACCACGGCTCTGGAACTCGAATGACGTGATCTCCAAAACTATTCGCGCGGGCTCTTTAGTGGGTGCACCATCAAACCCGTGACCACGCGATTATGTGCGCAATTTCTACCCCAATAAAGCAGCCTAACCACGTGTACTATGCTGTCTATTTTGATAGGGGCCCGAGAATAATAACTTTTGTCACCGAATCGAATACGAATCGAATACAAATCGAATACAGGCAAAGAAAAATCAAATGGAATAATGACTATGCGATTAAAAAAGCAAATTGAACAGTACGTTATATGATTCGTTCAAAGTAATGAATATTTCCACACCCCTACTAGTATTTCATTGCCGGAAAACTTATCTCCACAGTACACCTGCAACTTACAAATTTATAGCTGCTGTACCATGACAGTTCTACGACTACCAGGCCCGTAGCCAGGGGGGAAGGGGGGAGCCCTAGCCCCCCCCCCCCCTCCCCCCCCACTTTCCCTAAAGAAATTCCTGGCTACAAGCCTGATGACCACAGTATATTTGGGGAAATAACCAAACAAGAGGACATCAGCAACTGGCAGATGGCAAGCGTTGCACCAAACCCAAATAATAAAAAACCTTTTATGTACGCAGATACGCATATTCATCGTGCAGTGGCGAACCACTAATTGCCACCATCATCAGCACTGACGATTTTACAAGGTTTGACCGAGCTATTGTTGAAAGTATCAGTGGGGAGAAAGCCACCACGCACAGCAAAACAACATTGGTGCGAGGCACAAATCGTGAAAAGAAGGGGGGAGGGGGACTTTTCCTCAACTTGGCGGATCACCTGTCGCCGCGTCGCAAGAGGGCCATCCCGGGGCATGCGGCGACGGCAAAGAGCAAGTTTTTTTTTTTTTCGCCTTTTCCAAACATGACTGAGTGGCGTCGCCTGGTGGGAGAATCTGAGCTACACGCAAGATGGCGACAGTGATACCTTCACCTTAACTTGAATTGACAATTGCTAATAGTGTCTACCTAAGGATGCCTATGCTAGTGTATGCACAAGTTTTTGAAAACCTAGAATTTCATGATGTGGTTGTCAAGGCCCTTGAAAGCCCTACGTATTGTCACGTTGTAGTGATGGTGATGAACACAATAGCAAAACTGTGAATCAAAAACTAACTTTCTATTAGGCGAACCTGTGCCCACAAAAGCAAGTGACATTCGAAGCACAATGATAGCGGCAAGCACAGTTGGCGATAGTCTAAATCTGATCAGCAGGTCAAGCGTTGGCTTTTACACATGACTCGTCGAAGGTTCCAGAGTGATCGCTGATACCCGCTTGCCTCCTAAAAAGTCCTACTACACAATTTGCATAGCCCATGCAATCAGATTACACTAAGTTTGGTGACTATAGGCAATTGATAGAACCATCGATAACATTCCAGAAACTTCTGATACATGCAGGTGCAAGCGATAAAATTTAACATTTGTTAGCCAGTGAAAAGCCGCGACCGAAGAAAGATAAACAAGTACACGTGTCAGTATTTTGTTTCTGTAGTCCTTCAGTCTTAATTTACTTTCGAGCGGGAACAGCGCTGAGAACATGGCCGAAGGTAAGGGCACACAGAAAACAACAAATTGCACAGTCTTTTTTAAGTATAATACTGTATAGTGAATATGAACAACCAACATGCCAATGCTTTCACATTAATTGATTTACTTGTTTTGTGTCTATTTTCACACATTCACACAATTACAGTATCGCTCCCACCAGAATTTTTTATTTTTTTGTCTACCTTTGAAAAAAATTATTTTTTTTCTTCCGTTAACATTTAAGGACATATGTCTGTCTCTTTAACTTGATTCACAAAATACAAAAATTAGTATTGTTCGTTTAACAAGTACTGCTGTTTGCTGCATTATGAATAACACACCATGGGCATCCATTAGCCCATTTATCTATTGGCCCAGCAGTATTTCTGGAAACGTCATTGGGTGATATTTTGATAAATTAAAATTTGGTGTGATACGATTTGGCAAGCTGGGCTCTGTGTCTTTTCTATGTTTGTATTTTTTCTGCTGAATTCCAGTATTTCTATCCAAATGCACCAGCCGAGCCCAACACCCATTCTCCCAGTGACTTTGCATTTTAACGACGCTGGAGATTCAAGAAATGTGCCAAAGCTAACCTTTCAACAGAAGAAACTAACTTCTTCAAACTATTTGTCATAATTTCGTGGCATACCAGTTCTGGTGTTCTAAATTCTAATAGGACACTTAAGTGAGAGAAAGCAGAGTTATGACACCTTGTGTAGCTGTCAAACAACATGTCGTCGTGTAACCATCTCCCACTGAAAAACTCTCCACACCGTGTTTACAACAAAGCTGAACATTCCATGAAATTCGCATGGCTACATCTATTCAGCTACACCGTAAACAATCGTCCGATCTGCAACAACGACTGTTTTACATGTGTGACTATTCACCTTCCAATTCAAAACGATGCGCAGTGAGAAAATGAGCGTAAATAAAGGCATTCTTTCACACTAGACATTGATTTCAGTTTTCCATAGGAAGCACATAAATTTCGCACTGAGTTAACAAACAGCATGAGGCTAATTTAGGTGTTCTGGCCTCCCATATAAGTATCTTTAAAGACCATTTAAATGTATTTTCTTTTTCTTATAGCAACAAAAGGTTCAATAGCGCTTGAAGATAGGCAGGACAGAAAGAATTCATTATGACAGATGAATCACGTCAAACTGAATGGCCAGTGCACAAGCATAATGTGTTTTCAGAAATAAAAGCAGGCATGCTGAAGCAGGCAAACATACTTTTCAACAAGGTTGTTGATGGAAACGGATGCATCCATAGCTGCCGAGGAAAATCTTCCTTCTGGATGACCGATTCGGACAAATTCAGCCTGACAGAAATACAAGAAATGAGTAAATGATACTAGCAAATAAGGGATGAAACAACGGCTTAAGAACAGCGGCAGACTTCTCTTATTTGCTTATGAGCAGTTTGTCTGCTAAATGCAAATCTCTTAAAATTTTTATGAATAAGAGAATGCACCCGCACACCTTGAGTAAACCTTTCAAAAAAAGTTTGACACTGTGATCTCACACTCGCTTTTGCCTACAGATATCTTGATAAGATCAAAAATATGCATCTCAAGTGTCACAAATGTGCACCCATATAAATTCAATTTGAGGAGTAATAATGTATACTTTATGACAACAAACAACTCATTAAATGCTTCCTATTAAAGAATAGAAGTGCCATTCGCAGCCAGAAGCCAGAAAACTAACCATCATCCAGAACATCCTTTCATGGTTAGCCCAGATACTTTTTGACGTTAAGGATTTGCTGTTATGCGATACAACATGTAAACAAAGGTACTGCAACAAGGAGAGACAACGAACCATGTCTGCCACACGGCAGAGGGCATCTGACAAGTCGTCGAAGACTTGGACCATCTTGCGCCTTCGATTGGGGTCCGTGGCTTCTCTGACGTACTGCTCGGCATCGCTAACAGCCTGCTCTTTCAAGAGGTAGAAACCCGACGGCTCCTGCAGCACTGAATGACCGAACAATCCCTGGGAATAATAAAAAGAAGGAAGAATGGTTGACGCAGGCTGAAGTTGGTTAAGCCTTTCACAACGGGGAAAAAAAAAATACTAGGTACGATTGGGTTGGTGCATGCAAGCCTGGGTCCTCAAAAGCATGAGCGTTTTCGCACGAATGCATGATTGCTAGAGGAAAGCTGACATGTTACAAAACCTTTCTACACGTTACTAATGTAGTTATTCACCCTCTTATTTCGCTGTGGTTTCGTCACAAACCGGCCCTTTACGTTTCAAGCGTTTTCTGTTGTTTCATTTACAGCGGTACCAGACACTACCAAGGTTAGTTAACGGGGAAATGTGAAGTATCCTCATGTTTCTTGCAGGGCAAACTATGAAGCCATAAGAAAAGTCTTCAATTTGGTGTGAAAATAGGGCGTAAGTAGCAGCTCGAAGGGTGCAAAACACGCCGCAAGGAACAAGCAAGTGCTTCTCCGAAGGTTTTCAAGGACAACACGTAGTACAGTAACAGGCGACGGCCAGCACACTCACCGAACGTTCGCCAAGCCCGAATTGAAAGTTCGGTCTTCTTTTACCAATGCTATTGAAACGCGAAGCCAAACGTGACCAAGTAGTCAAAGATCGCGTGATTCTCGACGAGAAACCAGCGCGAGCGAAGGCTGGTTTCACTGCGGGCAACAGCATGACTCCACTAAACATTGTTCAGCTAGTGGCAGCCAATTACAAGTTTACATGTGATATTATTAGGTCGCCATCGTCCACTTTGCAATGGTGTACATTCAAAGTTGCGTTGCTTTTTCTGGCAAACGCAAAATAATTTTAACATCGGCACTTCAACATGAGAGAGTCGCAGGGCGCCGCCATGTTGTTTGTTCGTGTGGACAAATGACACAAGTTTAGTCGTAGTGCTTTGATGCGAACCAGTTTTTAAATGATCTGCAACATAACAATATAGACTTTCTCAAAAACTAAAACGCACTATACAAGCTAGTAATTAAAATAAAATTGTGTTTATTTATATGTTTTGCTTTCAAGTTGTAGCTGCCCTGGGTCTTCGTAGTATACATACGTCTATGCATCTGTGACCGGTAAGTCCTTTTAAAAATGGCGGCTCGCATCTTCGCGTTGATTCACAATCGTTGCCTGAGTGTTTTGCGAAACGATGCCGTGTTGCATCGCAGCGCTCTGTTGTCGCACACCTGGAACCGTCGAGGTATCAGGACATCATGGGTGTCGCGCATGTTCATCCAGACCCAAGACACTCCCAACCCGAACTGCCTCAAGTTCCTGCCCAATGTGAAGGTACTCGAGCAGGGCACCCGCGATTTTCCCAACATCGCGAGCGCGAAGGACTCTCCGCTGGCGCGTCATTTGCTTCGTGTGGAAGGCGTCAAAGCTGTTTTTCTGGGGCCGGACTTCATCACGGTGACGAAAGGGGACGATGAAACCGAGTGGAAAGTGATCAAGCCGCACATCTTTGCGGCCATCATGGACTTCTTCGCTACCGGACTGCCCGTGTTGGACGACGGTAGTGCGGCGACCCAGGTGTCCGAAGACACGCAGCCGAAAGAAGGCGATAGCGAGACGGTGCTGACCATCAAGGAGTTAATCGAGACGCGGATCAGGCCAACGGTACAGGAGGACGGCGGCGACATCCTCTACATGGGCTTCGAAGACGGCGTCGTCAAGCTGAAGCTGCAAGGTTCCTGCACGGGCTGCCCGAGTTCCTCGGTTACACTCAAGGCGGGAATTCAAAATATGCTGCAGTTCTATGTTCCCGAGGTGAAGAGCGTCGAGCAAGTCGTGGATGAGGCGGAGAAAGTCTCGAACAAGGAATTTGAAAAGCTAGAAGACACGATACGGCGGAAGGGAGTAGATCCGTAGTGCTCCATTTGTTTATGAGCGACTTTAGCTGGGACGCACAATTTACGAAGTTGAATTGTTTTGTGAAGAGTGTAGTGGGTTTCATTGCGTGGAGAATTGTTTCTTTGGTATAAAGTTAGTTAAACTGGCATGGAATGCGAAATGGCATTTTCATGTTCCTCTCCAGCATGTGTGCCGAGCAAGCACCTGCTTATGTGCTGTTTACTCGTGTGCTTGGATCTGTGTGGATGTGCTGTGCATAGTAATATTGCAGATGTATTTATGCATATTATAAAATGAGATGGAACTGAAAGCATGGAAAACTGAACAATTTTACTGTTTACAAAGTGTGCACAAGGGTCGGCTGACAAGTAGAGAGGCTATATATAAAAGAATTAGGCTTTCACAGTAGAAGTAGAATCCTTCAAGCGTCATTGTAATTTACACAAATTATGGCATGAAAATAACCTTTCCCTTTCAAGCACAGAGGAATATGTACTGAGCACAAGGTCACGGGATCGAATCCCGGCCACGGCAGCCACATTTCGATGGGGGCAAAATGCGAAAGCACTAGTGTACTTAGATTTATGTGCACGTGAAAGAACCCCAGGTGGTCGAAATTATTCTGGAGTCCCCCACTACGGCGTGGCTCATAATCATATCGTGGTTTTGGCATGTAAAACCCCATAATTTAAATATTTTTTTAGGAATATGTGAGTCAACATGACAACACAATGGAGAACTAACAGGCCATCATTTGGTACCTGTACTGAAAGGAGTTATCTCGGAAACATATTTGGGACAAGATGTTGCAAAAACTTAGGGAGGAAGCATTGTCATATGTGCAACATTAAAGTGATAAGGCACCGACATCAAACATGAAAGCGCAAGCATTGACGATTAACCACATCTAATACAACCAGCTGCGTTAACTAGTGATGGTGATTGCGTTACCAAAAAGGGTGCTTATTTACCATATTGGTGCATTATGGCTTGAGAAGCAATGGGAAGGCTATGTTACACTGTAGAAGTCTATGTTAAAAAATGTTTTTGCCATTGCTGTGTAATCTCTTTCTTGTGGCGGGCTCATTACTTGTCAGCTGGCCCCTCAAAATGCGGCATGCACCTTTACCTAGAGGTAAAGTACACAGTACACAGTCACCTTATGCTGGTTGCATATTGATTGTCGACAAACAAATCATTGCCATATTGATTAGCATAATTCATACATGCAAACTACATACAAACTACAGGGGACATGAAACACATATGAGGAACTCAACGCAGCTTATAGGTCCTGTGCTAGCGCACAGTATGCCATCCATTGTCAGATAATGGTTTCGTCTTCTTTTTTTATTCAACGTTACATCCCACTGGGACCGATGAGGAAACAGTTGCTGTATATCAAAAGCCACTTCTTTTTCCTATATGTGTTACTGGTGTACATTGTGTTTCTATGATGGCTGCCTCAAATTAACAAAAATTTATTTTTGAGACAATACCAGAGTGTGTGCAATAATTTCCAATATAATTAACATTTCACTAATTAACTTATAGCATACTGCCTTTAAGGGACATGCTGTATAATTACAGAATTGAAGTCTGCCAGTACCTGTAGCATAACGTTTTGCCAAAAATTTTGGGCCTTGCACCAATCTTGAGAAACGTGCTCACAGCCTTGCAGTGAAAGGCACTGCTGTTCCTGGTGATAAGTTTCCACGCTGTAGAAAGATACAGTGCAGAAAACTGTTAATTTAAACACCAATGCATTTAAGAGTACAGCTTCAATGGAAAAAGATTAGGAGAAGTGACCAATGACTGGAGCAGGGAAATTGTGGCGTTTGTGTTCCTGAGCACGCTGGTAATGAGAGTGTCAGCACGATACATGTTACAAAGCAGGAATGCCCGACACTCTCGTCATCGGCGTGCTCGGGAACAAGAGCGCTGCATACCGCGATTTCTCCGCTTGGGTCATCGGTCACTTGTACTAATCTTTTTCCATTGCAGCTGCACATGTTGAGGATGCATTTCTCAAAACTGGTGGCAGATATGAAGTTTCTAGCGAAAGGTTACGCTTGGAGTAGAACTACCTTACTTTATTTCCGCAAATGCAACCTGCCTCTTTGAGCCATTAAAAAGTTATAAGGAAATTATATAAATAATAATTGCATTTCCAATTACCATGCAAATTGTTATGTACACTACTGCTATGAAGTTTGGACAGCAAAAACTCATTTTATCTCAAATCTTTTATATTTAATTAAATATGGGGTAAGGGGAGTGTTAGCAGTGTGTGCTTTGTCATTAAGCTTAATATATATGAAATATCCCTAAGAAATAACTGCTGGTGAACTAGTTCTGAGTGCTAACAGTAGGCCCTTTTAGTAGCATGCAAAGGTGACTTTTTAGCACATACACAGTGACCATGGAAGGAATTCTCAGAGCCCAATATATGGTGTGTTATTTTCCTAAGCTTACTACATGTACAAATGGTGAGATTTTATCTTTAAGTGCACCTGAAGGTGGCACAAGATATAATTTGGAAATAAGTCTTGAAGGAGGTGGAACATGGAATTCGAATAATGAAGAAAGAAAGAAACACAATGCACTAGTTCTGTTGAATCACTACGCAATGCCTGCCATGTATCAGCAGGAAGCTCATCACTTTGAATAAGGTCACATCTTCAAGCACATACAAATTAAATGTAAGGTGGATGTAGTTAAGCTTATCTAACATTCAGATTTTACAGAAACAACTGATATGCTTTATGGCCACTTTCTTCGTGCGGCACCATTAGTGCTTATGCAGAGCGAACTGCAGGGTGCTCACCCGGAGAGCAGCTGAGATTGCTCTTTTTTTTCATGACCACAACACAAAGAAGGAGCCAGATGCATTGGTCCCCATCAGCCTAAGTTATTTCACACCAAAACCTTGGTGCTTCTCTTCGATATCTACAGCACTGGAACAAAGGTGTTAGTATAAGAGCATTTGTCAAGGGCTCAAGGCATCAAGAAAAGTGCAAGGAACACCTTGGTCAAGAAATTCCTGTGCATAGTACATAGGAGGGAAACAAATCGAAATAAGTTCTGTGCAAACTCGCCAAGTTGACTTGCATATCCTTTTTTTATTTTCTTTAATGCGGGCAAAACACGTACAAGGTTTGCCCGCGAGGTAAGGCAAAAGGAGGGCTTAAACTCCTGACTAGGCCTTACCTCGCTGGGGCAGCAGAGATGGCGGAATTTGCAAGTTACAAAAGCAGTTTGTAAAACAGACATTCTAAAGAATGTGCATTAGACTTAAGTTTGCATAAAAATACCCATCACATTCGAAGCAGTTTTGACGGTAGCCAGTTCAATAGTAATTTTTGAAGTAGTATTACCATATGTGAAGTTTTATTTTGCGAAAAAAAAGAAAAATTCACCAAGTGAAGCTTCGATCTCTCAGCAAATGCTTCTCATTGTGTCAACTACAGTTCATTATGCTATACCTGCAAACCAGGTACCAATGGCCAAACCTCCTGATTGTATATTCCTCCCCTTGATCTCTCTTTTTTTTTTTTGTTAAATGTCTATAGCAAATGCACAGGTGCAGCATGTGCCTACTGGTATAGGTCGGCAGAATAAGTGGATAGTCGCTTGTACTCACTCAAATATTTTTGCAGGCTATGTACACCCTCACGTGCACTCGCAGTACTCGCTCATGTTCTTACTCGTGCTCATCAAAACTCACTCATGTTCATAGTCTTCCATTCACACTTACCAGCACCAACTCATGCCCTTACTACATACAGTGCACTCACTGGTACTTACTCACATCCACTTACACTCGCCATCATTCACCAACGTTCATATCACGTCCACTCAAAATCACTGTCGCTTACTTTCATTCGTACTCACGGTAACCGTCAAACCTGTTCATACTCCCGTCCACTCACATCCTTCATTACTCATTTAACACTTTATTTGATGCCTGTGAAGTAAGTGTGGAGCGAGTATGATTCCTCAGTCTACTCGTGAGTGAGTATGTCGACCCATGCCTAGTAGCAGATTCATGCTCGCCATGCAAGTTGTACACTTTGGACTGCCTGTAACAGCCACATAACAGTATTCATCATCTGCTTCTTTATAAACTAAAGGGCAAAAGCATGAAGGAGTGATGCTCAGTCATGTCCGGAAATTATAGTGGTGTAGGGCATAGCCATTCAAAATGAAGAAAGCTCACCAGATGAAGTGACTTGCATTGCTGTAGAGGCGCCGGTTTTAATAGCGTCTGTGGGGGGAGGGGGCATCTAAACTTGTGGATGCCCCTGGCAAATAATTGTGAAGTTTTTGTTACTAATCACTCTTGCTAATCCTTCATGTTCGGCTTCAAGTTTTTTGTACATAACAGAAAACAGCATGCAAATGAATTACTACCTCTTACTATTTAGACAGTGATACATGCATTGAACGCTTGTGTCTGTCTGTCTGCCTTCCTTCAAGTCCCATGTATGTTTGCACTGTTACCGTGTTTAAGAATGAACCCCAACCAACTAGCCCAATTTGCCACATTATTACGTACATGATAACACAACTCTGGCAATCATCCACAAAAGGAGTGAGAAAATGACATCGGACAGGCTAGCCAAATCTCTCCATCTTCGCAATTGCATCTTTGCTTCAGAAATGATCAGGGGTAAAGATTTATGGAGCGTATCTGTATCTCTGCAATTAAGTATGCAGCAATGAAATATTTAAAGCTATGAACACACAGCAAAGAATGCTTGGGGGAGCAGAGAGAGATATACTATATCCAAGTTATGGATGCCTTCTTAGAGAAATTAATGCGGGGAAGAGAGATTGAGCCAAGTACATATAGTACATAGTTGACTACGGGAGCCTCACATGCGAAACTCTCTACTGAGTTGCCTGCAAACGAATGCATCTAAAGACCTCGACGGAGTAAGGGTAAAAGCAGACCAATTCAGGCTGGTGCTCGCAAGCAAATATGCAGCTTTAGAACAAGAAGATGAAGAGAGATGAATGAATGACATAGAGGTAATGAATGAAACCGTAACTAGGCTAATTTCAGAAGCAGCAATTGAAGCGGGAGGTAAGGCACCAAGCCAACCAGTAGGCAAGCTCTCCCAAGTAACAGAAGACCTAATAAAGAAATGATAAATCATGAAAATGTCAAACTCAAGATATTAGATAGAATTCATTCTACTGTAAAAAATTAGTGTGGTTTAGCTTTGGTTAACCCTGGCTGATAGCGAAAGCTTCACTGCCCTGGCTAGGCCCATTGTCGAGCTGTGGCCGAGGTGTGGTTTCCCAATGATGTACAGACATGTTTGCAATGTATACAGTGTTTATTCATCATTTTTTTCTGCCTATGAAGACACTGTGGTGATCAGTAGAGTAGTGAGACTTGGTTGCAACTCGCAGCCGGGCCCAACTCGGGCAACGGCGGCAATGTCTCCTCTCGGGGCTCCGTAAAAGCCTAAATATAGTCCGACGCAGCGTGAATGCGCGCGCACGTTATGTCACGTTGGCGAGAACAACAGCGGCTATAATTCAATTGATGGTTCGACGTACGGCACCGCCAACGTAACCGGACTCGCGGCCAATGCGCTCCGACGCCCCCGGTGTCTACGTAACCGGACGCGCAGCCAGTGCGCTCCGATGCGCCTGGCGTCTGATGACACTCGTCCGCACGCACACACACACACCGATAACATCGAATTATATAAACGCGCCTTAATGCTCTCTTGTGGTTTGACCTCTAGCTCTCAAGGTGAAAACTGTTAGTTGCCGACGGCTGCCCGAGGTAGCGTAATGAAGCTTTCACTTCAAGACTGATCAACAAGAAGAAAGTAAGGGATATTCGAAATTATTATGTGGGAAAGATTGATGAAGCCGTAAAATATGGACGCAGCATGAAATCAGTCAGAAGAAAACTTGGCATCGGACAAGGCAAGATGTATTCCCTGAAAGATAAGCAGGGTAATATCATCAACAATTTCGATGACATAGTAAAAGCAGCGGAATAATTCTATACTGACCTGTACAGAGCAGCCAAGCTACGGTACTTTCATTCGAAGTAGTGATGAATAGGATACAGAGGCCTTTTCTATTACTAGCATTGAAGTTAGAAGGGTCTTGCAAGACATGAACAGGGTAAAGCTGCTGGATAAGATGGAATAACAGTTGATTTAATCAAAGATGGAGGAGACATCATGCTTGAAAAGCTTGCGGCCCTTTATAAGCAGTGGCTCACGACTTGAAGTGTAGCAAAGAGCTGGAAGAACGGCAACATTATACTAATCCATAAGAAGGGAGACGTTAAAGAATTGAATTACAGACGCATTAGCTTGCTTTTAGTGTTGTATAAGATATTCACCAAGATAATTTCCAATAGAATCAGGGCGACACTTGACTTTAATCTACCAAGAGAACAGGCTGGCTTCAGGAAGGGATATTCTACGATGGATCATATTCATGTCATCAATCAGGTAATAGAGAATCTGCGGAGTGCAATCAACCTCTCTATATGGCTTTCATAGATTATGAAAAGGCATTTGATTCAGTAGAGATACCAGCAGTCATAGAAGCATTGCGTAATCAAGGATTACAGGAGGCATACGTGAATACCTTGGCAAATATCTACAAAGATTCCACAGCTACCTTGGTTCTCCATAAGAAAAGTAGAAATTTACCTATCAAGAAAGGGGTCAGGTAAGGATACACAATCTCTCCAATGCTATTCACTGCATGCTTAGAAGAAGTATTCAAGCTCTTAGGGTGGGAAGGCTTAGGAGTGAGGATCAACGGTGAATATCTCAGCAACCTTCGGTTTGGAGATGACATTGTCCTATTCAGCAACAATGGGGACAAATTACAACAAATGATTGAGGACCTTAACCGAGAGAGTGAAAGAGTGGGGTTGAAGATTAATATGCAGAACACAAATATTCAATAGCCTGGTAAGGAAACAATAATTCAGAATCGCCAGTCAGCCTCTAGAGTCTGTAAATGAGTTCGTTTATCTAGGTCAATTACCCTGATCATGAGAAGGAAATTTACAGGAGAATAAAATTGGGTTGGAGTGCATACGGCAGGCATTGCCAAATTCTGGCTGGGAACTTACCACTGTCGTTGAAAAGAAAAGTGTACAATCATTGCATTCTACTGGTGCTAACATATGGGGCAGAAACTTGGAGGTTAGCAAAGAAGCTCAAAAACAGGTGGACAGCACAAAGAGCGATGGAACGAAAAATGTTAGGCCTAACGTTAAGAGACGGGAAGAGAGCGGTGTGGACCGGAGAACAAACAGGGATAGCCGATAATCTAGTTGACATTAAGAAAAAAAAATGGAGCTAAGCAGGCCATGTAATCCGTAGGATGGATGACCGGTGGACCATTAGAGTTACAGAATGGATACCAAGAGAAGGGAATTCGAGGACAGCAGAAAGCTAGGTGGGGTTGATTAAGTTAGGAAATTTGCAGGCACAAGTTGGAAGCTAGCGCAAGACAGGGGTAATTGGAGATCACAGGGAGAGGCCTTCGTCCTGCAGTGGGCATAAATATAGGCTGATGATGATGAAATGGGTAAATGTGTCTGACAAGGACGAACAGCAGCTAGAGAAGTGGAGTTGAGTGCTTCTTAATTGTAATGTTTTATTAACTAACAAAATGCTGCCACAGGAAAAAAAGGTGCAGTTGAGGACAACAGAGAATTAGGTTATGTAGTGAGATAAGGAAATCTGAAAGAATAGAGTAAGTTCACTCGACACACGATGAGGTAACATACAGTCTCTCTGTGAGGCCGCTGCATTTAACGTGCAGGGAAATTAAGAGACACTATATTGAGCTGTACAAGTAAATTACCCTTACAGTAATTCCAAGAAAACCATTATCCCAAGAAAACCATTATTACCTTAAGAAGTGGCTCGGTAAGCCCTAAAAAAGATGCAAGAGCTAAAGACCAATGATGTTCTGTACCTTGCAGAGGAATTCTCATTCCTATGCACGAAAATTCCCCATTTGCAACAACTTTCCCTGCACTATTCTAGAAGTATCCCCATAAATGTCCACACACACACACACACACACTGACTAGTGAACTTCTTAGTTAATTACTGTACGACACATATTGCAATTTACGGATTGTAGCTGGTGAGTTTGCAAGACGCATCCACTTGAAATGAATTTCCAGGATGACACCAGTTTTGAGATATTATTCCCCCAAAGTGTGGGACGAAATACATGGTCGTTCCAGTTAGTTTTGTGCTTCAATGTATAAAACAGCATTTTGGTGAAAAAGGAAGTGGAACAACAGTGCATTTTTTGGCGAGTTGATGGCGCATATCTCCAAACTGGTGTCATTCTGGAAGTTAATTCCAAGTGGATACGCCTGATAAGCTCACCGGCTACAATTCGTAAATTGGAATATTTTGATTTTTTGTTGTGTTTCGATTGTGCGTGCTGCTAATGTCCGCTTTATCGAACAACCCAGCTCAATGATAAGAATTATGCTACCTGCCACAGGTGATTTCTAAAAATACCGTAAAACTTAAAAATGAACACCCTGTGTGTATATATATATATATATATATATATATATATATATATAGAGAGAGAGAGAGAGAGGGACAGATAGATAGATAGATAGATAGATAGATAGATAGATAGATAGGTACGCTCAAAACGGCAGAAGTAGACAATGAATGCGACTCGCATTAAAAAAATTTGCAACGTCATACTGACGTATAAGAGCCGTTGTTCAGGTGCGAAATTAAACAGAAAAACTACAACTTTGACATTCAATTTCTCGTCAAAAAATAAACATGCATATATACCGCTAAATTAGAGAAACTAGTTGCAACATAATAATTAGCCTGCACTAAGTTACTGTTCCTGTTACAGGGTCCTTATATGGTGGGATGAATTTAAATGGATCACCTTGATTTAAGTGTTCGATATTAACCCATTCTGATACACGATATTATATGCGCTTTACAAATCAAATATGTATTCGAATTGTAAAGCACATATAATCTTAAATATCATGGCATCAGCGATGTGATGTTAAATGGTACTTTGCCGGCACCACTTGTGTTTGTCACGAACAGGTCTAGTACACAGAACACAGAGAGACTCATTCCTTTACTGGAGAGAGCGCTTATGAGCAATGCTTTCTGACGACGCATTTTCTTTCTGCCGTGTCATGTTAGGTGAACTGCGATGACCGCAGAGGGGTAAGGTTAATCACCCGTTTCCTAACTGCTGTTGGTACGGGATCATGTTGTACCCATTTCCTGCCTCCTCTCTCTCTCTCTCTACTACCTCTGTAACATTATCCCTACCTCCTCCCTTGACTGTCGTTGCTGAAGCGCGTGAGCACGGAGATACAAGCGGAACAGCCCCTGCAATACTTTTCCGGGGGGTCACGCCTAATTATGGCATCCATAAGGCATTGTTGCGTCTTCTAGGGCGCATCAGAGGGCATTGTGGCCCGCTCTACTGAAACCTCGTTGACGCAACACTTCCTAGACAGGTTTTGTCGTTGTTGGTTGAAATCGCCAATCTCGTCTACCGCCCTCCTGCCGTGAGCTCTCAACCAACCCCCAATGCGGCGTGCTAGGCAGTAGCAGCCAACGTTACTATGTTTAATCTATTTATTAGCAGAAGTGGAACAGTCGAAGTTAGAGGCAAACAAAGGTTCGCTTTAAAAACGTACACATACAAAGGAACGTGGAAGTGTCACAGTCGTTCAGCTGGGTCGCTTTACCAGAGGAACTTTTGTCGCACATTCGTCGCATTTTGGTGCCAAGACCGTACTCCAAGGCCGTCAGCTCAGAAAGGGGCCGGTCGTTGAGGTGTGCGCCGTCACGGACAACGTTTATAGGTTCTATAAATGTTGGTCACGAGCAACTGCCTTTGGGACTGGTAATGAAGACAGAGGACATGTTCGATGGTTTCCTCGTTGCCACAACTGTCACAGGCAGCACTGTTAGCCATTCCGATGCAGCTATAGCAATTGTATTCGTAAAAGATACTCCAAGCTACAGTGGACAGCGAACAGTCGTCTCGATTTGGGATAGTCCACATAGAATGCGTAGTAGGAGGGATGGGACTAGGCGGTATAGACGAGTATGCTGGAAACCTAGTGTGTTCCACGTGGATCGTGTGGCATCACGCATGAGCATGCGAAGCTTTGTTGCTGCATCTGTTCTTGATAGCGGGATGAGTTCCTTCAAGGTGCCTTCGTGAGCCCTCCTAGAAGCTTCATCGGCATGGTCATTGCCCAGTAATGCCACAGTGTCTTGGAAGCCATTGAAAAGTGGTGCCATGCCCTTTCTCTGCTAGTTGGTGATATAGCTGTCTTGTTTCCAGCACAAGTTTTTGTTGTGGTCCATGACATAGAACAGATAGCAGACATTGCATGACTGCCTTGGAATGGATAAATATGCTCCATCTTCGTGGTAGTTCTTCATGAATCATGCGAAGTGTGCTGCAAAGTGAAGCAAGCTCCGCCGCGTTAATGACGACACATAAAGTTATGGATCGGCATAAACAGCATAAACATTTCTAGTGCCGGAGAAACAGTGCATACAGCAACCTCCTAAAAATTACATCTTGAACGCTCGCTATATTATCAGGAAGGTTATTCCACAATATAATACAATAATACTACAAACAACAGTAGATAACACGCTACGCCTCATAGGAAGGATCTCCAATAAACACGGAGGGCTTCGAGAGAAGGAACTGATTCAGCTCATCCAAGCTTTTGTCCTAAGCAAAATCACCTTCACACTACCATATCTCTCATTCTTTAGGAAGGAAGCGGATACTGTAAACTGCTTGATCCGCAAGATACACAAAGTCGCTCTTGGTGTCCCGATTAGAGCATCCACACAAAGGGTGATGGCCACAGCCACAATTAATACCCTTGAAGAATTAACCGAAGCACATCTATCATCACAATATCACAGACTCTCCACCACTGAAGCTGGGCGTGACATCCTGAGGCAACTTCACTACGCTCCACCACTCAACGAGAACAAGGGACATCAAATTCCTCGGAACATACACGGCCAATACCACATCCAACCCCTACCCAGAAACATGCACCCCGAATTTCACATCGAACGCCGAAAACTTCGAGCCAAGGCACTACAACGCAGCTATGGACAGGCGGAAGGAGTTTACTATGTGGATGCCGCAGCCTATAACACTAAACATCGTTATGCTCTAGCGGTCGTAGACAGGCAGGGCAACACTGTTCGTTCAGCATCAGTCGAGACCACCTCAGCGGGCGGCGCAGAAGAGGCCGCCATTGCACTCGCATCCGGGCTACCTGATTGCGATGTCATCATCAGTGACTCGAAGACTGCTATCCGGAACTTCAGTAGTGGCTACAGTACAAACCTCGCGCACTCTCTACTAGTCGCTCACCCGCCGAAAAATTACATCGCTCTCATCTTGACTCCAGCACATCAAGGACTACCAGGCAACGAAATGGCTCATGCCGCTACTCGAGGATTCACGAACCGAGTGGACGGAAATGTGGGCCTTACCTTAGGACCCAATGACTCCCAACAACAGACCAATAAAGACGCACTCATCACTATAGAGGCCGGATCTTTAGGCATTAAAAAAGCGCATTTTAGGCGCCAAAAATAGGCAGGCAAAACAACGTTTTAGGCCGCCAACGTCGTAAATATAGGCACAATAAAATTTTACATAAATGCAAATAATTTCAAACGAAGACGTCCGCGGCCTATATCTCCGATAGGAAAGCAAGAAATGTTATTGTCTACGATGGCACAAATGCGCTAACAGTTGAACATAGCCGTGCAATTGTCCCATAAAACTGCTGGACTAATAACGATCAATTGGCTTCATTCAATAAGCACACTGCTCATATTCATGTTCAATGGCCACTGTACTCGAGCGTCGCATATAGTGAAACGGGCATAAAAAAGAATACTTGAAACTGGGAATACTGATTAAAAAATCGATACTTTATGTCTGCCTGACGCAATTAAGACGCAACAAAAACAGACAAATAACAAATGCAAGAGAGACTACGATTTATTAAGAAATTAGCATGTTTTTACATTAGGACTGTTATCTACAACTCTTCGCAATTTCCTCACATACAATGACATTATCCGAATTGTACAGCTCAGACGCCCCAACACTGCCAAATACACTTTCGCCCATTGGAAGTGCACATGTTTGAAGAAATCTGTTTGGAGAGCACGCGGAACGTAGTCTAATAATCAATGTGAAGATTGTGGAAACAATAGCAAACTACCACTATCTCCAGATTTTTGTATTCAAAATTGCGCCTCTTGTCACTGAGAATGATCTCGTACGCTGAGAAGGAACGCCCGACGGTGGTGAACACCTTAAAAAGTAAATTACAAACAAAACAAAAGCCGCGTGCACATCACATTTTTCTTTCTTCTTTTGCTCTTCACTCTCCTTTCCCCTGACGGCTCTCCGCGGTTTCGCATTCGCCAACCGCTCGCGCAATGTCAGCGCAGCGGCGAATGCTGACAGGCGCGTCCCATTTCAATGCTACTAGCAGTTGTTTTCCGTGAGTTGGTTTAAGTAAAGGACTAGGTTGAATCACATAGAGTTCCGAACAGTCAATGTTGCCCGGTAACATGAATAACGGTCTCTAACTGCACTCGAAAGCGAAACTTGAGGCTAAATAGTGTTCATATAGGCGCCGATATTGAAAATATGCATTTATAGGCATTTATAAGCATTTAGGCACAAACGACCAAATATGCATTTATAGGCACTATAAAAACACTATAAAAGCCCCTTCTTAACCTCTAATTCATGCTCATATATCAAAGCGGGGCGATAGGAGCGCAAGGAACAAGAAAGGCATTTGCCTAAAATCCGGTCTCTACTCATCACATTCCATGAAATTTGCACACATTACAAACACCAACGCCTAACGTATCCACCTCTCTCTGTGTCGAGCACGCGCCAGAGAGAAATATTGTAGCGCCAAATACAAACTCGCACTTTTCTTGCCCCACGCACTTTGCACTTATTCTTTCCCGACACATACCCGACACCCAAGTGTCGCTTCTGCCCTGTCCAGACAGCAGATCTCTCCCATATAATGTGGAAATGCCCCATCAAATACCCCCCCCCCCCCCCCCCCCCGCAACCTCAAACCATTAATTAGTAGCGAGGAGCTGTGGGAGACTGTCCTGCATGCGCAGCTCCGATCCCACCCTGCAGGACCGAGCCCTGAGGTGGGCTGAGGAGGTAGCGGAGGCCTACCACGACTGGTAGGCGGACGTCTGGCAGCAGAAGGTGGTAAGACTGGAGCACGCAGGCCTCCCTCTCCCCCCCCCCCCCGGCCCCTCCCCTTTCTTAAAAAGGGAAATCAAAGTTCATTCATTCATTCATTCATAATACAATGACACGCGGCAATGCAGATGTGTTAAATGCATTGGTGTGGCCGTAGAAGACGCTGAAAACAGATTATTGTGTAAATGGTTTAACAGCGATTAGCTCTATAGAAACACTAAAGCAGTTTAGAGGGAGAAAGCATTATTTGAAAATTATATCGTGTTTAATTTTTCGATAGTAGGGTGACTATAGTAGAGGAGAAAATGAAAGTCAAAGTTCAATTTTATGAATATCGCGCCAGAACCCCACGCCGGCGGTATAGGCGTGTCAGTGTGACGCCACGAATTGCGCAGCGTTTGCTCAGTAAAAGTTCCCAAAATTTGCTGCGTTTACTCTTTGGGTCCGTTAGAAGACATGGTAGTCCATTTTTTACAGATAAACAACCCCCCCCCCCCCCTCCCACTTTCCCGAAAAAAAAATTCTGACGAACTCCCCTTCCCCCCTTTCCCACGGTACAGAAAGTTTCAGGAGGTGGGCTCTTATAGAGCGACATGGATAAACATTTCTGAAGACGTGAAGGTTGCACGTGACGTCATTTCCGGCTTACAGAGCGAGCGAGCGCCATATTTAAGAACACAAAGTTGGGCTGCCGCGTGCTGCGCGCGCTGCTTACCACTGCGCCGGAGCTTCTTGTCGACATGGCGAAATAAAACGTGCACGCGCTTTGCCCTTCGTATTTTCAAGAGCTTGTAGGACCGACCCGGGTGCGTTACCGAGCGAAAATTGAAATGTGCGAAGGCATCGACCCCTACTAATTGCGCATCGGTAAGGACGCTGCACCGAACATCAATCTGCTGCCTGCCGTGACACACGGCGACATCGTCAATTATTTGGTGCTTTCGACAAGCCACGTCACTCCGCAGCAGATGAAGGTCTACAAGTCACTGGACGGCCACAACTATACTGCATGCACCAGCGGATGGGTAAAGAGAGTATAGCAGCTTGCATCGCAGTGTTTCATTGTTCTAAGCGAGGTTAGTTGGCGCTTTTTCATGTTACGGCCGACGTAAATGTGCATGTTTCCGACGTCACCGCAGTTGTGCTCGTTTGGTTCCTGTAGAGAATGCCTGGTTTTGTTTTCCTTTTTTGTGCTACGGTTTCATTGCTTACGACGGCCGCACGCGGCAACGATAAAAATGATCCAGCGGTCAGAAAAAAAAAAAAAAACGCATAAATTGTGAGGATATGACCAGCGAAATGTCGGTAACTAAATGAAAGCTAGAGCTGAACGCTCATTTCTGGAGGCTATTTCTGAGCTAGTTGGTGAAAACTAGTAATGCACCAAATAAAATCAAAATCATCTAGCTCCTTTGCCATTTTAAGTATACGTTTGTTGATAAAGCAGCATGGAACCACACATCCAGCTCTGTATTCAGCACATCTAAGCTGTCATTTGATAAACAGTACTTACTGAGATTTCAATCAACCTTTCAGGTCAACCACTCCCAGCGTCTACGAGAGTCACCGCTGAAAGTGTGGATTTTGGCTAGAACAGACGGCACTGTTACTACCGCTCATTGTACTTGCATGGCAGGTGTAGGTGAAGCGTGTTCGCATGTTGCCGCGACACTTTTCGCCATTGAAACTGCTGTGAGGCTGAGGGACTCTCTGATTTACACAGTTAATGCACGCCAGCCAAGCGTTCCGGCGTTGTTCGGACAACAGCCTTGTTCGTGCGCACTGATTTGTCCTAATCGCGGGCGAACTAAACATTCTAAGGCTTGGCTGTGTCTTGTCTTTAGAAGCACAAGGTACAGCTTGTTCTGCAGCCGAAAATAGCGCAAATCGTTATGGTGAAGCCAGAGACGCGTCCGCAGAACAGATCTCGTCGTTGCTAACCTCCCCACTACGATTCCAGACAGCGGCAAGTGTTCTCAAACGTGGCGGTTTCCGGTCCTCTCGTTCCCGGATGTGACGTCCGTGCAACCCACGTAGCGAAGCTGAAAAGTGAGGCTCCGATGTTTCACACTGGGTTAATCCCGAGGGTTCATTAAGGTATTTCTCAGTTAGGAGGTGACACACACGTTTGGCTGTGACGGAGATAACGACGTCACTGACGGTATGCCCGCAGTCCGCCGTTGTCGCTCGCGTTTGATGCAGGGGCGGATCCAGGTTTTTTCTGAGGGGGGGGGGTCAGCTTCTGTCAATGATGATGATAATGATGATGATGATAGTAGTCTTTCTTATTTACCGAAATTTACCGTTTTTCCTGACGATAAACCCGGGTTTTATACGGCCAAAGCAACACCTGTAGCCCTCCGTGGTGGTTCAGTCAGCTCAGGCGTTGAGCACGAGATCGCGGGATCAAATCACGGCCGCGGCGGCCGCATTTCAATGGAGGCGAAATGCACAAACGCCCGTGTTCTTGCGTTGTAGTGCAGGTTAAAGAACCCCCGGTGGTCAAAATTAATCCGGAGCCTTCCACTACGGCGTGCTTCATAATAGAACTGGTTTTGGCACGTAAAACCCTCGAAAGAGGAAGAAGACCTGTAGCGAAGCCAGGTATCGGTTTCTCCGAGCTTATAGGAAAATGACGTTACCCAATACAGCCATGTGCTTGGCGGCTGCGCCTGATAATACAGGGTGTTCAAAACTGAGCTTTATGGTTTTCTTAAAGTCACTGGGAAGATCCTCACTGGGAAGCACGCGAAGACCACCTGTGCAAATAAGTTATGTGGCTAGGGGGCACTAAGTGAGATGATAATTATCGCTGTGAACAGCCCAATTAACTAAAGTTGAAGAATTATTTTTTGTTGACTGCAGTAAGTGGGTATGTTTCTATTGAAAACTTAGAGACAATCGAGTTTCTACACAGTATCAGTCGGAAGAATTATTCTAGCGTGTCCGTGCTCCGAGATATCAGACTCCAAATTTCAATTGTCGTACTGCGCAGAATAATCGAGAATAAAGACGCGACAATTCTCATGAATTCCCGTGAGTGATCATGAAGCTCAGTGACCACTTCTGTGGAGGGATGGCGGTGCCATCTTCTCTCTTGAGTCGTGGTGGTGTGTTGACTAGAGGAACGTTCTTGAATACGGGCGTAACGCTCCCCTCCAACGCAGCAACCACTACGCTGGTTGTTTACGATATGCGAATCACCGCGTATGAAGACTCACGACGCCACCTACAAGAATAACGATGTGGCGTAGTAGGCGATAGCGCGAGCCAGCGTTTTCATGTTTTGTTTCCCACGCGACGTCATCCTTTTACAAAAGGCGCGCATCTGCTCCCGTTTCTCTAACCACGCGACGCCATACTAGGCCTGCCCGCTGGCGTTGGCCGCTGACGTCACGCTCCCCCACTTCCCAGCCGCGGCTTGAGGCTTCGCCCCGCTCCGCGAGGACGCCCACTCAGATAAACGGATCCGGCGGGCTTGAGCCTCCTATGCTTAATGTACGACAATAAAACTGCGAAGTTACAATGAAAAACTTTTAGCGTACGAACGGTACTGCGCTCGTACTGGATATTGTCAACGTGTAACTGTGATCACAATGAGTCGCGGCTACAGTTAAAAAAAGTTGCCTATGCGTAGTTCTTAGTTTAGCTGTTAATTGTTATTTATATATGAACACTTCAGCGAGAGATCCCTTTCATTAAGCAGGTTGGTCGCGGAACCGATGACCGCCAATGAGGCAACCGATGACACACCAAGGGGGAACTAAGTTCATCAGGCGCGAAGGCGCTCGCGCGGACATCGGCGTGCTTGGCAAAAGGGACGTCCCCTCGTTCATTCGACGCCACCGACGGGACGAGTAAGGCACGGCAGGCGCCAGGAGGTCCAAGGTGTTCATGAGAAAAAATAACTACGGCAACTTCGCGACACCACACTCCTACGGAATACAACTAAGCTTGTGAGTGAGCTAGCTTTACTTCTACATGGCTGATACCACTTGTACTCGCGAAAAATACTTTTGAAGAATGCTGGTGGCCATATTTTTTTTGCGACAGGGCCATCCCCCTGTCAGCGAGGGGGCGATGCAGAAATCTGAGGGGGGGGGGTCAGGACATCCGGACATCCCCCCTGGATCCGCGCCTGGTTTGATGTCGCGATGTTTACTCGGTGGCGTGGTTAGCAGCATTCGCCCGCCATTGGCGCTTGCGATCCTTCGAAAATAGATTGCTTCAAAATTAAATCTGTCCCTTACGTCATCACTTGGTTCCCGGCTCACATGGGCCGGAACGTCTCTCCCCGCTCGATCAACCCCAATGAGCTGGCCCACGACCAGGCGCGAGGTCTCGTCAACGGCACCGGTACGAAGGGCCCGGCTTTGCAGGGAATTACCGGACCATGCACCCGCTGCTTACTTTCCCCGACATCACTGCTCACTACCAGCTGGGACGCGGGCAGTTCCCGGCTCCTCACCGGAAGCTGGGCAGACCCAGGCGCGGATCCAGGGGGGGGTGCCCTGACCCCCCCCCCCCCCCCCGGCCCCCCTCAGATTTCTGCATCGCTCCTCGCTGGCAGCTAGGGTGATGGCCCTCTCGCAAAAATATGGCCTCCTGCATTCTTCAAAAGTATGTTTTCACGAGTACCAGTGGTATAGCAGCGATGTAGAAGTAAAGCTAGCTCGCTCACAAGCTTAGTTGTTTTCCGTAGGTGTGTATTGTCGCGAAGTTGTCGTAGTTATGTTTTCTCATGAACATTTGGACCTTCTGGCGCCGGCCGTGCCTTACTCATTCCGTCGGCGGCATCTTGTAAACGAGGGGACGTCCCTTTGTCAAGCACGCCGATGTCCACGCGAGCGCCTTCGCGCCTGGTTAACGGAGTTCCCCCTCAGGGTGTCATCGGTTGCCTCTTACTGTCACCTGGAAAAGCCAGGGGCGCGGCGTAGCGCGTTCACGCCGGAGAAAAGAGCTAACAAAGCGGAGAGGTGTCGACAGCAGCAATGTGAATGCAGACAACGCGAACACACAGCGAAAGCAGTACCGTGGAAAAGCGGAGAATGCGTCGAAGGACCACGAGTCCGAGGACGAACGTCACCGTCTGCAGTCGCTCACGCAGGAGAAACTTCAGGCGGAGCGACTTGCCGCGCCTCCTCCCGGCGGCAACATGCTGCCTAGGATGGCGTCGCGTGGTAGACGAAACTTAAAAGAAAAAAATCTGTCAGCCCTTCCACTGGGGTGGAGATGGTATACCAGCGAAGGTGTACTATGGTGGGAATTATGTATTTCCAATTATGACTATTAAGATGTGATGGTGTAATTGGTTAATTGAACTATTGAAGAATGAGAAATATATATGATCTGGTGGTTTTCATTTATTTAGTCACCACAGGGACCATGACCTTACGGTTGCTAGGGCACACCGCCATAGGGCGTACGGCAAAGGTTGGCACGTTCTTCATAAACACGTCACCATACGCCGCGCGCTTTCGGTACGAACGCGGGCAAAACGCCGCCGCCGTCGACAACAGTTTTACGCGTTGCTGGTGCTGCTACACGTCCAAGTTTATACAGCTCCTCAGAATTTTGAGAATGACAGCCCATAAACAAATGTCATGAAACAAAACACCGGCAGCGCATGCCTTTTACGTTAAAGCTTCTGAGACTGTGATTGAGTCGCCAGTTCCCCTTGCGCCAGGTCGCAATTTAGGATACGCATTTCGTGCCTACAGCTAAACGTCGCCTTCCCTCCCTCCCTCCCGTCACCCCCCACGGCCTTTCGCGCGACGGAAGAAGTCGCGTTTGCTCTCCGCCGTGCGTTCCCTCCCCCTGAAAGCGCGCGTCCCTCGCGCGCTTTCACTCGCACATACAACATACGGCCAATGAAAGTTTTCTTCTACACGCGGACAAGACCATCGGGGACTGAGCCCTTAACACCTTCGCTGTAACAGGAGCAGATGCGCGCCTTGTGTAAAAGGATGACGTCCCGTGGGAAACAAAACATGAAGGAAAAGACGCGGGCTCGCGCTCTCGGCTACTGCGCCACATCGTTCTTCTTGTAGATGGCGTCGTGAGTCTTCATACGCGGTGATTCACATATCGTAAACAACCAGCGTAGTGGTTGGCGCGTTGAAGCGGAAGCGTCAGTCTTCCAAAGCAAACAAAGGTGTCTCAGCCGAACACAAAGAAGCTTCTTAAGGAAATCAAGGTGTCTTAACATAATTCCAAAGATGGACCCGTGCTTAGGGTAAGGCAGTGCAAAAGGAGACACGGGCCAAAACGCAACATTTTCCTTTTGCTGCCATCTGTACCCAAGTCAAAAAAAGTTATTTTTCGTGTTTCTTATTTTATCAACCGGTGGGGGTAGTTGTAAATTATTTTTGATAAAAAAATTACACCATCTTCCCGTAGGGGAACCCTGAGTAGTATGCGAAGCAGCCACGGGGTCGACTCAAGGTAGTTTTATCAGCTGTATAAACTTGGACATAGAGCAGCACCAGCAACGCGCAAAACTACTGTCGACGCCGTCGCCGTTTTGCCCGCGTTCGCACCGAACGCGCGCGGCGTTGGTGACTGTTGCCGGTGCCTCTGGGACGCCTACCGTCGCGCCTCTAACCTAAGCTGCTTCGCATTATCGCGCGCGGAGCCGCAGGTATTGCCATTCGTTGCTCAATCCGGAGAGGAGAGGAGCGTCGGAAAGGAGAGGAGGAATGCCGAGAGGAGAGGAGTTGAGACAAGGAGAGGAGGGGGAGGATGATGCGCATGCGCAGTAGGGGTGTGGACAACGCACGGCGGAGGGAGGGAGGGAGTGACATAGCCCCGACCATAAGATGCTTCGCATCTAAAAGGTTCGCGATTGTTCGAAGAGCTCGTGCGGGAAAAATGCACGGTTGTTGTCGGTGAGCTGGTGACCCGCCAAAAAGGGGTGAAATTCTGCTTACTGAAATTTGCGGCGCCGTGCATGAAGGGACTCCCGCGTCAGTTCAGCAACGTACTTATATTGTTGCTTTGCACCTCTAGCTACATGCTGCCAAATGTTTAGTTCTGCAAATGTCGTGGGTTAAAGGGGATTTTTTTAATTCGGGCATTTCAAAGAGGCAAAACGCAACAAAAAGGCGTTGAATCGGCATAAGTAATTTCTTACTAAGCGAATAATTTATTTACGCAGGTTATATATTATAATTTCTTGTTTAGAATGGTGCAGACGTACTAGAGAATATCATCTGCATTTCGAAAGTGTGGTGTGTGGCCATTTTCCCGGACTGTTCTAGAAGACCCGAGTTCGAAGACCTGCCGTCCACCAGTGTAACAGGAGAGAATGTGGAAAACGGTGAAGACACTAACGCTGACATAGCCCTGTCGAGTAACACTCTGAACAATAAGAATATTATTCCGAGAGGCGTTACTGCGCATGAGATTTCTCCAGTGCCGAAATTAGGAATAACCAAGGCAAGAAACTGTGAAGCTAGCACAGTTCTAACTTCATCGCTTCACCAAGCCAAGTTGAACATGATGACAGCCGTGAAACGCCTGTAAGTGGTTCATGTGGAAAGGGAAATGTTGACGCTTTCTTCTGCAGCCCTTGAGGGAGCACGGCTCAGCGCCAACGGGAAGGGGTAAGTGGGGGAGAAAGGAGGATAGGGTGGAGTCGCCATAGCTGGGCGAAGCAAAACCGGCAGGCTGTGGCGGCACGTATCAGGCCGGGATGGAAGGCCTTGGTGTGCTGCAGAGACTGCAGGGGGTGTTGTTCCGGGCCTGTTAGGCCCGGGGTGGGATGGGAGGCCGCGAGGCCGTCCCGCTTGCAGGAATGATGTCTTAGAGGCGTGCGGAGAGCCCTGACGAGTCAAGGTACTCCACGACGCCTCGAAGTGCAGGAAGGTGGTGTCGGCCGGGGAAGAGGAGGTCTTCCTCCTTGCCAGAGGGGAGGCCCAGGCGGCGGAACTCCTGCAGGAGTGGGCCCCGCTGCTGGAGGTACGCCGGGCAGGCCAGCAGGAGATGCTCGATGGTCTCCGGCTCCCCGCAGGAAGAGCAGGCCGGGGACGTCGCTCGTCCTAGTCGGTGGCTGCGTGCTGCCGTCCAGCTGCAGCCGATGCGGAGCCGGAGAAGGAGCGAGGTCTCCCTGCGAGCCAGGCCTCGCTGGGGGAGTGGACGTGGGGGGCATCCCAGTGCCACCCGTTTGTCTGGGTGGTGGGTCGCCAGGTGTCGCCGCAGCCTCAGTCCTGTGAAGTCGCCCTCCGTCACGGCCCGACTGAGGGGCACAGTGATGTGGTGGGCGTCCTTCGCCAGGGTGTCGGCTGCCTCGTTGCCCGGGATCCCTACGTGGGCGGGGATCCAGTGCAGGGACACCGGGTGGCCTGCGTCCTGCAGCGCTGTCAGCCGGGTGGACAGCAGTGCGACTCCAAGACTGGCGCTTTCTGGCCTCTGCAGGCCGAGGAGGGCTGCCTTGGAGTCGCAGAGGATAGCCGCCGGTACCTCAGGGAGTTCCTCGGAGAGTAGGTCGACGGCCAGGCGGAGGCCTGCCACCTCCGCTGCAGTCGAGCTGGCGTGTCTGGGCAGTCGACACTGCCTGCTCTTCTGCAGGGCTGGTGCCGTGCAGGGCGCCGTGGCAGAGACGGTGTCCGGTACCACCGATCCGTCGACGAACACCAGGAGGTGGTCTCCGAGGGTCTCCTCCAAGAGGCAGGCGGCCGTCTGCTGCAGGGCGCAGGTAGGCGAACGCCTCTTGAAAGTCCCGGGAAGCTCCGTGGCGATGGGGACTGGAGGCCTCTGTGGTGGGGGCAGCTGTACCGCATTTGCAGGAGGATTGCCCACCACCTCCTCGTAGAGGCGGCACAGCTGACCCATCCTTGAGGATGGCCGGGACTGGAGGCGATGCAGCAGGCCTCTGCCTTCAGGAGCGTGGTGGAGGCGGTCGACGTGCCTTAGGCCCTGCTGCAGGAAGAGGAGCGACAGGGGCCATGCTCCAGCCTCCGCAAGGGTAGCGGCAATCTGGGAGCTCCGGGGGACGCCCAGGCAGAGTCGGATGGCCGCCCGGTGCTGCAGCTCCAACTTTTCGAGGCAGCGTGGCGGCAGCGCCACCAGCGGGAGGGCGTACCGCAGACGTGATGTGGCCGCCGCCTCGTAGAGACGCAGGGCCCACTTGACCGAGCAGCCCTCTCCAAGGGCAAGGAGCTGCGACACGGCCTTGCGGACCCTGATGGTCTGGGTCTGCATGGCCCCGACTGCCGATAGCCAGGTTAGCCGGTGGTCGATGCGCAGCCCAAGGTAAGACACAGTCGTACTCCATGGGATGCGCACGCCTTCCAGCTGCAGCCGGGGAGCTGAGCGCCGTGCCGCTGCTCTCGGGTGGACGAGGAGGGCCACCGTCTTCCCCGTCGAAACCGAGAGTCCGATGCTTCCCAGGTAGGCGGCTGTGGTGTCCAGGGCTCTCTGGAGGGCCAGGCGCACGTGGCGGCTTGACTGCGGCGGTCCCCGCACCCACAGGGCGATGTCATCCGCGTAGATGGAGCACTCCACCTTGTAGTGAGGGTCAGTCGGCAGTGCAGCAGGCAACCGGGCCAGGGCGAGGTTGAAGAGAAATGGGCTCACCACTGACCCTTGTGGTACGCCTGCTGCCACCGGACGGGGAGTGCTCCTTGCATGGCCCACGCGGACCCTGAGGGTGCGGTCGTTCAGGAACGATGACAGGAACCGCCGCAGGTTGCCGCCTATGCCCAGGAGGTCCAGAGCCTGCTGGACGACCCATGTGGGAGGCCATCGAACGCCCCCTTGACGTCGATGAGGAGGAGCATGGCGAGGTCTGCGCTGGCCCTGGCGTCCTCCAGGGTGGAGACGACGTCTGCAATGGAGTCCGCAGTGCACCTTCGGCGCCGGAAGCCTGTCTGCTGGTCCGCGAGGAACCCGCAGGCGCGGGCCACCCATTCTAGCCGTGCCAGAGCGATGGCCTCCATCACCTTGCAGGCAGCGGAGGTGAGGGAGACCGGTCGGTAGGAGGACAGCTCATTGGCCGGCTTATTGCTCTTCAGAATGGGGGCCACGATGGCTGTGCGCCAGGCCTCCGGCACTTGTCCTGACCACCAGATGTTGTTGTAGCAGTCGAGCAGGCGTCGTTGCTCACTGGTGGCCAGGTTGCGGAGCATCTGGAGTGTCACTCCGTCTGCTCCTACTGCACTGCGACGCTTGCCCCTCCTCAGGGCCGTCTGCAGCTCGTGGAGAGTCAGTGGGTCCTGGCAGATGGCCGCGATCTGGCTGGTCGCCCACTCCGGATGCAGCTCCAGCAGGCAGGTAGGCGGGTTGGCAGGGGGATGTGAAACGCCTGCGCAGCTCTGCATCTAGAAGGCAAGAAGAGGCGAATAAGACTGCCTAGGACAGATCCAGCTTACATTCGTTGAATGAGCAGTAAAGCGCAAACGTCCAAGAAAGTGCAATAGCACAAAGAAAGACTGGCGGTGCTTTATCTGCAAACACCAGGCTCTGCTTGGATTCAGAGTGTGTAGTGTGAACAGTGGGTTCGTGAGGACTGCGTGGGTGCTCACGGAGTTAATTTAAAGTGCTTCTCCTGCAAGAACTGAACTAACTAATTTTTTTTGAGACGGCCTCGTTTTGATCCACGCAGCTTCTCGTGTTGCCCCGCAGGGTGGGACAAAATGAGATTTCTGACATTTATTATTTCTTTTTTTCTTAAACTTTTGAACAGTGGGAATATAGGTATGTTCATGTAATGTGTACCTTGTACCCAAAAGAATGTTTCTGTCTTGTGGTTTTATGGTGCTGAATGAAATATTTTTTTTGATATTCACTATTTGCAAATTTCTTTCTCATTTTGCCCTGCCTTCCTCTCACCTATAACGATTCTGCAACAGATCATCCCAAAATTTATTATCATGAACAATACGGACTTGCATGTATTATCATGCAGGCACAGCCGCCAAGCACATGGCTGTGTTGGGCAACATCCTATTCCTGTAAGTTCGGAGAAACCGATACCTGGCTTTGGCACAGGTGTTGCACTAGCCGTGTAGAGGCGGGTTTATCGTGAACAGAAATGTGAATTTCGGTAAATAAAAATGACTATTATCATTATCAACATCAGTGACAGAAGCTGACACCCCCCCCCCCCCCCCCCCTCAGAAAAAACCTGGATCCGCCCCTGGGCAGACCTCAGGCCTCGGTGCTGAGAATGCTGCAGACGGGCTCCTTCCCATCTCGATCCAGGCTGAGCCACTACGCTCCGGGTGTGGATCCCCGCTGCCCTGACTGCGACGAGGAACGGTCCACCTTGAATCACATGCTGTGGCAATGTTCTGCGTTGCACCACTCGCCTTTCAACAGGCAAGAAGACTGGGAAGAAGCTGTCAAGAGCGACGACCTTCAAGTCCAACTTCGGGCTGTCCAAAGGGCCTGCGACAGGGCTGAAGATCACGGTCTTCCGCCCTCGGTGCAGGTGCGGCCCGTGACTACGACAAAGTAGTCCCTTGTAGTACAAAAAAAAATCAGGCAAGTTTGCACTCGGTCGCGCAAAGCTTAGGCACAGCGAAGCTTACTGGCTGCTACTGTTAGGTATGAACTTGTTTGCTGCGAGGTCTTAACTTGGTTTAACTTAACTACGCATGTAGGAAGGTATTCTCGAGCTATCATTTTCGGAGGTACCTTCCCTTTCGCGACATTTCGCGTGACTATATTTGCGGACAACTTTCTGTGGCAATGAAGGGAAAGCTACGGCGTCAAAGCGCGCACAAATGAGAGCGCTTCTGAAAAGAGTCCCGCGTTTTAATCTACGTTGGTTTGGGCTGGGGAAGAGAAAACAAACAGCTTATTCGCAACAGTTAAATAATACAGAACACACCAATGAGTGTGAAAGTTTACTTATTTTGCGGCTTTTTCCTTTCGCGTCTGGGCAAACGCGAAACCATCGCACGTGGAAGCTGCGTCTATTCAGCGTCTGTTCCGAGCAACTAAAAGCCCTGTCAAACGCTGCCGGACTACTTGGCGCGGTAACACATGTGCAGCACCAACGCGCCCGTAGCTTTCCCTTCATTGCCACAGAAAGTTGTCCGCGAGTATTTATAGCGCTGGACGCGTCGGCGTCTATAGGAGCGACAGCGTTCCTGGCATGCCACAAGCGCAGGCAAGCTCACCAAGGTTGGCACAGTGCCAAGAACGCTGCTGCTTGCCGACGCAGACTCTCTTGGTGTACCTTTGAAGGACACGTTTAACCTGGACTTGGTAGACGAGAATTACCCGCCCCTCACCATTCCCTTACCCCCCATCAGTGTTCAATCTGGCGCCAGATCCAGACCAATGCACTTATTTCTCCATATCTAGCACATTTATTTTACCCTGGTCTCAATAATCCACAGTGTACCAGCTGCCAAGCGCCCCGGGCAGATCTTTTCCACTGTTTGTGGAGCTGCCCCAAGCCCATGGCGGTACAACCTATTCCCAACCCTTCCTTTTCCACGTGGGAGGCCGCTCTTCGGGCCACTTGCTCGGATGACCAGCCCTGGCTGGTGGACCGGGCCTGCCTAGAGATGTCGGCCAGGGGGCTCCCGGACATATAGGGGCCCAACCACATTTAAATAGATGAAATAAAGTTTTTATCCATCCATCCATCCAACCTGGACTTAGCCAGTGTTCCATGTGTACAGACGATCGTATGGGGAGCCACTATTGATCTTGTGTATCACAGACAGACAATCATTCAAAATATTGCGTTGGGGACAAAGAGACGGCAGCGTGTTACTACACTAATCACCGAGCCGTCTTTGTGGCAATAGAGAAGCTACCGGACGTTGAGCAAAAAAAAAAAAAATACACATGTGTCACATAATGTGTATACCGTGCGTGTGTCATTGAAGCAGCAGTAAGCATGACAATCAAGCTAATCTTAGACAAGCAGGCAAGCTAAGAATAACCAGCTAAACCTTCGCTCACGCTACGTATATCCTGACATAGACGATGTACTGCTACCTTTTTTTCTCCTGGCCAGCGAGGCCTTGGACGATCAGCTTAGCCTGATTGACAGGGCACGCAGGGCGGCGACGGCGAGCGGAGCCCTGGACTGAGAGCCCCCCCACCGCGAGCCAAGAGCCTCCGATCTTCGAAGACTCACCGCGAATCTTACCATTGCTCAATAAAAGTTTCCATCCATCCATCCATCCTGGCTCAGCGCGCTGTGGAGAGAAGAGAGGCAGGGGTCGGGAAGGCAGAAAGCTGACGAGGAGGAGACCGCGTGCGCATGCACGCGGTCTCCTCCTCCTCTTTCGGGTTGCCATGTCTACCACGGCTACGCACCACAAATTATGGTTGGCTTAAACAGCTTCGCTGTTAATAAAGTTTCTTATCTGTCTGTCTGTCTGTCTGTCTGTCCGTCCGTTACGTAAGACAATGAATGGCTCATACCCTCTTAAGCAATGGCTCATACCTCCGTAAACGCGCAGCCTTCCCATTACGACGATACAAGAGAAGTGAAATTCAACGCTGGAATGATGAGCGGCAACGCAGCCAGCTGTGGAAGAAGACGACGACGACGAATGCGGGAGCAGTGGCACGAGCGCGTGCCGAGCACGAGCACGAGCGCAACCCGAGGGGCGCCAATGAGCCAGCTGCGGAAGACCGACGACGACGCTCGAGCCAATGTTGATGATGATAGTTTTCTGTACACAGGCGATTTCGCCTAGCCATATACCATAGAGTTTCATATTACTATAACTAGAGGGCAATGTGGTTTTAATACATAAATAAATAAATAATTATTCAATGGCGCTAAATCAGGCAGAACGATGCATACCCTGGTGGTAAACCATGCTTCAATCTCAAAGTCATACAAACTTTATTCAATGTATTATGCATTATATAAAACACAACATAAATAAAATTAATTTTTGCACGAAAATGTTTTAATACAGCTTCGTTTACTGCGCCGCATGCAAACGCCACCAGTTTCAAGACAGAAGTCAATCCGAAGCCTGTATTTCCCATCATTCCCATGTAGGTTGAGGCGACTTTCAGGAGAACCCCCGTAGACACTAGCGCCACTTTTCCCTCTAGGTTTTTTATTTAGAAACTCTATGCCATATACGATTTCGCCTAGAGATATAACGCTTCGCTTTAAAAGGGTAAGCTTGAATGTGCAAGCAAAGCAAGTCGAGGGCTGTAGTGGCGGCCCGAAAGGGAGGGGGGTGTTATGGGGGCGATCCCCTTTTCCCTGCGCAGAATATTGCGATGCTGGTGTTAATGATTTAATGGTATCCCCTGTGAAACAGGCCAATGAGAAATAGTCACCTAGCCTGCTTGATTTAATCAGGTGTGCTGTGCATGTTTTTTAGCGTGAGCTACACAGGCCGAGGTTGAGCAGTTTCGCGTGGCTCCTGGAGAGCTGTGCTGCGCATGCGCGAGGAGCAGTGACGTCACACGGCGCACAGCTGGCGCGCCGGGCGTTTGCGCTGGGCGTTTGATCGTTTGCGCTGGGCGTTTGCCAGTGTGGTATAGCCATAGAGAAGGAGAGCGAAATTGCTACTCAGAGGCGCAGAAGAGCGGAGAAGCTTATCATCGGATCCCGAAGTAGGTGCCTGGCAATTAGCGGTTGAGCGTAGGAAGAACGAACAGAAGAAGGCTAAACGTGCTGCGGAGACATCGGAGCAAAGGGGGAAACGTCTAGCAAAGCGGTGTCGCCAGGAGGCTGAGCGACGTGCCCGACCATCTCAGCAGCAGCAACAAGACGGGAGAACGCCCCCAGCGCTCGCTCTGATCGGACGTATTTTTCCGTAACTCCGGATTTTCGCCCCGTTTGTTGGTGTTTTCCCTGCCACTGGAACGCTGTTCTTGTGGACCGCTTTGGCGGTCATAATCACTACTGGCGCCTATTTACAAAGTCCGTCGGCATCTACACCCGCCTGCTGCGGCGTCCAGCCCGAGTTCTAGTGCGGCCTTGCGCGTGCGAGTGCCTCCGCGGCACTCGCCGCCTCGGCACAGAGCATCGAAGTTGTCGTCCGCTGTGTCAAAGGTCCGGAACGTTACCGATGCAACTGCCATTCTCGCCAGGAGCGTCTCCATCTTGGGGACGAGTGCAAAGTGCGAAGAAAGTAACCTGAGGATGGATACCACCAGCATGGAACACAGCATCCCTGCAGTCACGGCGCACACCTCGGCCAAAAGAATGACGGAACCTAGTAGCCTTCCAGCGGATGAAAATGCAGCTCCAGCGGCGCCAAAACGTTTTCGCTCATCGCCAGGCCTACCAACTCCACCGACACATACGCCTCCGGTGTCACCAACGACATCGTGGTACAAAGTGGTTATCAAGCCTCGTGCTAGATACGACATGTCCACTCTGCCCAGCCGTACCATTCAAGCGGCTCTGGATGCCTGCCTCGAGAAGTCCAGATTTCAAGGTTTCGCCCTACACAAACCTACCAATACCGTCTCAGTATGGGTGCCTGCTATGGCACTAGTTTATAAGCTCCACGAACTGCTACATATCCAAGTCTCAGAAGAATGTGTCCTTCCAGTCCAGGCGTACCTCGCCAGTGGTACTGATTTAAGGCGCTATGTGGTTAATGGTGTTGACCATGACGAAGAACCTGAAACGCTCCTGCAGGAACTATCATGTCCTACGCACAAGGTGGTCGCTGCTCGCTACCTAGGTAGCGGTCGTACGTGCCTAATCACGTTTCAGGGTCCTAATTCCCCACCTGAACGTATCCTGTACTACGGCTGCGTATTGCGCCCGCGCCCATTCAAACGCTCCGTTGTGTACTGCTACTCCTGCTTTAAACAGGGATACATGAAGTCATCGTGCCCCTTTCCACCTAAGGACGACAACATGGAGCCTGACCCATCAGCATCCTTTCGATGCGGCCTATGCCAAACAAATGATCATGACATCAATTCCCCGACATGCCCTACTAAGTTGAAAGCTACTAAGAAAGTTCGACAATGGCACTCTCGGCAGCAACCAAGGACCTCTCAAGGTCCATCGATGAAACAAGTCCCTGTGTACAACCGTTACGCCGTTCTAGCATCGCTGGAAGAAGGCGATAGCCAGGTGACAACAGCAAGTACAGCGACAAGTCGGCAACGGCCAAAGCTACACATAGCGCAGCCGTTAGGGCGTCCATTTCGCGACCACAACGGCAACGGGCATCACAATCGATAGAAGACACGCCGCCTCCCTTGGCGAATGAAGAATTCCGGATCGACGCTCGCCTCGCCACTCTCGAAAAGGCAATCCAGCGTCTCAAGGAACGCCGTACACTGCTCCAGCGTCGTCATGACGGAGCGCGGGCATCACAATCGACGTCGACGTCCATTCCTGCTCACGTGGTTAACCCAGCATCTATGTCACAGTCTCTTTTACCCCAAGAACTCTTGCGCTTCGTTGCGCAACAGCTCTAGCATCTCACCTCGGTTCTAGTGGCCAACCTCAACCTGTGATGACTGCTACGTCTTCAAGTGCGCCAGAAGGCATTTTACAGTGGAACTGCCGGGGCATCGCCGGGAAGGTCGGAGAGCTGCGCCAGCGTCTCAGATATGGGGAACTGCGTGTTTGGGCTCTACTGCTTCAAGAAACTAACGCCCTGCCACCCATTTCAGGATTTGTGGCATACTCATCACCTTCAATGCTGGACCGTAGGAGTGCTACGCCTGATGTCCCTCCAGGAAAGGCTGCCGTTTATGTACGATCCACCCTTTATCAGTCCCGTGTTGATCTTTCACGGTGGTGCACTTTATGGCAAGAAGTCGTGGCCGTATTGGTTCGTCTCCAACGCACAGACGTTATCATCGTTTCGTACTATGCACGCCCTTACAGTGGTCGTGCGGCTCGGTTGTGTCTCGGCTGGTTGGCGCACCTACGACCGAAACATCCTGGTTGCCCCATTATGGTAGCATGGGATTTTAACGCGCCCCACACCACATTGGGTTACGCCATTTCCAGTGCGCGTGGTACGTTTGTGCTGGACACATTTATGGACGCCTAATTCACGCTGCTTAATAATGTGTCAGTGTCTACTCGTTGGCGGGACCACCCTCGCGCGCCGCCACACTCACCGGACCTGTCTTGGTGGCTAGGAAGGACGACTGTCTCGTGGTCATGTAAACCCGACTGCTGGGGAAGTGACCACCATCCGATTCACATTGGCTTACCTTCGGGCGAAACAGGCCGCCTTCGCCGGCTGTGCCGAGTGGTGGACTGGGATCGATATAGGGCGGTATCGGAAAGCACTGTATCCAGCTTCATGCAGGACCCGTCCTATTGTCTTAGTGCGGCACTAGTTGAAGCAACCCGTACTTCGTGGGTGGATGAATCGCGAACCGCTCCAGATTTGCAACTTCTGCGTCTCTGGGCGTCACGCCGCCAAGCAGAACTTGCATCAGAACGTGACCCTTCATCAAATCTCCTCCGGTTGGAGGCCCAACGCCTTACTCCAGTTGCTCGGCGCCATAAACACCGCTTAGAACGTGGCCACTGGATAGACTGGTGCTCTTCCCTCAGCCCTTCGTCGTCCAGTGCCTCTATTTGGCGCAACTTCCGTGTAATGGCACACGATCGGCGGCCTCCAGAACCTGCAGCCTGCGCGCTGTTAGCATCTGGCCAGACACCAGCAGTATTCGCCGAAACGGTCGCCCACACCTTTTTTCCTGCTTTGGACACAGCTCCGCCTCCTTTCGTTGTTCAAAACAGCCTTACCACGGACGCAGGCACGCCGCCTACGCTCGCCGACATCGAGGGTATACAAGCTGCCTTCACTATGGCGGATTTTTTGCGGAAATAGACCTGTCGAAGCCAGGCAAGGCACCAGGACCGGATGGCATACCGTATGAACTGTATAAGAACACGGAAGGCAAGGTTCTCGATGTGTTGTTAGGTGCCATAAACGAAGCTTGGCCTGCAGGAGCCATTCCTGTTACTTGTGCGTCATGCAGAAATGGTCCCTATTCTCAAACCCGGAAAGCCCCCGGACAATATCGCTTATATGCGCCCAATAGCGCTAACCTCAACGTTAGACAAGCTGATGCAGCGTATGCTCGCGACACGCATTAATTACATGGTGGCTCGAGCGATACTCCTGGTATCATCCTGGCCAAATTGGGTTGCGTCCTCATCTGGGCACCGAGGATGGCCTTGAGTACCTTTCTATGGTTCTCATCGGAGGCCGCTCCCGAAGAATTCGCACTATTCCGGCAATGGACATCCGCAAAGCGTATGGCCATGTGAGTCACGAAGCAATTGTTCGAATTCTCCATTGGCTTGATTTCCCTAGCCGTGTCTGCTCATTTGTCCAAGCCTTCCTGCACGCTCGCAACTTCTCCATTCGCCTGGATGGCCACGCAGGAGGTCAGTTTGTCGCACATCGGGGTGTCCCACAGGGATCTGTGCTCGCACCAGTCCTTTTCAACATCTCCCTCCTTCCTCTTAAGCTAGTGACGATACGTAACACACAATACGTAATGTATGCAGATGACATCACCGTTTGGTCAGTTCATCCTAAAATCTGCCGCCAAGAACAAGCGCTTCAAGAGGTCCGGAACGTAATACACAACTGGTGTGCTCAGATAGGACTTGAAATTTCCAAGGACAAGACAACGTACATGTCAGTAGCGAACAAGTACGGGCGCCGTCTACTGGTACTCCGACCTCTTCTGTTAAATCTGGATCAGCAGCCACTACACGAGGCTTCAAATCTCCGTGTACTCGGCCTTGAAATGGATGCCTCCGGATCTGCGGGACCATGGGTCAAGAAGGCAAAGCAACAAACCGCAGAAACGATACAGTTGATACGTCGGATTGCGAAGAAATCTGGCGGAGCGCGCACCGACATGGCTCGCCTTCTTGTCCGTTCCGTACTGCAACCACGACTCGTCTACGGAGCCCAGTTTCAACACCACGAAAACAGAATGGGCGCGCCTTGAGGTCAATAATCATGAAGCAATGCGTGCCATAACGGGACTGCCACGTCTAACTCCGCTGCCAACCTCACAGGCCGAGTTCCAACTCAACACTCTTGACGAACTGGTGCACCAGCGTCGATGCGCGCGCGCCCTTAAGCCGTCGAGGCTCGCTGCACTGGTCCGGTGCATGGGACTTGAAATAGACAACCCAGCTTCAACGACAGCCGATGTAGCTCCCTGGAACAGGGTACAATTAAGTGACAATAAGCCTCTTGGTCGTCTGCATAGCCCGGTTCTACGCCAGGCGAACGCTCAAGTTTCCCGACTTCGTCGCACCGATGATATTCAAGACGATTCGACTCTCGTAGCATACACTGACGCCAGTGTTAATAATACCACGATTCACACAGCTCTCGTGTGCCCATTGATACCAGAGGCAGGCCAGACGTGCTCGTATGTTGCCGATCCTGCACCGCCGGCTTATCTTGCCGAGCTTGCCGCCAAACGGGACGGCTTGGCCGCGTTGCTCGCTTTTGTTCAAGCTGCTCAATATTCTCAGCTCATCATTCGCACGGACTTGACTCAAGCCATCCACAACATACGTAGGGTATCTCGGTCCTCTCTTCTCTCGGATAGCATTCACCGTATTGCTGCCACTACGAATTTAGTGATACGCGTTCAGTGGGTGCCTCGAGCAGCCCTGCCGGGTCTACTTGAAGCAGATTTGGCAACCCACCCTGAGAACATAACGTACCCACTTCCGCATTTTCTTGAAGACGCCTGCGGGCAACTGCTCCGGGAAAAGGAAAACATCCGACGTACCACACGAGCTCTTATACCTCCGTGTGGGTCAGACCTCCCTGGTGGGTTAACCCGCCGAGAGGAGGTTACGTTACGGAAGCTGCGTGTCGGGGTCGCACTCACCCCGTCTGTGACCACTCTCTGGGCACAACAGTAGCGTGGTCCCTATGATACATCATGCCCATTTTGTGACACTACGATTCAAAATGTGGCAGTGACACACCTATTATGGACGTCCCCAGGACTTCACCTAAGCCGTCTCCACCACCTACGGGCAACAGGCCTTCGGCCTGGCCGCCCACCCGACCTTGAACGTTGGATTCATGGGCCGTATCATCGTTCACTTCTAGATTTTTTGCATGAGTCAAGTCTGTTCGCGTATTTTTTATATACTTTGTATTATGCCTAAGGGCAAGCTTTCGAAAAAAAAAAGAAACAAGACGCCGTCGATGACGTGAAGGCTCGCCGATTGACTGACTATACGGCGCGACTCGGACCTTCGAGACGGACTTCGTAAACAATCCGTTTGAATATGTGGGCGACGTGTGTGAAAGACTGTGGCACATGAAAGACTTGACGCCGGTAAGTAGTGCCATGCGTGAAACGTTGAGTTTAGCGGCGCCGCCTGAGTGGGCTGAAACCGCGGCGCGGGTTTGTACAACGTGCAAGAACTTTTCTCGTTAAGCAGAAGATTCCACTCTTTATCGTTACCAATGGGTATCGTTACCCAACCATGCCACCAGATTTACTGGTTCTGAACGATGTGGCCGATTAGCTCAAGCTAGTATATCCTGGCATAGCCGAGCTAATTAGCCACTGCTAATTTTACGTATTACTCTCTTCGAGGCTTACACTTAATTCGCTGCATTATTATCTAGCATTTTTGTATACATCTCATTAAATTTTCCCTTCAAGATCTACCTTGTACCGCTACCTATGACTAAGAGATCAGGTCGTATCAATCTCTTCCCTGCTTTTACGCCAGTACTCTAAAAGTATCTTGCTTATCTCGACTGCATGGTTGATGCTTCCGTCCACTTTAAGCACAAGCGCTTCTGGAAGGTGTAGGGTACCTACAGTTCTCACTAGGTGAATCCCTTCGAACTCGATTAATATGTGCTGAGTGGTCTCCGGATATTTGCTGCAGCATACGCATGACTCATCTAGTTCCGAATACTTGCTTCGGTGTGTTTTGGTCCTTAGGCAACCGGTTCGAGCATTAAATAGCAATACACTTGCCCTTTGCGTTATCGTACAGATTTCCCCTTCTAATTTCATTCTTCTCATTCTTGTAAATCTCTATGGTCCTTTTTGTTTCCATTCTTTGCATCTAATTCCCTGCATCTATTTCTCTCAATCAAGAAACTATCATCATCAGCAATGAAGAAGTAAGTAAAAGTAAACTTTCTTGCAGAGGCGGGATTCGAACCCGCGTAACCAAGGTTCCACGGCGAGCGTCGTAACCACTAGTCTATACAGCCACTTTTTTTTCTTACATGGTATTTATTGCGTCATGTATATGCAAGAGAAATACTATCTGCGGAAAACGTGCAAGCACCAGCCAACACATCTCATATTCATGGCCTAGAAATGGCTTAAAATCTCGTTAAGCACACCATGCACGAGCAAAACTACAAGTAGCTTTGTTCTTAACCAGGTGGCAAGTAACTTTGATCCTAAAAAGGTGGCAACGACAAGCAACGTAACAAGAGATTGTGCCAGTCCGGTTGGAACTCTGTCAAGTCATACATGTCCTTCAAGTGACCAATCATTTGAGCGTAGTGAAATTTCGCCGAAACAACAGGTTCAGCGTTTCTGTCTAACATGCGCGTCTTCCATAAGCTGTGTAGTCCAATTAAGAAAAGCATATCAAAAGGCACGTCTTCTCCGTGGGGTGCAATCAAGTATCGGATGGTATGGTGATTCAAAATGAAGTCTTTCTTGAGAGTTCCTTGGAGCCCATCCCAAAACAATATTGCGTCTTTACAACTTATAAAGCAATGCTCTATAGTCTCAGGTACATCGCAAAGGTGACAGTTCACAGTAGATACAAAAATTCCTTGTTTGTGCAACCAAGTTTTGACAGGTAATGTTCACTGTGTAATTTAAAGAAAAACGTTTTTGTACATGGGAATAAAGACATCTTGCGGACTCGTTTAAGTACGTCTTTCCCTGGGAAACTGGAGAATGTAGAACGGTAAAGTGGAGGTGGGAAAATCATTGATATCAAATCTTTGTATAGTTGTTTTCTGGACACTGTGTAGAGATACTCAGTAAAAAATCGAACCATGAGGAACTGCACAGCGAAATATACTTCATACATAAAACCCCACAAACAAGGTCTTTCAGAATATTGAGATGAAACTACCAGATTGGGTAATGCATTGAATAAGTTCACTTGTATGAATGATCGTAGTATCGGGTGTGAAGTATCTCGAAAAAAAGAAGAAACGCCAAACAATCTGTCGCACATATAGATGCACTAGGCCAAGTCCGCCAGCACATACGGGTCTCGTCTAATAGGCTCAAAGGTGGAGGACCACACAAAAGTAGCAAATATTCTATGAAATCGTTGAATATAAGTCCGGGCACAATGAAGTATTTGCAGTACATAAAATATTTTTGTAGCCAGTGTAATGACGAAGTTAGCACAAGCGTCGCTGTGGTCGCATGGCTTCTGAAGTGAGGAAGAGAAAGACGAAAGGATCGGTGTCGCTGGTTTTGCCTCGCGCTGGCGTTTGGCTGGAACTGCTCGGGTGCTCTTTGAGCTGGACCTAACGGGATTAAACGCCAATAAACCCCATATCATTTGGAGGTGGTGGTGGTGCTGGGTATACTAACTATCCTAACAACTCGCCCTGGAACTCCGCAGCCGCACTCTGCCCTCCGCTACACCCCCGACCATGCCAGACGACGCCGGTGAGCGACCCACTTCGTCAACTGTGCAAGTCACCTGTGGTGCCGTTCGTGAACGAGACCCGGCTGTATTCAGTGGCACCGCTGATACCGACGTCGACGACTGGCTTTCGTCGTACGAACGGGTGAGCAACCACAACAAATGGGACGATCGGACAAAGCTCACCAAGGTTATTTTTTATCTTGCGGGTGTCGCCTACCTCTGGTTCCGCAACCATGAAGCAACCATTGCGACATGGAATGACTTTAAGACTGCATTCGCGGAGGTATTTGGCCGTCCTGCGGTGCGAAAGCTTCCCGCTGAACAGCGCCTTCGCCACCGAGCGCAACAGCTGGGCGAGACTTTCACTAGCTACATCGAGGACGTCATAGATCTCTGCAACCGCGTGAGCCGAACGATGACTGAGGAAGATAAGATTAAAGAAATCCTCAAGGGCATTGAAGGCAATGCTTTTCAGATGCTCATGGCCAAGAATCCTATCACCGTTGCAGCCGTAGTCACATATTGCCAAAGCTTCGATGAATTACGCCGGCAACGAGCGCTCGCCCGCCAAACTGTTCCTCAAGTGGCCTGCCTTTCCAGTTTGGTGACTGCTCACAGACAGGCTGATGACGGGTCTCTGCTGCCTCAGATCAAAGCCTTCATTCGTGAAGAGGTGGCCCGCCAGCTCTCGCTGCTCTCTCTCACCCAGGAGCCTGTCCAACCTTTGTCCTCGGCCGTGCAGCAGGCCATCCGCGAGCAGGTTGCAGAGGCCCTTCCACCAGTCCAACAGATTGCTGCACCAGCACAGATTGCTGCACCTTTGACGTACGCTGAAGTCGTGTCGCGTCCTAGACCAACGACACTCCCCTACTCGGCGCCGCCACCGCGCACAGCGCTTCTCCCTGTCCCTCAAATGCCCCCTCAGTACTTCCGGCTACAAGATCCCTGGCGCACGCGGGACAATCGGCCGATATGCTTCTCGTGCGGTATCGCGGGACATGTGGCGCGCTTTTGTCGCCGTCGCCTGCCGCGTCAGGACGTCGTCGTTGAGCCACAGGTACCTGCATCCCACCAGCATGCTGATTCGAACCCATCGCCGAACTTCTGGACCGGTCGTCAGAACTTCAGCCCCCGTCGTTCACCATCACCGCGTCGCCGTTCGATATCGCCGATGCGTCGTCGCCCGCCTTCCAACGAGGGAAACTAAATGCTGCAGCTTCGGAGGCAAGAGCTGCACGCTTGTCGAAATGCCCAAGGCCTCCGCTATCGCTGCAAAACATTATAGAAATACAGGTTGAAGGAGCCGCTACATTCGCACTCATCGACACGGGCGCTGCGGTTTCCGTCATACGTGAGACTCTTTGCCGTAAGATTAGGAAGGTCACCACATCACTTTCTGGCCTTGTACTTCGTACTGCCACCACGGAGCCCATCGAACCTTCAGCCGCATGCACCGCTAGGATCGTTATTCAGGACGTAGTTTACACAATTGAGTTCCTTGTTCTGCCTTCCTGCTCCCATGATGTCATCCTGGGATGGGACTTTCTGTCGCGCCACCGTGCCGTCATTGACTGTGCCCGTGCCGAAGTTGCTCTGTCTGTCGTTAACACCACTCTACCTGCCACCTCTCCCGCCCCCTTAAATATTATTGTCACCGCCGATACTGATCTGCCACCAAGCACTTCAACACCAGTCGCTTTGTTGTGTCCATCGGCGCCCGACGCCTCGGTACTCTTCACGCCTTCATCTGTTTTTCTTCACCGCAAATCTCTACCACTTCCATTCGCCGTTCTCGACGTAGCCGCTGGTACAACAATTATGCTAGTGGACAACCCGTTCCAATACCCGCTGGCTCTGCTTCGCGACGAGTGTCTCGGCTGTGTCGAACCTATTGACATGTCTGCGTGTTTGGACGTGCCTGGCTCCTCTTCTGGCCTTTCGCTCGACGCCATGACACCATTTCCGAAAAGCTCCCGATTGGCTACCGAAGTCTTTGATTCATGCGTTGACGCCAACCTTTCCCTCGAGCACCGCGAGCAACTCCTGTCTCTCCTAGATACTTTCCGTTCTTCGTTCGACTGTACGGAACACGCCTTGGGTCGTACGAACAGTGTTTCCCACCACATCGACACCGGGTCCCACTCTCCCCTCAGACAACGCCCCTATCGCGTTTCAGCGGCGGAGCGTCGTATAATCAACGACCAAGTGAATGACATGCTCGAGCGTGGCGTCGTTCAGCCATCCCAGAGTCCGTGGTCTTCTCCAGTTGTGCTAGTGCGAAAAAAAGATGGTTCTATTCGTTTCTGTGTCGATTACTGCCGCCTAAACAAAGTCACACGGAAGCACGTCTACCCTTTACCCCGCATTGACGATGCACTCGATTGTTTACAAGGCGCTGAGTACTTCTCGTCATTGGACCTACGATCTGGCTACTGGCAGGTTCCCATGGCCGAATGCGATCGACCGAAGACAGCGTTTGTCACCCCTGACGGGCTATATGAATTTACCGTCATGCCATTCGGGCTCTGTAATGCGCCCGCAACTTTCGAGCGCATGATGGATAACATACTTCGCGGTCTCAAATGGAACATTTGGCTATGCTACGTGGATGACATCGTCGTGTTTTCTTCAGACTTCTCGACGCACCTCTCACGTCTCCACCAAGTTTTGACATGTCTTAAGAACGCTGGTCTTCAGCTGAATATCAAAAAGTGTCGCTTTGCAGCTCGCACCTTGACTATCTTGGGCCACGTTGTGTCCAAAGACGGCGTCCTCCCTGATCCTGCGAAACTTCGAGCTGTCGCCGACTTCCCTAAGCCGACGTCACTGAAGACCCTCCGGAGCTTCATCGGCCTTTGTTCTTATTTTCGTCGCTTTGTGCGCAATTTCGCGACCGTTATCGCACCTTTGACGCGACTTCTCACCGTTGGCACCGACATGTCTCACTGGTCTCGTGAATGTGATGACGCATTCCAGACGCTACGCCAGCTGCTCACAGCTCCTCCGATTCTCCGGCACTACGATCCCCGGGCGCCTACGGAGGTGCACACTGATGCAAGCGGCGTGGGCCTTGGTGCGGTGCTCGCGCAACGGAAGCCTGGCTATCACGAGTATGTTGTCGCCTACGCGAGCCGAACCCTCACAAAAGCCGAGACCAACTATTCAACCACTGAGAAAGAGTGCCTGGCTATAGTCTGGGCTCTTGCCAAGTTCCGACCCTACCTTTATGGCCGCCCGTTTTATGTCGTCACGGACCACCACGCTCTTTGCTGGTTGTCGACATTGAAAGATCCCTCGGGCCGCCTCGGTCGGTGGGCCCTGCGGCTTCAAGAGTATGATTTCCAAGTGGTCTACAGGTCTGGCCGCAAGCATTCTGACGCGGACGCCCTTTCTCGCTCTCCTCTACCCCCCGATACAGCGTCTCTCTCGGCACAGTACACCGCTATCTCAGCGCTCAACGTCGCGTCCATGCATTCGGAGCAACGGAAGGATCCGTGGATTGTTGCCCTTCTCGACCTTCTGTCGGATTCCACCGCCAATCCGCCCTCCCGCGCGCTCCGCCGTCAAGCCTCTCATTTTACCGTGCGAGACAACCTGCTCTACCGCCGCAACTATATACCGGGTGGTCGCAAGTGGCTTCTCGTAATACCTCGTCACATGCGCTCCGACATCTGCGCTGCTTTTCATGCCGACCCACAGAGTGCTCACGCAGGCGTGCTCACGCAGACAAGTTACAAGCCGCCGCCCTACCAAATATAGAAAGGCGGTGTGGCGTAAAGGTATCCGCATGGCGTTGAAGTGCCGGTACACGTTCCCACCAGAAATGTGCACTAAGCTTATATGCATCAAAAGGTACACAAAGGTATTTAGGTGGCACGGTTGTCCATTCTATACCAGCATATTGGGTCGGCGTACATCCCCATAAACCAAACCAAAGACCTGAGCTTTTTGACCAATTTATCTGGGCACCTAGAAGCCATACCAAATTTTTCAATCAATGATAGCACCTTGTCATTGCTCGGTTTGTCTGAGCAGAAAAAGGCAAGATCATCTGCGTAAGCCAATACTTTGAGTTCATTGCCCAAAATGTTAAAGCCATGAATGTCACTGCATTTTAGAATGCTTATACAGAATGGCTCTAAATAAAAGACAAATAGAAGTGGTGATAACGGACAACCCTGTTTTACAGAGGAAAGAATAGACACCGGCTCGGACAGATTTCCATTAACAATTATATTGGTAGAGCAGTTAGTGTAGCACATGCGAAAACCGTTGTAAACAACGGATCCAACATTGGCGTGTTCTAAAAGTTTGAAAATGAACGTGTGGTTTACTCGGTCAAATGCTTTTGCTAAATCGATCTGAAGCAATGCAAAATGATCACACTGGGACGAGCAGTACTGAAGAGCTGTTCGGAATAGATGCAAGTTTGTATGGAACGGCCTTTTAATCCGCAAGTCTGGTGAAGTCCTATAAGTAAAGCCATTGCATACTGGAGCCGATTAGATAAGACTTTTGCATAAATTTTGTAGTCTACATTCGTCAGTGTAATGGGTCTATAGCATTCCACAAACCGCAATTTTTCATTCTCACTACTTTGCATATATATATATATATATATATATATATATATATATATATATATATATATATATATACACTTTGCACATAAGCTCACTACAGCCACTCTTGCAGAACATGCATTTATGCGAACCATATGATTGCGTTCGAGCGTCGTCGTCTTCGTCCACAGGTGGCACGTTCGCACGCTATTCGTGCATTCGTGCCAATGCTCTGCGAGGTGAAGAAGCAGTTTTGCGCGCTATGCTCGGGAGAGAGAAAGAAAATGAGAGAGAGACAGAGAGAGAGAGAGAGAGAGAGACGCATTCGCTGAGCAGGTCTGCTGGAACGCGTTGTCGGCATTGCAACGCGGTAGAACGCGTTGTTGGCATTGGAACGCGGTGTCCGTGTTGCAAGCTGCGCGCTATGCAACGCGCAGTGACGGCCGTAAGTCCGAGAGAGAGAGAGAGAGAGAGAGAGAAAACTACACACATTCACGGAGCGGGTCTGCTGGTACATGTTGTCGACATTGAATTGGAATGCGGTGTCGGTGTTGCAAGCTGCGCTAAGCAACGCGCAGGGACGGCCGTAAGTCCGAGACGCGCGAAAAGACATTATCATCATCATGAGTAATAAGATGAAAAGGAAGCTTGCACTTTCGTAAAATACTGGGCTGCTATAGCCCCGCTTCTCTGTTTCAAGCCTTGCGCGGCCGAGTGCAAGGTCAAGCGTTTTTTAAAAATCCATATTCCTGCTCATTTCTCTAAAAACCAGGTCGGGGAAACGATTTTTACCCTGAACGGCCGATCGGCCCCGGGGCCGGACGGAATTTCGAACAGGCTTCTTCGCAATCTGGACGAAAAGGCCATCTCCACGTTAACGGACGATATCAATCGTGTGTGGGACTCGGGTGACGTCCCGGACGATTGGAAGCTCGCGTCGGTAGTTTTCATTCCAAAACCTGGTCGGACTCCCGGACTAAACAACCTGCGACCAATCTCGCTCACTTCGTGCGTGGGAAAGGTCGCGGAACACGTCATTCAGAACCAGATATCTAGGTACATTGAAGAACGCGAACTCTTCCCCTACAACGTGGTGGGCTTTCGTCCGTCCCTATCATCTCAGGACGTCATGAAACTCATTAAACACCAGATCATCGATAGGGACACCAGAGACGTCAGTGGTATCTTAGCGCTGGATTTTGATAAGGCCTTCGATAAAATTTCCCATAGGCACATCTTCGATTCCGTTACGGACATGGACCTTGGATCCAAGTTTCATGGGTTCGTCAGTTCGTTGCATCGGGGCAGGCGCGCCACTCTCAAGGTGCGCGAGGTAAAGTCTGTTCCCTTCGAGCAGAGGGCAAGCCTCACCCCCCCCCCCCCCCTCAGGGGTTGGTCATCGCGCCACTTCTCTTCAACGTCGCCATGCGCGGTCTCTCCACCCGTCTGTCCGAGGTGGACGGCGTTAATCACGCTCTTTACGCCGACGACATCACGGTGTGGTGCGATGGCGGCAGTGAAGGCAGGGTCGAGAAATCCCTACAGGCAGCCCTGTGCTGCACGGAGGATTTCTTGGCGGGCACAGGGCTCCGGCTCTCCCCTTCCAAGTCCGAACTCCTTTTGTATCGACGGACCAGGAGGGGGCGCATCCCCAAAGTCAGGTGCCTCTCGAAAAGGTCTACATCTCCATTCGCACGGCCATCGGGCAGGTCATTCCCAAGGTGGAGGTCATCCGCGTACTCGGTATGCTCATCGAGGCAAATGGTTGTAATGGACAGACGATCGCTCGTATCGCCACCAAAACGGACGAAATGGTCAGGCTCATCACTAGGGTATCCAACAGTCGCGGAGGGCTGGGGGAGGACAACCTACTCAGGTTGTACCATGCCTTCCTAAAGAGTCGCATCACGTACGTGCAGCCGCGCGCATTGCTGGCACGGATACGAGAGGGCAAAGCTCGAAGCGCTGATGCGCAAGAGCATCAAAAAGGTGCTCGGCATCCCCGTGGCCTCCAGCACGGAGAAGCTCATGCAGCTGGGAGTCCACAACACTCTCGACGAGGTTGTCGAGGCACAGCAGACGGCCCAGGTCGTCAGGCACTCTTCCTCCCCTGCGGGGAGGCGGATCTTGGAGGCGCTGGGCTGCAATCCCACTGCCGTCAGGGAGAGGCGGTGCGCGCTCGACGCGGATACGCGGGAGACCGTCACGGTCTCGCCATTCCCGCGCAACGTGCACCCGCAACACAATGTAGGCAGACGCAGGGCCCAGGCGGCCGCACTTGTCAGATCCGTCGCTGGCGATCTGCGATCGGTAGCGTTCGTCGACGCCGCCCAATACGGTTCATCTGACCGATTCGTGGCGGCCGTGGTAGATCACAGGGGCAACCTCCTTAACGCCGCGTCGGTGCGGGGCTCGTCTCCGGCACTGGCGGAGCAGGTCGTGGTGGCCCTCGCCCTCCGGGATGGGAACAGGCCGCAGATCTACACGGATTCCCGGGCTGCGGTCAGGGCCTTCGACACGGGTTCGGCCTTGATTGAAGCGGCCTCCCTGCTTTGCGGCAGGAGCGTCTCCCCCCACGTCATCACTTGGTTCCCGGCACACATGAGGCCTCAGGTCTCCCCCGTCGTTCCCAACGCCAACGAGCTGGCCCACGCCCGCGCGCGCGAACTCACCCACCGCGCCGGGGAAACGCTGCTCGAGGGCGCAGACGCGGGGATTTCTTGGCGGGCTCGCTCCACACATGACACACACATGACAAGGACTCGCTCCACACGTTTAACGAGATTTCAAAGCACTATCAGCTCGGCCGGAGGGTCTATCCCCCGCCCCACGCCAAGCTCTCCAGGCCTCAGTCTTCCACCCTTCGCATGCTGCAGACCGGGTCCTATCCCAGCCTAGCCAGGGTCAGCAGGTACGCGGACTCGTTCGAGCCCGATTGTCCGGATTGCGGCGATCCCTTCTGCACTTTAGAACATATGCTCTGGCAGTGTCCCTCGTTACGGGACCACGATAATCTCTCCACGGAAGAAGAGTGGGTGGAGGCGCTCAAGAGCTTCGACCTCGCCCCTCAGCTACGGGCTGTCCAGAGGGCCGCGATGCGGCGGTCAGGCACGGCCTGCCCGTCCCGACGTGGGAGCGGCTCGCGATGGCTCCCCCCCGTAAGGTGTTCACGGAGTCGCTCCTCAGTACCTAAAATAAAGTTCATTGCCTGCCTGCCTTGCCTGAGTCTTTCTTCAAAACTAAGTTTGACCTGTGCTTTTCTGACTACAAAAGAGGCCCAAGCCATGTCACCCTGCGGTCCCACTGATTCGGCCCCACTCATGGCGCGTCTCTACCTTATTCCGCATCGTGTTAACCATAACTACTGATGGGGGATCAGCGCTAAAAATTCCACACACAGATAAATATGGGACGAGTGCGTGCAGAAGACTTGGGGGCATTGTTGCTCCCCACCAGGCCTTCGTGTCGTCGAAGAGCTTCTCATTTCTGATACTCGACCGAATCGTCGACCACGCTGCGCGGAAGAAGAGCATTCTGAAATTATTGCGAGTTGCTTGTCTAGGCACCCCCTCCCCCTCTTTTTTTCATTTTCTTTCTCTTGTCTCTGACTTTCATTATGTTTGTAAGCTTAAGAGGTTGCTGTTAATAATGAAAACAGGGCAAGAAGCGGGACAAGAAAGACTTACAGAACGCTGATATGCGCACGGCAAAATATATCAATGACGGGGGTGCTGGGCCTGCGAAGGTGTATTGGCGGCGCGGCAAGGTTGTCGGAGCCTTTAAACGCTCCTCGGAGCAGTCAGATAAACTTTATAATTGTCACTGTAAACACCTGGCTGAACACTTCTACTTGAAACCATGCCCACGTATGCGGTCCCTTTGAAGAATCAATCGTTGAAAGTGTTTTTCTAAGTTCACAGGTGTTAAAGAGACAACGCAGAGAAACATTAAATTAGTTTAGACTTTTAAGGTATGTTCTTTAACTTTGTATGTTCGCTAATTTTGCGATAACACATTGATTATTGGAAGAGAAGGTCAACGCTCCAATTTTGTTTCTCGCGCTAGAACCCCAGCGGCAGTACACCAATGTAATGTCAGGAATTTCAATGTACTCTTTCGTATTTGGGTCGTTGTAACTCACTAAAATTCTCGAAACTTGTGAAGTGCTTGGCTGTCTTGGAATACAATACAGCACACTTTTACCGATAGCAAATGGGCTAGGCCAACACCACCTAGACAGCTCAAGGCCTACGCACTTCGATCTATGACGTCATGCTACCTGGCCCGACTGCCACAGAATCTAATGGGGATGCTCCCGTGTAAGCAACAGTGATTTTGACGTCACCGCTTTCGTCACGCCAGCCTTGGCAATGGAAATTTCGGGCCAGGTAACATGACGTCATAGATCGGAATGCGTAGGCCTTAATTGTGCTACCTAGGTGGTGTTGGCTAGGCCGGAGCAGCCGCTATCAAGATCCATGACGTCACAGCGAGCGGGTGCGGGAACATTCCCCCTGCCTCCCGTTCTTAATTGAGTGTTTACTGCGTATGGTCTATGACGCCTCGGCTTGCGGTAAGAGATTTTCTTTTGGTATTTGAGAAGGGTAATTTACGAATACAGGTAGACTGTATTCGGCGCTTAATTTGCGCGCCGAAGTTGTATGCGGTCGCGTGTTGAACGCCGCCAGCGCTGCAGGTGTGGCTCGGAGATCGGTATGGGAGGGCTGCGAACAAATGAGGAAACATGGAGTGCACCGGAAGTCGCGGTCAGTTTGTTTTGAACTCTGCGTCACCATGGATTATGAACTGCGCTATACCGCACAGGCGCTCAAGACGGCCGTTTCCTTTTTTTTTTTTTTTGGGGGGGGGGGGGGGGGGCTAACTGCCTACGCCAAACTACGCCAAACTGCCTTTTGTATGACCTTGTCGAGTCCCCTTCCCCTCCTTCCCCGGCTTTTATATAATGCTGCAACCGAGCCCATGACGTCTATCAATAAATAAATAAATAAATAAATAAATAAATAAATAAATAAATAAATAAATAAATAAATAAATAAATAAATAAATAAATAAATAAATAAATAAATAAATAAATATGGTGCGCCATGAAATATGGCAATGGCCCATATAGTTCAGTCTCGGAAAAACGTTCTTGAGCGCACTTCATTGCTCAAGCCTGGAGTCACCTTCCAAGCAACCTCAGTACGTCTCTCCCTCCCTATCTTAGGCCCTGCCGGCGCGAAACGAAACACGCTTCTTGACCATGTGCAAAGCAATGACTGAAAGGGACATGCCTCGCTGAAGTAGTGCAAGAAGCATAATATAAGTTATATAACCCTTTTAAACACACCTCGGATTGCTTCAAAAAGAAAGCTTTTTTGTGCGCTTTTTCAAAAGCCAATCGGGCGAATTTACCAAGCTTTTGACGATGCCCCGTAAGCTAATAAAGAGCCCCAGGCTGAATGAAACGTGCGCGCCTCAACAATAACACTTCGTCGGAAATTGGAACAGCAAACACACACTGGCGCGCTGCGTACCACCCCGCCTCACCTACCCCCATTTCGTTCCTTTTATTCGTCGGCATTTCGTCGCGCGTAAAGACGCAGCGGCGTGTGTGCAAACGTACGGAGCAAAAGTGAACTTTACGTGCGTTCACAGACATGTGGCGCGCAATCATCTCGCGACGGTATATAAACTTGATTTTGCGATAGGACGGCTGCGCACGGCGCGGAGCGTCTTCGGGTAGCTTGACATCCCGAGGGTATGCGACGCGCACTTTCTGAAACAAAAAATCAAGTTGAACGATGCTTCCGTCTTTTTTAGTTTTATTTCTTTCTGTTTTTATATATAGTCGAAAAAGTATAATCGAATAGAACGCAGGTTCAGTCAGAAATTTGGGTAACAGGGACGTAGCCGGTGAACTTGAAGCAAAGATAAAAGAACGGGAACAAGGGTAAGGCGCGGTAAATTGCCGGATGGGAAAATTGAATAAATGGCCAGACTGATTCCGCTTTCTCGAGTGTAAGACTTCGCGAACTCGAAGACCTGAATTTGGTTTAGGTATTTGTTTGTGTGATACAAAGACAACATACGCAAGGGCATATGCTTCTTGAAATGCGCGTTGTTTGTTGAGCATCGCGGAGACACGACAGCTCGGGAAAAGTTGTCAGGGCATAAAACTAACTACCGATCGGCATCTCAAGCCTTTCGAGTTATCATAATTACATCATCCACACAGAACATATTCATTGCACTGACGTTGCACGATATTGCACGACTCAATAGTAGTATAAGAGGGGACAGGAACCGGCCCCGTCTTCTATTACTATGTGTTTTGCAGTTCAGTGCCATTTCTGCGAAGTTGGCCTAGTTTACCATGATGATTATTTTAGTTCAGCTGTAATGAGACAGCTGCACCTGCTTTTGGGTGATCAGTGGCCACCATGAGTATTCAATATATATGGAGCGCATATCGCACACTACATCGAGAGGCATTAGTGCTTTCTAGTTTCACGCAGGCATCCGAAGGCCAGTGTTACCAATTGATTCTCATGCAATTGCTATTGACCTCTGGAGGAACCTCTGCGCAGTTCTTAAAGGGCCCCTCAACAGGCCCCATTGTAAATTTTGGTTATGCTCTGGAAGGTGTAAAGCGCCGTCTAAGAAGCGTTTTACCGAAATAAGTTTTCATAACGGTCCATTATTGCGGGATAGAGAAGAAATTAACTATCCTATAGTTATCATGCCGCCGTAAGGCGAGCGTCACTGCCAACGGAGACATTCTCTTCCGTCATAATTTGCAGCCGCGATCATCACTGCGTCATGTATACATGCTATGATTGTTTGTTAAAAATTGGTAAAAGTTGTTGAGGCGCCCTTAAAGAGCTATCTGCGTCCGTTCCTACTTGAATGCAACAGAACTAAAACTGCAGAAGTGGTATAGAGGACTGCAGACCAGGCTCTCGGCTGTCTATATTGACAAAAGTTAATAAAATGAGAATATTGTTGGGATTTTGTTGAGTGAAACAATTTTAGGAGCTTCGTAAGCACTGTTGAAAGAGTGCGAGCTTTCACATCTCTGATATGTGGCTGGCTATAAGCGACAAGGATGTAACTGTGCAACCGCTATGACATCCATTACGTCGCTACACATAAACTCACTACATACAGGTACACAACTTTTACTGTATATTTTCCGAACCTGTGACGTTACTTCTTATTTTTCTTCTTATTTTTTAGTGTTACTAAGAGAGCAGCCGTAACCATTCATCATCATCATCAGATATATTTATGTCCACTTCAGGACGGAGGCCTCGGCCTGCGATCTCCAATTACCCCTGTCTATCTCGCACGGGCCGTCACCATTATAGGTGACTAAATCTTTTTCTTTTATTTTCACTTCAATAAAAAAAAAACACCTGCAAAAAAAAAACGCTGATGACGCAATTGTTAAGCAATAGTAGACTGAGCACATTCTTATATTCAGTTACCCCAGGAGCCGTAAAATTCTGTATGTCTCGCAGAAAATACGGTAGGTCGGATTTTGGTTAGGCGCGTAGATTTACAAAACGGTTGAAGGATAATTACATACGTGGGCTTCTCCCCAGAAATACTTTTACTGGGGGGAAGACAGCTTTAGGTGCATGCAAGCGCATTTGAAATCACGCTGAAGCTCACCCATACAGGCTGTAAGAGGAGCGCACACAAAGCGGGGAAACTGCGAGACTTTTTTTTATTGCGATAGCAATTATATGGACACTCCAAGCGCATTTTTGCTGTCGCCGTCGTCGTGATGTTCCGTATAAAGTCCAACGGCGATAAAATCGTCGCCGTGCGTTGAGTGGGCGAGTGAAAGCGTGCGAGGGTGAGCCGGCAACCGCGCGGCTTAATCTAGCGCACGCGAGATAGGAAGGCGGCCGGAAGCGCACGAGACACGGGGAAAAGGCGACGGAAAAGGGAGGGAGGTGGGCGGGGAGGGTGCGTTTTGCTTACGCGGCTGCTGCTCATGGAGCTATCTTGAAAGCAGCGGTCTGCGACGCGGCCGAAGTGAGCGCCCGCGGGAGCCTCATTTTCAAGGCGATCTGCGATGGACCAAAGTGCATTAGCCGAGTGCCGGTAGCTTCGTATGCGCTGCGCTTTCGACGTTTAGTTCGCGCTGAAGCGAGAGCCAGCGCGAAGGTCAATTTGCTCGCTGCCGCTGGCGTGCTTTCTCACTCCTGCGTTTTGACGAGCTCCCGCGGTCAACGAGCGAGATGTGTTCATGTTTACCTGTGCGCGCGTGACACCACACTTGTTAATTTAGTTAGTAAGCAAATGTTTACAAGTTCATACGGGCCAATAAACTACTATCCTCGCTTCGTATAGCTGTCTACTAATTTGCTATCGCAATCGATGCTTCGCCTTTCGAGCGAAACCGCGACTTTAATTTTTTTCTTAGCCCTCTCTTGCCCTCTTGTTTCGACATCGCTGTCGCCCGTTCCTCGCCGCCTTTCTTGAAGCACGGCCGCTGGATAAAAAAAAAAGTGCTGCCTGCCGCGTCGGGCGCGCTACTATGGGAGCGAACGTGACGGCAGCAGTTGCATTGTCGGCTGCTTGGCTGGGCCGAACGGCGCTAGCAGATGGCCTGTACACGGTCGAGCCGCCCATGGCCGCAAGCCGCACCGCCCTCGCGCGGTCCGCTTAAAATGGCCGCTCTAACGTCACGAGAGGCGGTCGTAAACTTTTTCCAATATGCAGCATGTATGCGGCGACCGCACAAACATGGCGCTGGTTCGAAGCGAAGAAGCGAAGCGAAGCGCGAGGCCTAGGCGCCTAGGCTGCTGTGGCAGTTTGTTTTTTGTGTGTTTTTTTATCATTGCAAGAGTTATCGAGCACTCGCAGAGATAGTCGTCGAACGCAGCAATCCGCTGTACCCTGCCTGACCTCTTCAGTGCGTGCGATCGTCAACGGCAACAGACGGAAATGTGTTGTGTTTACGCGAAGTTCGGAAGCAATGAAACCGGCGATTTCGTGTGTGTTGGGCCGTATTTAGCGTGTGCAGTACCCGCAGTACAAACGCGAAGGCCATCACATACACGCGCATACTAAGCATGACACATGCATTCAGTACGCGCCAGGATGAAAACGAGTGCGATCGCCCACCTCAGCGTATGGTGTGCCTAGGTGTTGTGTGCGCGCGCTTCATCGCTGCGAAGCGCGTACGTGTATGTGCATTGCGCAGGGCTGTGTTTTTAAGAAGTGACGATACGACCTGTAGCGATGAGCTTTATTGTCGCGTCATCGCAGCCATTCGTAATGTGCTGTTTGTGCCTGGCTTCATGTGAGCTGTTTTGGGGGCTGCGATGCGCCTTGGTGATCGTGAACACGTACAGAACGTTTGAGTGCTGGGGTTCTTAGTTTACGAAGTGAAGGGTACTGTTACGTATACGTGCAATGTGTCGTAGTGGTGCTAGGCGTATAAGTGTTCGTTTTGTGCGATGCGCATATGCTCTGAAGTGAACCGTGCATACAGAACGGTTTGTACAGAACATTAGACCCAAAATTCAAGGATGCCAAAATTCAAGGAGGCGGGAACAAACCGTACTTGTACACATACATTGAAAAATAATGAAACCTCTTTCTCCTTAGCCGAACTTTCTTGTAGCTAAGCAGCTGTTGAGTCGGACACACACTACAAGCTATTTAGGGTGCTTTTTATGCATGTGCTCTGAAGTAAACACTGCAGAAGCACTGCTGGTCGTTCGTGCTCTTTGCATCTCAGTATACGTATTGTATCAAACCAGCTTTCCTTGCTTTGTACCCGTGTTATTTGTTTGCAGTGTTGTCTCTGCACATTTTACTCTTTATGAAGAGGGGAGGCTAGGGAACAGCTTAAAATTTATATCACTGCTCCATGTATTGCAATTATTAATTTTGTGCTAGGTGTCATGTGCTGTAATGTAAACAATGCAAATGTGCCGCATGCTATTTTTTGCGGATGTGACGACACAGCAACGCACCTGCTCTGCCACTGCCCAACCTTTCATGCTGAGCAATGTGCTTTGCAAGTTATACTGCATCTCAGTAGGTCCTTGCACCACTGAGGCAGCTACAGGGCTTCTTAGCCAATAGGAAGGCTGAATGCCCCTCGAGATGTGTTCATCCGCGCTGCGTCAGCTGCTCAGCGTCTGCTTGCCATCCTTTCGATACATCCACCACTGTTGGTGCAGTGATGCAACAAATATTCCTATGTTGTAACTATATAAGCTGCGTTTCCATGAATGCTACTGTGGGGCTTCGCTTCATCGACACGCTATCTGAGCAGTTCAATGCAGCCTCCTTAGCCAGTTTTAGTAAAAGCGAACCCCCTGATGAATGTTCATATGCACCGTGCCATCTGCTCAGCGCATATGTGGCGTTTGCTCACCACTGTCATCACGTACCATACTAGAGCAGAGTAGGAAATTAATGATGCAGTGAACAATGAAACCTTCGTAGCGTTCTGCATCGTCAATGCATCACCATCGCTACTGCTGTGGTGCCATCTGCTAAATAGAAATCGAACCACTTTTACTGCCTGTGTAGTCCTAGCAGTGTCAAAACAAACAGCTGATCTCAATAAGAACAACAAAAAATAGCCTAATGCTTTGTCCTCAGTGTGAGATGAGACTAGGCAGTGATGGATTTTACCATTTATTTCTTGCTGTCAGGGCGTACAGCTAGTAAAAGTGCAAATTGGGATTGGATTGAAGTGGGTGGTCTGGACTGCATGGGTGGTGCCATGTTGCTGCGTAATCACCGTTAGGGTGGCTACTAATGTTACCAGTGCTAACCGCCACAGTAATTCATAGTACAAGATGGGCATGCGAGAAGGGCCTAACATCTGTGAATCTTTTGTGAACGTCACCATGTAGCGTCGCCAAAGGACAACAGAAAGCTAGGCAACATGACAGACATAAGGCGTGGAATTGACGAGGGAACAATATTTAGCTTCATGCTCCTTCGCAACGATCCATCTCCTTACATTAATTATCTGCCATCATGTCAACAAACTCATTGAAGTTCGACTTGTCAATATAACATGGATGTATTATGCCATTGTCATGATCTAAATAAAAAAAATTGAAGATAGGTGCATCAGGTGTTTTGCAAAAAAAAATACAGTAGGAGGTGAACCCTGGTTTCTTATATGGGAGTAGGCAAGAGAGAAAGGTCCTTTGCGTTGCTGGTCGGGCAAAGAAAGAATGCCTCTGTACACGAAGAGCAGGTCACCTTCTTGTAGTACAGATTCTTTGCTTCTATTTCGGCTGCTACTATACCGTTTTAAAGAATTCTTGTGGTAGAATACTCCTTGGAAGACACTTTACAACTTTTATAGTATAACTAAAATTTTCCGCAGGGCCCTGGCGAACGGTCCTCTTAAATTGCTGAGGGGCCCATCAAGGGGTTGTACAGATTAGATGAGTCGTTTCTACGTAAACCTCACATTGACAAGCTTTGCAAAAATCTCAGCAAGGCTTGTTATATTCTGCTCAAGTGCCGAAATTGTTTTGATACAGAAACCCTTCGAGAAATTTATTTAAGCTTGTTCCATAGCCATCTGTGGTACTGTGTTACATCTCGGTGCCATTCATACATTGAGCCAATTATAAAACTTCAAAAGAGGGCTGTCCGCTTTATGACTTCCTCACATTACAATGCTAACACAACACCGCTCTTTCAACACGTACACATTTTACCATTTACTTCATTACTAAATTTTTAAACTCTTGTAATGGTTAATAATAGCATCGTTACTGACTACCCACTCTCTGCTACCAACTTTACCGAATCAGGACGCTGTACATGCAGTGCACTAAAACAAAATATTCTGGTTCCAAAGGCATGTAATGTGTGTGGTAAACGGAGAACTTGAAGTGTTGGAGTAGTCGAGAGGAACGTTCAGCCCACAGAAGTTAGAAATGCAGCTAATTTTCAGAGATAATTAAAACTGCATTTTCGTGATCTTCTTTCGTATGTTTATTAATACATTCACCGCTTCCTTTTAATTTTTTCTCGTGCATTTTCCTTTACTTGTAGATGTTCAATGATACCACTCGCATTTTGAAGATTCTTTGTATTGTATTCTCTAATTCTTCTAATGTAAAGGGCATATTATTGCTGAGTTTAAGTACATGTGTCTGTGCTAAATTAATTGCTTTGCTTCCTCTACATAGTTTTCTTATGGATCGCAACTAGCCTCGAGCTAGGGATCCCAATGTATTTGTTCACATTATGTTTTATTCTGTACTGTACGTAAGAAATAAAGTTTAATTCAAGGAAACATTTTTCTCACAGGGCCCCCTGGCCTGGAGCTGCAGCCCCCTTAGCCCATAGGTTAATATGGCCCCAGTAGTAACTAGTATCACAAATGCAAGTTATGGCTCGCCATCCCTTTTATCAGGTTAACATTGATTTGCACAGCAGAAATCCTAAAATTCATTGCATGCAGAAAACAGCCTTAGATCAAAGGACGCAAGTAACTTGTGCCCTCAAGAACCTAAACCTTGGTTGGGGTTTTCTGGAATGAAAGCAGTTTAGGTACCTTAGTCTGAAACTCTATTTTGCTTGACTGCAGCATTTATCATGGACGCGAAGTGGGTGTTGTGACAGAAAGCCGGTGTGCACATACAAGAAAAAGTACTGCAATGCCGCTCAAAAGTTTTCTAGGTGTATTGTGCAAAACCACAATTAATGTACGGGAATGACATGACAGTGGTCATAACTTAAAGCAACGGTTCATTACAGATGGGGTACACATGTATGGTCACATAAACATAATGGTGCAAGCTTGACATATAAGTGATAGTCCTTTTTAAGATACAAGTGGCATGGTGACAGCATACTGTGAATCAATGCTTGTTATTCTTTATTCCCAAAATTATCAGTTGTACAATACTTGTGCCCCGATACAATGACGTATCTCTGAATCACAGATGTCACATCCTATCTGCCCTGTGAAATACTTTGCCACATGAAATGGAAATCTCATATACATAATCAGTTATGGATTTTGCATTAGTTTTATGCTGTTTCTTGCAGTCTTGTCTTTCATGAGTACTTGCATAATGTGGGAAAGGGTACCTTGACATTCTAAATGTTATCTATATATGACCACACAACTCTTATTTTTTCCTGATCAGAGGAGGCTCTCGTGTCATTATATTAATTGAACTTCTTTAACAATGAATACGTGGCAGGTACTTGCATGTGAACAAGTGTATGTAGCCTCCCAAAGGCAAGCACGTTGACGAAAGTATCTTTCAGTCATATTGGCAACAAAACTTTCCCATAAGCGTTTTTTTGCACGAAAGGTGACCACACATCTCTTGATCTAGCAGACTGATCTTTTATGCTACAAGTCTGTGCTGTTTTCCTTGCAACGAATAGTTTTACATATGTCTACGACACGTAGGTCCTTCATCAGCTTTTCTTTTTTTTTCTGCAACTTTGATGTTTTCTTGGGAACAATATATTGCACGTTTTTGAAAGCTAGCCATTCAGCAGCCATTCTTTCTTGGAAAGCTTCTTTGCAGCCGAGGCTCTAAAGTTGTTGATAGACTATTTATGTCAATTTTTTTCACGTACCAATTAGTAGTCCTGCATTTAAAACTTATCCTTTGTCCCCAATATTTAGCTCTCTTCTTGCACGAGTTAAGGTGTGGTACCTAATTTAATTATATGGAAATAAATATTGCTACTACAGGTACATGTGTCGTCGTATGACTATTGAATATTTGTTACATAATATTTTATTCAATTCGTATTTGAAAACATTTACATTCGCCCACCTTTACTCCTTGTACAATGCACAAAGAGGCACCCAAGCCATAGTGGTGCTTAATGAAGTCTCATTTTCGAGATACTATTTCCCAAAGTGTGGGACGAAATACATTGGCGTTCCAGTTACTTTCGTGCTTCAATGTATAAAACAGCATTTTGGTAAAAAAATAAGTGGAACAACAATGCATTTTTACGCTGAGTTTCATGGCGCATATCTCCAAACGGGCGTCATTCTGGAAATTCGTCCTAAGTGGATACGCCTTAGAAGCTCACCGGCTCCAATTCGTAAATTGCAATATTTGTCATAAAGTAATTAACTAAGACGTTCATTAGTCAATTTTTGTTAATTAGCTCAATCTGGGTTTCAATTTCTCGTGTTACTAATGTCCGCCTCATCAAATAACCCAGCTCAATGATAAGAATTATGCTACCTGCCACAGACGATTTCTAAAAAATCTCTAAAACTTAAAAATGAACACCCTGTATAACGCTGCGGCGCTTCAGCGTACGTGCTACGCTGTTGCTGCGACAAATCCCTAGTTAATTGGCTAAAAACGAGTGTGTTCACGTGCACGCGCGGTCTTGCAAGCTTCCGCTAGCACATCTACAAAAAATGCGCCATCGCGCCGCACACAACCGAGTACATAGCGATGTATGTTGTTACAACATTATGCGGTAGCAATGAATTAAAAAAAGAAAACGGAAAAAAAAAGCGCAGGTAAGATCACTGCACAGTGTTCGAAAGGTGGGTCACCGCGCCAACGCAACACATGCAGTCGCAGAACAGAATGTGACAGTGCAAGAGTCGCGTTTTCGCCGTGACACGGAAGCTTGAACCCACGTCGACAAAAATATGCCAGTGTCGTCTGCTGTTGACGATAGTTGCCGACTTGGAACATCTATGCCCCGCCTCTCGGTTGCCAGCTCTCAACAGACGTCGCGTCCCCAAATCGGAGTGTGGATGCCGGCACATGCGAACCGCTCGAGCTAACTAATCAGAAAATTAACTAATAAGAAAACAAACGTAATAACAAAATCCTGGCTAGGGCCAAACTTTTGCTGGTCGCCAGCACACAAACGCTGTGACCGCGCTGTTGCATGTTGCCAGTCGCTGGTTATCTGTTTTGCCAGCCAGAGGGCGCATGCGTACGGCACCGCTCGAGCGGTCCCAGCGTGAATCGAATTTTGTGCCTGGTTGCTCCAACCGCCCGCCGCCACTGAACCGCCCGCGTGCGGTGCGGCTTGCGGCGCTGGGCGGCTCGACCGTCAGGCCATGAGGGGGATGGAACGCATCGGCTTGCGTTCCAAGCGCGTTCCTGACGAATTTGCTATGCCGATGCCAGACAACAGCCCCCGGCCTGTGGCGCCGCGGCGGATCACACCGTTTTCGATGCACGCGGCAGGCCGCACCTTTTTTTTTTTTTTTTTTTTTTTTTTTTTTTTATCCAGCGGCCGTGCTTGTAGCATGCGTTATATCAGTGCTTAAAATCGGAAAGCTTTCGGAAAATGAATCGTAACGTGTGACACAATGTAACGCAACAATAAAAATAAAATCACCATATTGTAAACCGCATTAGAAATTCAAAAGTGAAAAAATAATTTGTAAATTGGAATTTTGCAAAAGTTACGGATACGAGGTAACAATTTTGCATTAGCTATATGAACTAAAGCATCATATAATGCGGGCTTTGGACAATCTTACGGATACAGTTTACAGAATTGTGATATCTGCTCTAGAGGGAAATTTACGGAGTTGTAGAACTGTCTAGTTCAATGATTTTACACAACATATTTTAGGAAATCTTTCTAAAAATTTATTGACCAAATAAAGAGATATCTGATCACAATTTATACACATTTTCTTCTCAATAGAACAAACTTAAATATTGTATCAACGATTGTCTAATGAGTGAACTTATTAAACGCGTAAGCAATTCCATGCTTACCCAACGAGGAAAACCATCAGTCCGTCCGTCCGTCCGTCCCGTAAGACGTTCGCTTTCAAGATAGGGCTCGCAGCAGCGAGCGAATTTACCTTCGTGTTGCCTCTCTCTTCAACGCAAACTAAGCGGCGAGAACACAGCGCTGACGAAGCTATCAGCACTCGCCGCACTCTAGCTGTTTCGCAGATCGCTTTCAGGATACGGGCCTGCGCGTCTCTCTTCAACGCGAACTAAGCGACGAGAACACAGCGCGCGAAGCTATCAGCAGTCCGCGCTCTCGGTCGCCATCGCAGATCACTTTCAAAATACGGCCCGCGCGGCTGTGCCATACGCCGCCGCCGCCGGAGTACTGTTGATCACGGTTCATAATGGTTCGATGCGGATGGATAAGGCGCTATAAAGGGCGATAACGGCTTATAGTGATCCGAACGTCATCAGCGCACCTGGCGCCACCAACATGCATGCTTGCGTCATCAATTCACCTTGCCCCGCCGTCCTCAGCAGTTCGTGTCGCCGCAGCGCTTTCGTTTGTACTGGCCGGACCAAGTTTCATAACATTGATAATGACACCGGGCTGCATGGAGATGAGCAAGTGGCAAAATGCTTACGCATACTTAGACAGCTCCAAGAAGAGTTCTGTGTGAATTTTTTCCAATTATTTGAATAGGAAAATTAAATTTGACCCGGAGATTCACGAAATGCTTGCTGCGCTAGTTAGTGAAGCATTCCCAATCGCGCCCGTCTTTCTTTTTTGTATGCGCGCCTTTTCGTACCTAACGTCCCCGCCCGTAATAACCATGTTTCTTGCGTGTGTACGTTGTGTTCCCAGCGCGCAAAATGCGTTAGAGATGAACAACAATGCGCAAACTTATATTCAATTATATGGACAATCAAAGCGGATTTCTGCCGTCGGCGTCGCCGTGAGGTTCCTCATGACGTCAACGGCGATGAAATCATCGCCGCCCGCCGGAAGCTGTACGTGCGAGTCAAAGGGCGCGAGGGACGCGCGCTTTCACGGGGAGCGAACGTACGGCGAAGAATAAACGCGCGTTCTGCGCCATGCGCCCTGAAGGGCTGCAGAATTAAGCGTGTCTTTCCTCCTTTACAATCACCATATATAGAGAGCAAACGGGACTTCTTCCGTCACGCGAAAGGCCGTGGGGGGACGGGAGGGAGGGAGGGAGGGAGGGAGGGGAGGCGACGTTTAGCTGCGCGCCACCAAGTTTATACAGCTGATAAAACTACTATCCTTACTCCGTATTCTCTACTAAGTTGCTATCGCAATTGATGCTTCGCCTTTCGGGTGAAACTGCGACAATTTTATTGAGATAGCATTTATAGTGGCAATGGAGGCGCGTTTTCGCAGTCGCCGTGCTGTCACAGCGTGTGCACGACCCCCTCGCTGAGGGTTAGCAGGTCTTGAGGGACGTGAACGACACACATAATGTTTGGCTGCAAAAGCGACAAAGCCAAGCGGACACGCCGTCACGCACTGCTCAATCGGCGCTGCATGGGACACACAGAAGCGTTTGGCCTTCCGCTGCTGGCATGGGCGTTGTGCGCACAGATGCCACCCCCTCCGCCCCCCGCTAGTTTTCCTGCTGATCTATTGCGTGTGCATACCACACTTAAGTCCCTAGATTTTCTGCTCTTTTTAGGTAGCGACATCTACCTCCGTCGGCCTCCATGTTCTTCCTAACCTCCTGAAGCGAGGTATCTGCGTAGATAGCATCCGACCGTAAACGGCCGCTGCTGCACCACACAAGTGAAATATACGCTTCAGGCATGGGGCCAGACAACCAAATACTAACTCAAAAGCGGCTTAGTACTGTGCTGTTGAGGCCGAACGCGAAATTTGTCTTTACGGTGACGCCTGCCGCGTTTCTAGCTGCGGTCGCGTCGACCGCAGAAAATCCTACGCACAAGCAAAAGACAAAAAGATAAACACACACAGAAACATAATGCGTCTTTAGCCTTCCCTCAAGTTTGCTCGCAGCAGCATGCGAGTGACTGCGGGGAACAACGTTAGGAAGAACATGGCCGCCGAAATGAGCGCCGACCAATGAGATTTGTCGGCGGTGCTTCAAAGCTTGTCGCTGCTTAAAGAAAGCAAAAAAAATAAATATCTAGGGATTTTAACTACACCAGCGTTGAATATACATGGTCCGAGTGGAACGGACCGGTAAACTTGAAGTTAGAATTGGCGCTGACCAGTGGCGCACCGACGGGGGGCGGGGGGGGGGGGGGGGTTCTAACCCCCCACCCCTCATGAGGCCGAGTTAACTCCCCCCCCCCCCCCCCCCCCTTTTTTTTGTTTAACCACTTTTCTTTCCCTGCGCCTTTGAGTACTACAACTAAGATGTAAGACGCGCAATCGTCTGCACACTCGCAAACTTGCGCAAAACGCGCATTTTTGTCAATTTCCCGTGAATAAATTGAAATTAGTGCTGTTTAGGTGGTATTGACGAACTAAGGCAAACTGTCAACTCCCCCCCTGACAGAGATCCTGGGTGCGCTACTGGCGCTGACATACGCCAGTGGTTTTCCATCGTTCTCATCTCGCGCGCCATCGAGAGGGAACGCATGCAACGCTGCTGATGGCGCTTCTCATCACGCTAGCGTTGTGAGTAGATTGTACTAGAATACGGTCGAGTGGGACGAGGCGGATGGGGCGGCGCATGCTTTGCAGTACAGTGTACTAGAATAGGGGTTCTAGTACACTGTACTTTGCAGTGAGGCGCCTGACGTGGAAAAATACTGTAGAGGCGCTGCGATCGAAGTGGATTGGGCCGCATCAAGGTCGCGCCGTTGGAAACTCGAGCTGCTGGCGATATACTGCTCCGCAGGGTCATTCGTACTACTTCGCGCGCTGGTATTTGCGTTCAGACCGCTCAAATGGTGTTCATAATTGCATGTGACATGGATTTATGCCTTAAGAATAAATGCCTTTTTTTCTCTTCTTTACTTTATTTGACTTTTTAATGCCGCTCGGGGATTGCGCGTGCATTGCGGCCGCAGTGTCGGCTTCCATTCTACTATGTTATTGTACGGTTCCCTTTCGAGAAAAAATATTTTTCTCATTCTTCACGCAGCATGTATCTCTCGTGTGTATTACTGCGCATATATTTTTCCATCAGTAGGTCTTGTGAATCGCCGACGAAGAAACATATGTAATCTTCCGGCTTGCCGCGCTTCAAACAAGTAAAGCATATCTGCCCCATCCGGCGCCTTGTACTCAGATTTACTGGAAGCATTCTTATAGATAAAAATGCCAGGCGTGCGCGGCACACGCAGCACGATCACAGCGTAAGCTAGACGAGCGTTTCGACAGTACTGCTTAGTAATTAGAGTGAATGCATCAGGAACGCGCTAGAACTAACCCTGGGAGTGTTAGCCAGCGTTAGTTCTAGTTGTAAAACATAAATACCCCAGAAAGCGGATGGAAAACGGCTCCGCGGTAGCTCAATGCGAAGACGTGAGTTCTTTCCCCACCTGCGGACAGTTGTTTTTTCGCGAGGAGCGGAGAGGAGCGTAGCAACAGCGACGTACGCCCCACGTTTCCCCTATCTCCGTTGGCGCGTTGTGCAGCTGGGTGTCCGCGCCGTGGCTGCGCGCGCCGCGCCGGCTCCTCGCACCCTCTCCGCGCCGTGACGTCACGGCGCCATTTGGTGTGCCTCTCCCCCCGTTAGGTTGCACTCACCCTCGGCCGCCGCCTTCCCCTCGCGCTACAGCTGAACAGCCCCTCGTGTGCGTACTCTCCCCACCGCTCACCCCTCTCCAACCGCCTGGCGTGTTTCGCTCCGCCGTCACGTGTTGTGTGTGTGGCGCCGGCGCGTCAGTCGTGCTCTCTCGCTGCCGTCTCCTTCGCTCGGCTCTGCAGTTTAGTCGCGCGCGCCCCCTCATAGCATACCCCGTGCTTCGCATTCCTCATATTTCCTTCGGGGAAATGCGGGTTTTTTTTTTCCCGTGTTCATTTCCATATCATTTCTTTAATTCAATCAGAAGTACACGAATTTCCCCTATGTTGTTCTGGGTGTCAATGTTTATTGGCTTCTTATGATATATATATATATATATATATATATATATATATATATGAAGGCCGGATCCCGGCCGCAACATTAGTAAAGTCCTGTTATAATTTTTCCTACGTGCTTCTATTTTTTAAATATATATATATATATATATATAGTTAAAAAATAGAAGCACGTAGGAAAAATATAACAGGACTTTACTAATGTTTCGGCCGGGGTCCGGCCTTCATCAAGAGTGCGATTGCAAGCACACAGAGCTCAATTTATGCATTTGCGCCGTAAGAGTGATAAAAAAGACAATAAAAACATACAAAGTAAAAAAAGGAATACGACAAACACGTCAATGGTAATTGGCGTGAACAGAGTGGCATTATTAAAGAAAGAAAAAAAGAGATGTAATAGTTTCGCCCTGAGGGCGAAGCAATGAATGCGATAGCAACACAGCAATGTCATACTAAGTAAGGTGAGCGGCTTTGGTAGCAATATGAATTGTAGCAAACATGAGCTGATTAAGTAAGCAGGTGTGCTGCGGCGTAAGTAGACCGACATGAAGAGAGACCCGATGACCACGAGAAGGCGCGTGTGAAACGGTGGTGTTGATGAGAAGCGCTTCCTGTGGGCAGCCTGTAGCGCTGCACTGCCGATCCGGGCAGCATTGCATGTGTAGCGTGCGTTGGAAAATGTGGCCCGACTATTACTAACTGAATGAACAAGCATGGTGTTAACGCGCACAAACATACATGAATAGATCACACTGAATGACTGCAGACAACGACTGTCAAAACGCTGGCAGCAAGCGCATACGCAGCAGCGGGCGAAGATACGTGCGGTCTATCGCTTCAACGGAAACTGAGCAGCGAATGCACAGCGCATATAAAGGTCGGAGCCGTGTGGAGATAAGAGACGGTGCGGGCGAGCGACGAGCGCGATTGTTGGCAGAGTAAAAGTGCGCCTCCCCCCCCCCCCCCCCCCCCCCGCTCCCTCCGGCGCTGGCTTCCCGCTTCCTGGCTTGCGCGTGGGTGATTGAGTGCGTTCGCTCTCCGTGATAGCGCGCGTGCCCGCACGCTTCCGCTCGGGACGGCGCGCGGCGAAGATTTTATCTATACGGAACCTCACGGCGACGGCGACGGCGACGCCGACGGCAGAAATCCGGTTGAAGTGTCCATATAATTGTGAACGCAATAAAAAAATTCCGACACCGCAGCTGTGCGTGCCGCCACCAGTATCTATCAGCCCATTTATCTCGATATGCGGTCCATTCTGGGTGACGAGGCCGGCGCGAAATGCAGCATGTCGCATCTCTACGCCGGCTGCAGCCGGGGCACGCCGACGAACGCGGATACGACGGCCACGCCTCGCGCCGGACTATTGACCCTTTTCACGGAGCAGTTCGTTCTAGAAAAACGAGATAGCGCTTACGGCGGCGCGCCATACGTCTCCTCAGCCACCGCGCACGAATACGAAACCATTACCGATTCTACCTTGCTTCTTTGCGATGAGCTGTCGGAAATGCAACTGAGTTTTCGCTAACACACTGTGCTCCAATCATGCTGGATTGAATCGTGTGAATTGAAGGCATGTGCAGTAGTTGGCTGCAAAAATAGTGACTGGCATGTTAAGGAATGTAATGAATATGTGCGGCCAAGTTCGCGGACCGCTGCTGCAACTGTCCGTACATGCATTCCGGCAGTTCGAGATGTACGGCTTTCCTCGATGACACGCAAATTTGCTCATCCGCCAGCGTTGTATTGCTAACCTTCAAAGAAAAGGCTTCAGCCCCGGTACCTCGCCAAGATTGAGTACCGCTCGTTAAACAATGATAACGGGAGTAGCGCCGCTTCCTGTCATACTAGTAGGTTTCGCGCACAGTATCTACACACATCTACGCCAACCGGCACAGAAACTTGCGTCAACTCTTTTGCCAACGTGTCAAGAATAAGTGAATGGGCACAAACTTGAATATATGCGCACTATATACACACAATAAGTGACGGTACTGCACCGATAGCGCACGAATGGTCGAAGGTGAATTTTTCGTGACGGTCCACAAGAGTAAGCGAGTTACTAGCGATAAAACGCATTTGCTGCAAGGTATTACAATGTGCAGAACAGCTACGCAATAAATAAATAAATAAATAAATAAATAAATAAATAAATAAATAAATAAATAAATAAATAAATAAATAAATAAATAAATAAATAAATAAATAAACACTATCAACATCTCTAACGCTTCCACACGTCGCTATGTTCTTAAATATATTAACTAAGTGAACCCTTAAAACATGACTTTTCGAACGGCCCCTCAATATTCATATTCGCGCCTTCAGGACCACCCAAAAGTTTGCGTGCCGATCTGCACTGTACTACAAGCCTATCGTCCCGAAGGCCGCCGTGGACAGGGATCACCTGGCGGCTTCCGTCATTATGAGGGACCCATACGCCTTTCGACTTTGCATTAGGAAATCTACATTTATAAATTGCTCTTACGTGTGCTTTATTTCTTTTTCATTTTCCACTCCTCCTGGGCACAAATGAAAAAAAAAAATGTTTTGCATGCTTCAGCCCACCCTCCTGGAAGTATAAAGCATGCCGTAGTTTGTCTCAGAAGGGTTTCTAGTTTGTATACGCTGCAGACGAACCATGCTGTCTGAATCTTCGATTGAGCGCAAAAACCAACGTTAGGCAAAACAGACACGCGGTAAACAGGAATATTTTATAGACACAGAGAAACAAAGGGGAGAGGGGGTGGCGGCGTGCTCTCTCCCGTCCTTTCTCTCACGCTGACTTTCGTAGTGAAACAAGATTTAAACTGACCTGGTTACCTACGAAAAAACGGCATCCAGGCTCACGGTGTGTCTGTTGATACATCGCGCAACTCCTGCCTCGCGCTCAACTGAGCGAGTTCCATGACGTGACCCTGTGTACTCCTCCCCCTCCCCCTCCCCCTCCCCCCTTACCCCCCCAAAAAAAAGAAACAATAAAAAGAAACAACGCGCGTTCGTCCCACGGAGGCTTAAAAACAATTTTTTTTAAAACCTCCTTGGTTCGTCCCCATCGCCACGCCTACGAACATATCTAACAAGAAAGAAAGATAAACTGGGTCGCCCGGCATTTACGCTCTCGTAGCGGCGTTGACCGGACAAGAGCAAGAGGTGGGGGAAGGGGAGGGGAGGGTGGGGCATGTGGTGGAGGGGCGAGGTTGCCTCGAGCGCGCGTCATTTAAATTACAAATCCGGACGGGCGTAATTGAATCAGCCTGATGAGGCACCGCCACTGGCCGGCGCTCGGGCGCGCTGACCAAAGTGATTGGGCAAACGGAAAGCGCCGCGCTATTTGTTGACAAACACGCGCCCAATTACCGGTAAAGCAATTAGTGTAAACGCCCTTTCCCCCCCCCCCCCCCCCTTGTCCTTCCTTTCCCCCCCGCTCTTTACTGCGCGGATCATGCCGTTGGCTGTTCGACACGGAGAGCAACGCTCCGCGAAGCGCAATCGGCTACAGCGGATTGCGTGGACGGTTGCGCCATTGTGATCTGCCCGTCGTCTAAGAACTTTACACTCTTTCTCTTTTTGTTCTGTTTTTTTTTTCAGTCAGGGGGTCTCATTTAGCGTCTTTTTTCTATATATATACAGACTATGCAGCGTGCCTCATAATCAGGACGTCGTGTTTTGGCCGGTAAAGCTTCCGATTAATTAATCATTTTTATGTGTGAGATATGTGGTAAAAGTGTGCATGAGTGCATTTTCAGTAACACCTTCATGGACATATCCTCTGTATCGGGATACCTCCAAGGTCTATATATATATTATGAGGCACGCTGCATAGTGTTTTTTTGCATTTCTCCCCCATCGAAATGCGGCCGCCGCGGGCGGGATTTGATCCCGTGAGTTGGTGCTGTGCAGTATCATAGCCTTTCACGTACCCTCTATCACACATACAAGTTTTGATTGGCTTTATATAAACATTAATACACGTATATATTGCACAAGACTGGTCCAAAATTATGTTTGTCATAGTTTAGTATTGTGCAGAAGTAGATACTGGCGATTCATCGACTATAAAAAAAAATGTATAGAGTCGCATTCAGCATGTGAGATGCAACGTGGTTACCATGGCCAAATGGGCCCCTATTACTGCACGGCGGCGTCGACATATAAAAAATTGAAGAACTAAACACCGTTGCAAATGTTCGTACGTATATCAAACAATTTCTTTTGAATTTCCATGCCAACACGTGCAGTCCTGGTGCCCCTTCGAAGTTCGACCACGGTTATAACTGAGTTGCAGCACATAATGAGCGCGACTGTACATCGCATACTTGCTATATGTAGCTCCAACCGTTGATTGCGCTGTGTGTTACTCTCTCAGCGAGCTTTCTGGTGTGATGCAGAACATGCATACATGCGCTATGTCTACACCAAAAAATGCGGCTTTCCCATGCCGAGTGTTTAAACTGTATTGGGTTGAAGAGCGCATAAACGAATTATACTGTTTTGCTTTATACTCTTTCGATGCGATAGCCTCATATTGTGTGCAACGTGTGCGGTGACGTGAATCATGTTTTACGCGGCGGCACGCGCTAGCATAGAGAGAGAGAGAGAGAGAGAGAGAGAGAGAGAAATAACTTGAAGAGAGAGAGAGAGCAAGGAGAGGAAAGGCAGGGGTCAACCAGAAGAGCATCCGGTTGCTACCCTGCACTAGGGTAAGGGAAAGGGGAGATAGAAAGAGAAAAATAGGGAGAGAATGAGCACTGAGTACACGTGGGACGATGTACAGGGACACTATAGGCGGTCTCTTAAACCGGTGCACTTCAAATACAGTACTAATGCACAACGCTTTTGTGTGCCAGTGACGGGTGCAGCCACGGTCCGAGTATCTTTGACTCAGAGATGGTCTCGAGTCCAGTCGGTTTAAAGTTGTCCTGAGAGAGAGGCGTTGTACGTCGTAGCGAGGACAGGTCACAATAGGTGCTCGATGGTTTCCTCGCACATACAGGAGTCGCACATCGGGTCTCGGCCATTCCCATACGATGTGAGTAAGCGTTCGTGAACGCCACTCCCAGCCACAGCGGCACAGCAAGGTTGCTTTCGCCGCGGGAAAGGCTAGATGGCAGTTGTAGCCGTAGCAAGGGGTCCAACTTATATAATCGGCAATTGAAGGCACTTGAACTCCATAAGCTTGTGACGTTTTGCGTGCAGCAGACGAAGTTCCCTGGCAGTGTCCGTCCCGTCCCAAAGGTATTGTACGCGTCTGGGTGTCTTCGTGGGCAGATCGGGCAGCCCTGTTAGCAATGTCGTTGCCGATGATGCCACAGTGAGCAGGAATCCACTGGAAGACTATAATGTGCCCTGTTTCCAGAGCAGGGATGTGTACTTCCTGATGTCGGATATCATCTGCTCGTAAGTTCTGTGATGTAAGGCTGACTAGATACTGTGAAGGGCTGCCTTAGAGTCACAGAATATGACCCATTTCTGTGCCGGCCTCTTCGGTGACGTAGGTCACAGCTGCATGGAGGGCTGCAAGTTCTGCCGACGTAGATGTCATATGTGATAATTTGAATTTAACTGCAACTTGCTTGGCTGGAACGACGAATGCGGCAGTTGAGCTGGTAGGTGAGTCCGAGCCGTCGGTATATGTATCATGTAGTCATGATATGTCTGGTGGATTAATAGGAGCGTCAGTTGCTTCAGAGTCCAGCGATGGATGATTGGCCTTCTTGGTGATTCCGGGAATAGAAAATTCACTTGAGGCTGTCGCAGGCACCACAGGGGAGATGAAGGCTTCGACGCCGGTGTAAACGATGACGGTATACACTCTTGATGGGCGCTAATCACTTTTGAAAAGGTCGCTTGAGGTCTCTCCGCTGGCAGGGAACTAAGTGATGGTCGGGGATCCTTGACAGATGACGAATGTGCGCCCTGAGGGAGTCGGCAGCTACGTGTGTCTGAATCGTATGGTCTCTCGCGATGGCTATTGTTGCGTTTTGAGGTGCACCGAGGCAGCCCTAAACACCTGTAGGGCTTGACCTTGTATGCTTTCAGAGCGCGAATGTTCGTCTTGCATGTATTTGACAAAACTGGCAGACTGTAACGAAGGAGTCCCAGGAGCAGTACCCTGTACAGCTGCAGCATAGAATGGACTGGTGCACCCCAGTTTTTCCCCGCAGAGAATTTAAATACCGTGCAATAGCAAATAACTTCTTGTTCAGGTAGACGCAGTTGGGGTCCACGAGAGGTATGGTCGATGATGACACCCAGAAAGCAATGCGTCTTAACATAGGACACAGCTTGAGCATTGATTGAAACTGGATACAGTGACATTTTGTTTGCGCGTAAGCCAACCAATGCGCATTTTCTGTAGACACACTGAGGCCTTGTTCTCGTAGATAAGACGCCGTCATGGTTCCGCCCGCTGAAGCCTGGCCCGCACCTGAGGCCGAGTCACGGCAGAGGCCCAGATGCAAATGCCGTCGGCGTATATAGAGACATGAACTGTCCGCGGTACCACTCCACATCCTACCGTGACGAGGTTGAACATATAGGGCTCAGCACTCCACCCTGCGGCACACCACGGCAGATGTTACGTTTTACTAGTTCGGCGCCGTCTTGAGTCTGTAAGAAAAAGCACCTCTCGGTCAAATAGTCCCGAATCCATTGATACATCCGGCCACCAACGCCCACAGCCTCAAGTGAGTTCAGTATGGCTTCATGGGCGACGTTGTCGTATGCTCCTTTGAGATCGAGAAAAATGCAACTGGTAGGCGCTTGAGGATTTCTCTGTTCTTGGACCCAGGTAACGATCGAGGCAATACATTGTCAATGGATGAGCGACCCCATGAAAGCCAGCCATGGCATCCGGATAGATGTTGAATCGCTCGAGGTACCATTCCAGCGAGCAAGAATCATTCTTTCCATCACTTTGCCGACGCAGCTCGAAGCGCAATCGGACGATATGATGATAATCAAGCGGAGACTTTCAGGTTTCAGAATGGGGATCAAACGGCTCGATTTCCATTGTTTAGGAACAACGCCGTTTCGCCAAGACTCATTGTAGTAGTTGAGCAGCTCACTACGTGCGTCATGTCTAAGGTGGCATAGGGCAGCGTACGTGATGCCATATGGTCCTGCTGACGAAGAACGCCTGCACGTCGCTAACGCAGCGTCGAGCTCTTCATGTGAAAATAGCACGTTCACGTCTTCTGGTACACGTGCCTCAGGGACCCATTCAGTGCCGCGTCAGTAGGGATGATCACGGATCCAGAAACCCGCACACAGAACTCTTCAGCCACTTCAAACTGCGAGCGGTGTTGTTAGAGGGCCAGAGCAGCAAAGGGCTTCCTTTGATGCGGGCATGAGCGAAGACCCCTAACCGTTCTCCATATGTGCGAGAGCGATCTTCGGGGATCAAGCGTCTGACAGAAAGATTTCCATCGCTTGTCTTCCAATTTATTTATCCATGACGACGCTGAACTTTCTTTTGTATGCGTCGTGAAGCCCTGAGTCTAGAACCGATTTCGTGCGCCGATACCTTTCCTCCGCCTGTCGGCGTTCCACACGCAGCCTCTCCAGTTCTGTGTCGAAGTGTGTTCGCCTTGCTGACCTTGTGAGCGGCACATGAATGCTTTCATTGAGTCCGCGATTTCGCTCTATATTGTGTGAAAGGCTTCCCGACATGCGTCATCCATAGCTCCTTAACCACCTCTGACCACCAACTGCACGCAAGACTGTAGAGGAGCATTGCCCAACTCCACTATCTTGATTTATATTGGAATATGGTCGCTTCCTGTGTCTCTATGTCAGTAAACCATTGGACGCTCGAGGCGAAGCGTCGTGACACCAAAGTCAAGTCTAAGCAGCTACTATAGGTCGTGCCTCGCAGAAAGCAGGGCTTCCATCATTCCCACACCGCACATATCATGGTCGGCAGCAAAGGAGGCAAGACTCCTGCCCCTGGAATCAATTTTAGTTCTTCCCCATAGCTGGTGTATGCGCGAAAGTCACATGTGATAACCCAGAGGCCATTGTCATTTGCAATAGTTTTTGAGCCTTTTGCCATCAAGTGACCCGCTGGAATAAGTAGGCTCCAATAAGTGTTAATGACACATTCTTCTTTTTTACATGCAGGCACATCTTGTTGTGCGTCATGTGGCTACCGCGTGAGCGACATACGTAAGATCCTTCGGATGTAGACGATTACTTTGTTGCATGCTCCGCATGTGGACGAGGCGAAGGTTCGTAACCAGACAATCTTATGGAGTCGATGTATTTGGTTCGCATATGACCAGTATGGGAAGCGATTTGTAAAAACGAATTGGCGAAAGTCTGCTATGCTCTCGATGAGTTGAATGATCTCTCACCATTTCTTTCAAGATGGTCATTCCTTTTTAATATGTGGGCAATTCTTCGATGAAGCTTCATGTGCCCCGCTGCAGTTCGAACACTTCATTACAGTGGCGCCACATTTATCTGCATCGTCGTGGGCTCCGCACAGCGGGGGCATTTTGCCTTTTTCATCATCACTGCTCACGTGCCCCGTTTCATGCATTTGCGGCATTAGAGGCTTCGGTATGAAAGCCGCACAGCATGTCTGAAGTGTCCCACCTTAACATGCGAGGTTAGATGGTTAGCCTTGAATGCAACCTTCACGCAGCGTGAACTGCCTATCCGAATAACATCAACAATGCCCTCGTCATTAGCTGGCTGACAAGAATTGGCAAGTCCTGGTTAAGGATAGCTACGTCGACGTCGTAGATAACGCCAACGACTATATCAGATCCCAGAGGGATTATGAGCGCACCTGAATGCCTCAAGGTCGGTTACGCTGCGTAGAGTTGGTCAAAGCACCCGCGTGTTGGACATCGACCGCTAGTAGATTTTTGCGGCTGTTCACTCGAATGTTCGATATTCATTGGGCACCAAGCTTCCAGTAACATCGATGCAGATTGTCTGTTGGCAGCTTCTGTTAGCGGTGGGAAGCACGGGCACAAATATGATGGTATTGGCGTCCGGCCTTTGCGTCTGTCTTACTGTTTCCGTACTTGACGATGAAGACGTCCTAGTGTTCCTCTCTTCGCTTTGCGGCTCTGCACAAGTTTGGAAGTCGTCATCGGAAGGTCGTCACTGCTGAGAGAGTAGACTTGGGGCGTCCTCGCTGTCGCTGTCGCTCTGTTGACCGACCCGCTCCCTGGAAGCGGCGCCGCTGACGCCGCCGTCGCCGGCCGACGTGCAGGGTCTTCCCACGTCCATCACGACGAGCAGGAGCGAAGACCAGCGGATGCACTTAGATTTGCACGGAAATAAACCGGAGCTAGAAAGAACAGCACTGTGTCAAAGGACACTTCACCGTCTTCGAGAGGGAGGAAATGATAAGAGAAAAGCAGGGCAGAAATAACTTGAATCTGCTTTAAATTCTCGGTTACCTTAGTAATCGAAGCTTAGTAACTCTCGGTAAGCTAAGTAATCGAAGGTCAAACTATGTATAGTGCATGTAACTCAGTTGAGCTACATGTACTATACTTAGTTTGACCTTCGATTGGATCTGCGGTGGTATAGTGCCTCTAGCGCTTCCGGGACACTGGCTTCGACCAGACACTGTATATACCTACCTGCTGCGGCGTGTGCAAGTGTCCAGCGTGGGGGTGTGCGGATAGCAATTTTTGAGACAGAATCGAATACGAGTCGAACAGTGCCCGAAGCGAATCTAATCAAACAGTGAACTTTTAAAATAGTCTTCGAATGCTCAACAGATGTACGTGTTCGCCATTATAAATCAGTGTTCACATTATTATTACTAACCTATGTTAGAAAGTTTCTGTCATTACACTGCAGGATATGAAGCCTTGCTTAACAAACGCACGAATAGAGCATTACGAACAGACATGTAGATTGTTCGCACACCCAGGTGACTCTTCGGGGCGTGCGAATGAATGCGGTTTAACCGACAAAAGTCCGGCTCCCTGAGCTAGGTATACGTAGCCTTCTCCGCAACGTATAACCTATCATGCTTTATGCCTACAATGGCCGTGGGGATAAAATTTATCGCACTTTTGCTTCAATTTTATGCTTGACTGAGCAGAGTTTACAATTCAGAAGTATACGAAAACTATTCGAAAAATATCCGTATTCACGAATGGTGATTTCTCGATTCCCAGACCAAATCGATTTTAAGACAATGTTCGATTCGTTTCTCGGAAGTTTCTAACTTGCGCACACCCCATGGTATACAACTGTGCCATTAACGAGAAACTTGTTGCATTACCCGCGTTATCTGGAGTAGCATGCCTCCAGCAGTTTGTGAACAATGCAAAAAACGTTTCTTCACATCCCTCTCTTCATTGGCTCTGCTGTCTGCGCCACGGCCCTTCCGATCCGACTCTCGACGCCGAAGGGTTTCCCATCTAGGTTTTCCATCACATTCCTCTCTCTCTCTGTGTGTGTGTCTTAAGTCCAGCTGTTTGATTAGCTGTATTGGGATTTCATCTGGTCCAGCGCCGTCCCTCGACAGAAATGGCCACCGCCCTTCAATGACAATTTATGGCAATTCTAGGGAAGCGTAGTCACTTCCTCAGTCGAGAGGGGACACAGGACTCAACTCTACGGAGTGAAGGAATAGCGTAGAGTCTAGACTAGTTCGAGAATACGGAGCTGAGACTACTCTAACTACTAAGGCTGAGACTTGAAATTTGTCTTCTTTCACCAGTTAACCTGGCCGGCATGAAATGATATGGATGGCGATCTTAGCGTGCATTGACCCGCTGCTTATTTCTTTAAACATCGACAACGCAAAAATAGGCTTCCTTATTGGTGGATGGGCAGAATTGTTTACAATCATTTCATTTCGCTGCTGCATGCCTTCATGTTTTCTCGCAGTCATATAATTTTAGAGTGCAACTCTTAGGCGTCCGTTCCTGCGTTGAGCGTCGGCGTAATCGAACGAACGAGCACAGCGAAGGATGAAATAGAAAACGCGGAGCGCAGCGTGGATTGAAAGACAGCCATAGGGAAGAGAGAGCTTGGAGGAAAACGGAGGAGGGGGGTATGGCGAAAGCGTGAGAAGTAAAGCGTAGTGCAACGCAAGACGTGTTCTGCGGTGACGATCGCTACGAGATGGCGCCAGAGTAGCGCGCGTTGTCTGCTTACAGATGACGCCATCAATAAGGCATGCGGCGAGCGCGTCCACCGATACCATACAAAGCGCTGCATGAGTGGAGGTCTGTCTGCGGCGACGGCTGTGAATCGCGCCCACGCTTCACCCACCCACTGCCTCTCGCGATCTGCCGATTAGCGAGGCATTCGCGCCACACTTCGCCCCGTTTGCAACGTGCCACACGAGACGGATTGTCCGCGCCAATGAATATATCGCGAATTGAAAACAAGTACAGAGCTGCGCTCAAATTTCGCATTAGGGAGTATCGTAATCGGCGGTGAATTTTTTAGCGTTCTTGTAACGTTTGTTCGCGAGTAAGGAAGCAGCTATAGCATAGTTTCTGCAGGCATGTTCTAAGCTGAAACGTACACTGCACCAACTTACATGCATTAGAATGCAAGAGTTATGCTGTCACATATCGGCAGTGTTTGGCACAAAGAGACTTGCCATGTGTAGCTCGAGGTTGTCAGAGCCGTGACGTAGTGGGTGAGGCGCCGTCCTCCAAACCCAGAGAATCGAGTTCGTCATAATATTCATTTTTTTCATTCTTTTTTTGTGTCCATGTTTTTTATACATAAATTGTGCACAGCAGATGACCTGCCACGAGGTGATCAGCCTCGAGTGCGTCTGTCAAGGACATCTGAAGTGCAGCGATCGATAATCAACGTGGAAACGTTGCAACAGGAAAGGAAAACAATTATCTCGTAATCAACCTGCAGTCATTACTTGGCGTTTTCCACAAATAAAGCACCGCGTTCAAGGAAAAGTTCCGGCTCTTAATTCACAAAGCTTTTCATTAGTATGGCCGTTTGTTGTTGACCAGCCGCTTTGGTAACATGATACGCCGGTCGTCAGAATTGGCTGTAATTTCCTCTTACGAACAAATCTAGCGTAAGAACGTAATACGTTCCACGAATACGAACCGTGGGCTTCTCTATTCGCAAGTAGATTGCTCCTGTCCAACACAACTCAGCCTAATGCATCATCGTTCGTACAACGCCCTTCCGTCGCGACCTCGACACCCTGTGCGACCAGCGCGTGTGAGCTCAGTGACGGGACAGCCGTTTAGGATCGAGCGAACAAGCGACCGACTGCGAGGCGTGGAGACGGTGATGCCGCGGCAGCGGCGACCGAACTACATAAAGGGCGGCAGTAGAGCCGCGCTGCCCTGAGGGAGGATCGCTCGCCGTCGTCAGAGCCTCGGCGTCATTTGCAGCAGGCAAGGGCAGCAGCGGAGCGCACCTCTTTAAGACCTCGCCGGCTGTGTTTGCTCTTGGCCCGGTCTTCTCCACCTACGGGGCTCGCCAGAGCGCGCCCGCCGGGCTCGGTGTTTGTCTTCCAATCAGCTTCCTCTTGTTTCACTCCGGGCAATGTATAGCCCCCCCCCCCCCCCCCTCCTCCCCTTCCCACTCCCAAGCTTTTGGCTCATACTTGCTGCTGTTCTGCACGTGTCGGAACATGCTTGTCCGTTCCAAGTACGGCGCAACGGGACAAAAAAATATCTTCGAAGAAAAGCAAGCATGCAACTCTATAAAAGGGGCGGCGCGAAGGCGCCAAGAGTAATAAAGAGAAATGGGGGGGGGGGGGGGGGGGAGTAAGGAGGCAGATGCGGGGGATACAAAGTTATTCGGTTGCTCCGTCTCTCATCCTCATCGTACGTGAGCCATACTGTAATTCGCCGGTGTTCCTTGCTCTGCGGCCCGCGTGGCGGAGCCAGTAATTGTCAGAGCACACACACGCGCCCTCGCACGCGCGGTGGAGTCACTTCTGCTGGCCCAAACAGGGCCTGCGGCCGCGGCCGTCCGGCGCGTAATGAACCGGTCGCTCTCGCTCGCCCCGGACTGGTGGCGGAAAGTGAAGGATCCCGGGTTGCAGTGTGTTTTGGCGTGCTTGTGGGCGTAAATGCGGACAACTTCGCTGCCGAACGCCGAGGGCGTTTGAGCCAGTATGTATGTATGTATGTATGTATGTATGTATGTATGTATGTATGTATGTATGTATGTATGTATGTATGTATGTATGTATGTATGTATGTATGTATGTATGTATGTATGTATGTATGTATGTATGTATGTATGTATGTATGTATGTATGTATGTATGTATGTATGTATGTATGTATGTATGTATGTATGTATGTATGTATGTATGTATGTATGTATGTATGTATGTATGTATGTATGTATGTATGTGTTAATTCACTGAGGAAGAAAAGGCGTCCGTGCGTATTCCATTCTTAGTAACCCACTGAAGCTCATGCAATGCGATACTTTCACAGTCCAAAGAAATCCTCGACACTCCCTCGCAAAATAGCGGGGATGGAACAGGTATGCATTTAGGAGATCGACATTTCATACTTGTCAGTGGAGGTTTTTTTTATTTTCGTCCCCTTTTATTTTTCCTCTCATTGTAGTTGGCTAAGTCGCGCCGGTGATCCTTCCTTGATTCAGATGCTGTATTTATTAAAATGCTTAATAGGGAGAGCTCGCATCCGTTGAAGAAAAATCTGTGATAACACAAACGGCAAAAACATACCGGGCCAAATATGCGCCGCAGTATGAGGCGTTTGTGTGCTGCAACAAAAGCTTGGAAACGACTCAGCACATCCTAATGTAATGCGAATATGCATATATTCACCCAGCGAGACCCGTAGAAAACGTCCACCTTCCAGAGGCGTTGGGATTTAAAGAAGATGCAAGGGTAAACTAGTGAACAGTCGAGATAATTATGAGACGTTTGAGCATTGATGGAAAAAAGGCAAATACGAAATTAATTGAACGGGAGTCGTTGCAAGCATAGGTAACGGTGCAATATAGATAATGAGGTTTTAATGACGAATATAAAGATTGAGATCAGATAGGCAAAATGTTAGATGGCGATAAATGTAGTAAAACCTGATTAGATCAGGCAGGTCACGGGACTATTTGTCGCCGCCCTGTTTCGACGCGAATGCCAATGATCACCATAATCACGAGTGAGTTAAAAGGCGCCGACTGCGCCTTTTATCTCACTCGTCAGAAAAAGAAGCATCAATTAGTGAATGCTGACACTTTCAATAGTCACGAGTTTTGCATCCGAGTCGACTCTTAGTGAAACAGTGGCAAGTGTGCAGATGGATCAAGAATCGAGTGGTACAGTAAATGATCTGACTGTAAATCCTTTTTTCAGTTGTTATTGTGTAACAACTTTGTTGTCATTCCGCTGTAATTCCGTTGTCACGGAATTACAGCGCCCGCCATTAAGGCAGAAAAAAAATAACAAATTCAGATATATTTCTTCCGCCATATCGTGCACCGTGCGTGGATTTCTAGCGATGTGGCCGTGCACCGCATGTCGGGCCAGCAGCTCGTCGAAAAAAGAAAAAAAAAGTCACAGTTTCGCCCAAACGGCAAAGCATCGATTGCGATAGCAAATTCATGGACAGCTATATGAAGTAAGGATAGTGGTATTACCGCCTGTGTGAACTCAAACATTCGCTTACTGACTAAATTAATAAGCACGGTGTCACGCGCGCACAGGCAAACAAACACATTTCACTCGACGAACGCGGACTTTCCCTTTCAAAACGCTGGCATAGAGAAAGAAATTCAACAAGAGGGAACACTCCCATAGGGCCCAGCGGCCGAATTGACTGCAGCGTGCCAAGCGGTCGGCGTCAATCACTTCCGGTTTCGGTTTTGGGCGCGCGTATTTTGAACGCAAGCTAGCACGCCGGCTGCGCCCCCCCCCCCCCCTCTCCCGCCCTCTTTTTTATTTTCTTGCTCTTCGTGCAGAATCGGTTTATTATTTAGTAAGAATGATTGCGAACGATCTCGTAAAGTCCCATCGAATCTGTGTCACGTGCAATTTCACAAAGTAGACGCAAGACCTTTTGTGCAATGAGGAAATATTTATTTTGCTCTATATAAGCTCGTTCCGCGCTTTTTGTGCGTTCGTCCATCGTTGTGACCCCAGCAGGTAAGGCGGGTCACAAGGTTCCTGTATGAAGCTCCACCGGACGGCACCAGATGAAAAAAAGTAAATCACAAGCATGGTACATTTACAAGCACGTAACATCATGTTACAAGCATGTGTCATTTTGGTATTTAGACATAGGGGAATACTGCGTGTAGAGGCGAAACGTGCGAAAGCGGTGAATTGGCGGCATTACAAACAAAAGCAATTCGCTTTTCCATACATGGCGAAGAAAATACCCGACTTATCCCAAACAGTACCATAAAATATGACAACATCTGATTTTCAAGCAGTCCCCCGTTTTCGGGCATTATTTCCTGCACTTTAGCAGCACAAAGACACGGGCGACTTAGCGTTTCCAAAACTTGGCCTCGGGCGACGCGACGGACGCAACAGAGGCTCCCAGCCGGACCATGCTAGACGTTCGCAGAATGCCTTCTACTCGCACTCAAGACAAATGCGTGGGCGCAAAGCCTGTTTCCAGTCGTTTAGAAGACGGAATTTTCAAATTACCAGTTTGATATGTTCCTCGGCGTTATCTTTCGCGCGTTCTGCCGGCGCCAGCAGCACACCCCATGTTATCACTCATGGCAATCGCCCATCGCGTTTTCAACAGGCGTGAGTACCGAAAGAAGGTATATGTTGTTGCGGAGCCACAAGAAAAACGTCACAGACTTGTCCCTCTAAGATTCATTACACGCCAAACTAACTTTATCACTACGGCCGAGCTGCTTATCGCTAACTGCGTCACAGCGCGCTGTGCGGTCAGCGTGCCTCAAAAGTATCCCAGAAAGTAACGAAATTACTTTTCAGTAATGTCTGGCGTCAGAGAAAACGGCACAAACTTCTCCTAGCAAGATGCACTAGACTACGCACCACGGCCGAGTTAGTTCTCGCTAACTGCGACATGGCGCCCTGTGCGGCCAGTGTGGCTCAAAAACCGAAATAAGTTACCATAATCCCCTAGGAAGCGTCGGAAACATGTCTCAGCACGATTCATTAACTCAAATTAACTGCGCCAGGATGGCCGATTTGTTTTTCGCTAACTGCGTCTTCAGTCTCGGTCTCGTGCCGTAAGCCTAATTGCGTCGTTGACTGTGAAACAAGATTTCTCACCTTGCCCGTAGTCCAACAGCGCAGTGGTGTCTTGTCCCAGTGCAGAAGGAACGCAAGAATATGGCGAGAGCCCAATAAACCAGGTTACAGTTAAAAAAAAAAAAAAAAAAAAAAAAAAAAAAAAAAATAAAAGATAAGACAGACGGGTCCCCGCGCGCGCGGCTGCACTCGCTGGCTTCGGGGGAGTGTCTGGTGGATGACGCATGTACCTGGCGCGTCATTGACCTGTGGCTAGGTAAGGCAAGGGAAATAAGTCGCTAAGCTGAAGTTCATTTATGCGCAAAACGTTTTAGTTTTCGCGGCAAAGAATTTAAAAAAATAACTCAATGCCTGTTAACTTAAGTTCACTTTTTTTTTTTTCGATGCTCGCGGCAGCTAACGTTCGGTGTCAAAAGTATAGCGTGACGTATGGTGACGTGTTTCCTGTTGCCAGTTTCTGCCGAGTGTCCCCTCTTGTTGAATTTCTTTCTCTATGACGCTGGCGTGAGTAATCTCGGCAGCAGCAGCGAGCGAATTGACTTTCGTGCCTCTCGCTTGAACGCGCGAACTAAGCGGCGAGAACCCAGCGCACGCGAAGCTATCAGGCCCCTCGGCGCACCTAGACTCGGTACTAATCGCAGATCACCTTCAAGACAGGGCAGCCGCGCCATACGCAGCCGCCGCCGGAGTAGAACCCTCCCCCCCGGGGCTTTGATCACGCTGGAAGACGGAGCGCTTCCTTGCCGCCTTCCTCCTTGCGCGCGCGAAATCAAGCCGCCATTCTCGGCTCACCCTCGCACGCTTTCACTGGCACCTACAGCATACTGCATGCGACCACGGTGTTATCGCACTTGTATTTTATGCGAAACGTCACAGATATGCTAACGGAGGAAATGTGCCTGAAGTGTCCATATAATTGCTGTCGCAATCAAAGACAAAAAAAAATCATCACAACCATCGGCCGGTGTCATGTGAACACACAACGTCGTGGAGCCAACAGCGAAGAAAACGAAAAAAAAAGTGCTTGAAGCGCATTTAAAATTTTTTGAAAGATTTAATGGGAGGCTAAAGGGAGATAAAGAATTTGAACAGTACGATTAGATTACCTTTCTACGGGATCACAAGAGCCACTTTTACCGTGAGCGGAAACTCAGTAAGCCAGAAATAGGGATGGTTGATTAATATTTGTATTCGATTAACGATTAATCATCACTTTAGCCTTTAATCGATTAATTGCTTTCGATGCAGTTTTTCATCGATTAATTGATTAATCAAAATTTGTGCCGGGCACTTTAAAAAGGTTAAAACACAGTTATCTACTTTTCTAGGTCCCTATATTAATGTTTGGGAGGTTGAACCAACTAGTTAGAAATGCAAGTGTATGAGGTTTAATCTTTAATTTGTTGAAGACTAAATAGAGCTGGCGCTTGTGGCCTTTGAATATATAAACATTATTCGTTATAAAATGGAACTTAGAGCAGCATTAAACATGATAAATGGCCCTATCGAATCCCTGTACAATACAGTTAAACAAGAAATAAAGAAATGGCAGAAGTCAAAGGTGAAGTCCAACTAAAATATGCAAGTAAGTGCAATATGCACAGGAAAAAAAATGTCACAGTTTCGCCCTAAGGGCGAAGCAATGAATGCGATAGCAACACAGCAATGCCATACGAAGGTGAGCGGCCTTGGTAGCAATATGAATTGTAGTAAACATGAGCTGATTAAGTAAGCAGGTGTGCTGCGGCGTAAGTAGACCGACATGAAGAGAGACTCGATGACCACGAGAAGGCGCGTGTGAAACGGTGGTGTTGATGAGAAGCGCTTACCGTGGGCAGCGCGTGCGAAGGGACACACCTGTAGTGCTGCACTGCCGATTTGGGCAGCATTGCATGTGTAGCGTGCGTTGGAAAATGTGGCCCGACTATTACTAACTGAATGAACAAGCGTGGTGCGAGCGCGTACAAACAAACATGAATAGATCACACAGAATGACTGCAGCCAACGACTGTCAAAACGCTGGCAGCGGACGAAGGTACGTGCGGTCTATCGCTTCAACGGAAACTGAGCGGCGCATGCACGGCGCGTAAAGGTCAGAGCCGTGTGTAGATAAAAGACGGTGCGGTCGAACGAACGCCGAGCGCGGTTGTTAGCAGCGTAGAAGTGCGCCCCCCCCCCCCCCCGCTCCCTCCGGCGCTGGCTTCCCGCTTCCTTGCTTGCGCGTGGGAGAGATAAGAGACTGTGCGGACGAGCGACGAGCGCGGTTGTTGGCAGAGAAGTGCCCCCCCCCCCCCCCCCCCCCCCCCCCCTGCTCCCTCCGGCGCTGGCTTTCCGCTTCCTTGCTTGCGGGTGGGAGATTGAGTGCGTTCGCTCTCCGTGATAGCGCGCGTCCCCGCACGCTTCCGCTGGGGCATACGGCGCGCGGCGAAGATTTTATCTATACGGAACCTCACGGCGACGGCGACGGCGACGCCGACGGCAGAAATCCGGTTGAAGTGTCCATATAATTGCTATCGCAATAAAAAGAAAATTACTGGAGTGAGGCGGAAGTCAACACACCTGACGCTGAATATCAAAGGGCATTCAATTCTCCGTGCAACTCATGCTCGATTCCTGGGCGTCACCATAGACAAGAAGCAACTGTGGCGACGCTTCGCAGAAAATTTTGTGGCTGCATGAGTACAAAGAGTCGACGCACTTCGTCGCTTGGCAGGTGTACGTTGGGGAAACAGTCCAATGTCCATGCTTGCACTCAACGCTGCACTTTTAACAGGCCGCATTCTCTATCAGTTCCCCCGCATATCTCCATGACCGAGTTAATTCGAGCGCTTAGAGGCAGTATTTAGAAAGGGACTTCGCTTGGCGATGGGAGTTCCTCGGGCAGCTTCAAACAAGGTTACTATATAGGGACCGAGGTTAGGTCCACTTTAACAATGCGTGAGTCGGCGAGCGAAAGAAAAAGGAACCGTTCAGGCCGAAGGTAGGAGCAGAAGAGACTATGTATTTTATTCTTCTTCTCTTTTTTTAACCTCGCAGTACGAGGAACGAGGCACATGTGCATGCCCATGCACCTGAGCGTGCCATAAATAAAAGACGGCTGATGAAGATGACAATGGCCGCTAGACTTACAAATGAAGCAGCCTCTCCCATTGCGCCTTTTGGTATCTCGTGCCTTGTTCACGCAGCTATTAAGCGTCTCCGGCGGTTAATAACAATTCGCTCCCATTCCCATGCGGTGGTGAACACCTTCCGATTTTTAGGACTGGAATGGTCTGAACGGAGTAGTCTCGACCCGCCATGGTCTTTTTCGGACTTCACCTGCAGCTTCAGTGTGCCCTGGCTACCGGCGAAACGCACCATTGCAACTGCCGAAGCTAAGCTCCTTGTACTGCACCACTTGAGCACAGCGTATGAAAGCCACTTACAAGCGTACACAGACGGGTCGGTGTGTGCCCAAACAGATGGCCGCGCAGCGGCATTCTGCATACCCTCCCTTGATGTATCGTGGTCTGGCCGCCTCGATCGCGTAGTTTCCTCTACAACAGTAGAAAGCGCCGCAATTACCGTGGCCTTGCGGAAACTACGGGCCTATTCTGCACAAGATATCGTGGTACTAATGGACTCAAAGTCAGCATTACAACGATTACATCTTGGCCTACCTCGAGAGGAGTTTACAAGGCAACCTCTAGCACTGTCCAAAGATCTAATGAACAAGTAATTTAACGTAAACGTTCAATAGATACCATCCCACGTAGGAATTGAGAAAAAAAAAACCGAAAAAGCTGATGCTCTTATTGCACGCCTAGAGCTGACATGTGTCCCAAAAGTAAGAGCGCCAAGCATTTTTCAGAACTCTAAGGATGCAATGCGTAATAACTTTAAGGCAATCCACAAGATTCCGCACCAAACCTGCGTGATCCATGGACTTACTCGCGAGGAAGTGACGCTTGTTGTGCCGCATCAGAACAGACTCCGCGTACACCCCGGCTTGGTCATCCAAGTCTGGACGTTGCGCTTCCCTGTTCTGCGCCTTATGTAGGGATATCGGCGACATTGAACATTTAATTTGACTATGCCCACAGCTCAACCCAGAAAGAAACGCGATGGCCGACAGCCTGCAAAAGAGTGGTCTTTAGCACAGGACCTTTGAGGACGTTGTTTTCCCCGGAGGGCCGGCAGCAATCAGGGAGAGAGTGCAACGAGTGCTGTTTGCCTTTCTGTGACACACGGGGCTCATTGACACCTTGTGACATCCCCCTGATCTTAACTCAAAGGAGGCTCAGGCGGAACAATTGCCGGCTTTGTAGGCTAAACCCGACTGCTGCAACACCACCACCACCTCCAAAACCATGGTTTAGTATTTTAAGTCATGTGCTCTTTTCTGCAGAGTGCATGAATGTCAATTGGCTGGGATGTTCGGGTGAAACCAACACCTTCTTTGAATGGTCATGCGGGTATAGACGCTCGGAAGCTACAGATTTGCTGGAAGCGACATGAACTTCATCGTTATATCAAATACATGTTCCAAACCGGCGCGCATGCTGTGCCACGTCTTTAGTGGACTGGGAGTGACACGACGATCAACGACTGGGGTGGTATAGAATGCCTTGAATTGGGAGGGCATTTCAAGCCTCCGGCGTCTGGTGGCGTGTGCGGAGTGGGTGAAGAGAGGGGAAGCATTCGGCTCGGCATCATTTGGGACTCGGAAAAACAGTCGACAGTCGCTCTACCACACCCGCTCAGTCACTGCTCGTGCTCCGTCCTTCTAGTACGATTTCAAAAATTTCGCTCAACTTCTGTCAAACTATAGAAAACGATTAATCGAACACGTCTAATCGATTAAGTTGATTAAATGAAAGGTGGACATCGATGAAGATTAATCGTTTTGCGGGATACTTTTAATCGATTAATCGATTAAGTGTTCATCGATATTACCAACCCTAGCCAAAAAGACGCAAGAACAAAAGACGGGTGGCGGCGCTTCTTTGAAATCTCCACACCAGGACGCCGTGACGTCATTGATTTTGATGGCATCTGCTCGGGTCTATGCAAATGTATTATCGGTAAAGATGAACTATGTCGTATTCTAAAGGAATCAAAGACTGAACTTAGCAAGTTTAGAAAACTTCCACCAGAGAGTCCATTGATACTTTTACTGGTCACGGAAATTCTACGTCACGCTATGGGAGAGCTTCGCGCGCTGCGAACAGTGACCGCGCGGCAGCGCCACCGGTTCAGAGGGGGCTGGTTGAGGGAGCACTCGGAAAGCGTTGCAGCAGTATGGACCGTAGCAGTAGCTGGCCGGTGATTTCGTGTGATTTTTGTGGCGGTTTACGCGCTCTTTCTGCCCTTTTAGCGTGGGCAGAGAAGCTCGAATGGTTCTCAGGAGCTTTAAGAACTTTGCCGAAGACCTGTTGTGTGCAGCAGTGTCATTCTGGTTACAAAGGGACGGAAGAAAGGAACTGCCAACCTTCGTGAAATGAACCGCTAAAACAAAACATCGCAATGACAACGCGACTACTGCAGCACCTGTCCTTGTATGTATACTGAGTGTGGCCAGCTAACGTTAGCCAAGCCGTTAAAGAAATGTAAAGAAATTAACACGGTGCCAAATACGATTGTGAGACCTGCAGCGTTGGGTCGTCAGATCGTGTCCCCCCCCGCCCCCCTTTTTTTTACAGCTTGGAAGGAGGACCTGCTGACCAGCTCGTGCCCTGAGGACCAGCTTCGATTGGTGGACCGAGCGCATTGGGCGGCGAGGGATCACGGTGTCCTGAACTGAGGACGTCGCCCACCTGGCTACGACCATCGTCGTCTGCTCTTTAAATAAAATTTATTTATCTTTCTCTTAACAGCATGGCTTTAACGTTAGCTGTGACATCCTATATTTATTCGCGCTTAAAGTGTGCTCCTGAAGTTGAAATGAATGATTGTCAGCCGTTGCCAGCAGTTCAAATCAAGTTTGAGGCTTTGTCGATTTTGTTCAACGAGTGTTAGGCCTAGCTGAGGAGACGAGCCCCGTGCACCCACTTCGGACGGACTTGAACTAAAAGAAAAGTAATTAAGACGAAGAAACCTGTTTCTGTAGTTCAATTCTGGCCATAGTGATTTGAAGTGATGTATGGTGCACACACAAGAAGCGGGAAGCGGCGGCATTGCACAGAATTCCAACATCTGTATACGTCACCGTTGTCGATCGAAGGCTGCCGTTCTCACTCGCCGGCACTTCTATGAACGAAATGCAACTACATACAATGGCAACCCTTTATGCATTGTTCACGACCTGTGGAGGGAGGTTCTGATAGTCTTATGCTGATACATTTGTTTGCCTCTTATGCTCAACGAGCAACACGTGACAGCTCCCACAATATTGTAGCGCGCCTCGCTCACGGTTATGCGAGTACCGGCATCGATGTTTCCAAAAAAAGCCACGCGCTCTCTAACCGGGCGATGATACGAGCAGAGTTTCCTTTACCAAAACTTCATCGAGCACATATTGCATGCACGATGAAGAGTTCTAAAAAAAATGTGGTTGATCCCTCTTATATAGGAATCGGTATAGAACACGAAAGTGAAACGTGTCTTTACAGAAGTAGTGTAATGTTTATTGCACATTGATATATAATGTCTATTGGTGTTTTGTGGCTAAAGCGCCCTTAGGCGTTGATGCACCCACGCTGACGCCTGGTGGCACGTCTCCTCCATCACGACTACCAACGTCGATGACCATGAGCAACCGTCGTGCATATGGAAGCTGCACTACGCTGCACACGCTAGCACAACGCGAAAGACGAAGCACGTAACTGACACACTAATACAACGCGCAAGACAAAGCACGTAACTGAATCGTCACCGAGTCAAATCAGCGCGTACAGCGCGTTGTAATTGCAGCCTCCACGATCAACTTCAGAAACATTTTCAGAGCTAATTGCGGAGGCCACGCTCCGCTGTGCTGAGTACGGTGAACGCCACCTGGCGTTGGTAGTGCTTCTTGATGCCAGCGTCCCTTCGAATGCTGGCATCGAGGCGTCGTAGTGCTGAGACCACCGAAGCGTTCACTGTCGGTGCGCGTTAGTGTCATAATGCAGTACTTCTCTTTTCTGCTCGTAGGCGGCGGCACCGCCCCGAGCAAGAGCGCGGGTACACGGAGGAGTGTTAGATATATAAGGCGCGTCTGTGTAGCTCTCTGCAAATGCGTTTGTGGCGCAATGGGTTAAACGCTCGGCGATCTATCGTCGCGGACCGAGAGGTCATGGGTTCGATTTCCAGATTTTGCATGTTTGTGGAACTTTTTCTTCTGGTTTCTTTCTTTGTATTATGTTCGTGTACATTGTAAGCTGACGTATTTCCGTGACGGAAATACGTCAGTGAAGTCTTGGTGGACCCCGGCATAAAACACTTTCGTGTTAAAAAAAGAGCGAGAACGAGCTATCAATAACTTCCCCCCGTCTCCCAGTCACTGTTTTCAAGGGAGCCCTTGAAGCCGCCAGTCGCTCATATCATGCAGCTATAGTCTCAGTGTGATGCGCCAGTGCTCATATTCGCAAATCAGCATGTCTTGCAATATTTCGCCATTTCATGTCGGCGCTGCGCGGTTTTCACGATGCTCGAAGCGAATAAGCAACGGTGGCCGTACGGGCCGGTGAGAACAAATGCATCACTCGGATAAATCGGTATTCAAACGTTGCGCGCGCTCTGAATGCCCGTTACTGCGAGTATGACAAGTGTCTTGTTGAGAATGAGTAAAAAAAAATCACCGGCGATTACTATACTCCTTAATGCGAAATTTGAGCGCAGCTCTATGCGTGTTTTCATTCTGCGATGTATCGGCTGGCATGGACAATCCGTGCTATGCGGCACGTTGCAAACGGAGCGACGTGTGGCGCGACTGCCTCGCTAACCGCGAGAGGCAGCGCGTGGGTGACGGGTGGACGCGATTCACAGCAGCCTCCGCACAGACCTCCGCTCATGCAGCGCTTTGTTTCCATACAGACGACGCACGCTACTCTAGCCCCATCTCGCATCCATCGTCGCCGCAAAGCCCGTCTTGCGCGACACTACGCTTTTTTTCTCACGCTTTCGCTATAGCCTCCTCCGCATTACTCCTCGCGCTCTCTTCGCTATCACCGTCTTTCACCCCCCACTGCGCTCCGCGTTCACCCTTCGCTGTGCTCGTTCGCTCGATTACGCCGAGGGACGACGCCGACGCTCGCCGCAGGAACTGGCACCTAAAAGCTGCGCTTTAAATATTTAAAAAAACCAGCAGCAGGTGTAGAAATCAGCGGCAATTATTGTATGATAGCCGCGTCGGCGCGGGGGCCGCTGTGTCGTTGCAATGTGGCAACAAAACCGTCGGACTTGTCTGTCGACGACTCTATGCACTTCGGCCGACACGGTCGTCGGCACAACACAGGTGTCGAAGAAATTCGGTCGACCAAAATCGGCTGCGTGTCGGCCAAGTGCGATCAGGCCAAAACCCATCTAAACTATTTTAAACCACCGAAGCAAGCCGACGCCACCGGCGATCGTAGCCTGATGATTTATTGGCATCCCCTCTGAAACAGGTAGCGGTGACATACAGTTACCTATATCCTGCTTGATTTAATCAGGTATACTGAACATGTTTTTCATTCTATCAATTTTGTACACATCTCCATTATATTTTTTTTCCTTCACAACTGCTCTACTTTTTATCGCTGCCTATGTCTGTAATGGATCCGGTCGTGTTAATGTCTTCCCTGCTTTTCTTTCCACAAATACCCTGCTCATCTCGACTGTTGACCAGTTGATACTTCCGTCCACTTTAAATCCAAGCGCTTCTGGAAGGCGCACGTTACCTCCGAGTCTCACTGAGTGAATCCCTTCGCATTCCATTAGGATGTTCCGAGTGGTCTCCAGATTACTGCTGCAGCATGCACGTACCTCAACTTGCTGCGAATGTTTGCTCCGGTATGTTTTTGTCTATAGGCAACCAGCTCAAGCTTCAAATAGCAAGGCACTGTCCATTCTGTTATCCGTACAGATTTTCCCTTCTAATTTCTTTCTTCCCATTCTGCATGATGATGATGATGATGATGATGATGCTGATGATTGATTGGCATCCCCTTTGAAACGGGGTGGCGACAAATAGTCACCTAGCCTGCTTGATTTAATCAGGTATACTACACATGTTCTTTATCTAGCATTTTTGTATACCCCTCTCATTATCTTTCTTTTTCCAAAATTTAGCTTGTACCGCTGCCTATGATTTTAAGAGATCAGGTCGTATCCATCTTTTCCCTGCTTTTTTTCCACCAGTACTCTAATCGTCTCTTGCTGATCTCTACGGCTGATCTGTTTATGTTTCCTTCCACTTTAAACCCAAGCGCTTCTGGGAGTTGCACGTTACCTACGGTTCTCGCTGGGTGGATCCCGTCGCATTCCATTAGGATGTGTTGAGTGGTCTCTGGATCTTTACTGCAGCATACACATGTCTCATCTAGTTCCGAATATTTGTTCTGATATGTTTTCGTCCTTAGGCAACCGGCTCGAGCCTCAAATAGCAAGGCACTGCCCTTTGTGTTATCGTACAGATTTTCCCTTCTAATTTCTTTATTCTCATTCTTGTAAATCTCAATTGTCCTTTTCGTTTCCATTCTTTGCATCCAATTCACGGTCTCTATTTCTCTCACTTTCTTTCTGATGACCCCTGGTTGTCTATTTACAGAATCGATTATCCTGTACTTGGTTGCCAACTTCCTTGACCTCTTCCTCCATTCTGTGTCCACGCTTTTCATGTAGAGATACTTGTGCACTTTAGCCGCCCATTTATTTTCATCCATGTTCCTGAGCCTTTCTTCAAAACTAATTTTGCTTTGTGTTTCTCTGACTTCAAAAGAGGCCCAACCCATGTCTCCATGCACTGCCTCATTTGTCGTATTACCGTGTGCTCCCAAAGCCAACCGGCCTACTGATCTTTAATTGGTTAACTTCCAAACCCGCCAATATATCCGATTTTAAGCATATAATGGCATTTGCGAATGTTAGCGCTGGCACCATTACTCCTTTCCAGATTCCACGCACCACCTCATACTTATTGTGGCCCCACAGTGCTCTGCGTTTCATTAATGCTGCATTCCGCTTCCCCTTTATTTTCAGATTATCTTGGTGGTTGCTTGAGTAATTCTTTCCTTCGTTTATGTGTACGCCGAGGTACTTATATTGCTTCACTATGGGTATTACTTGCTGTTGAATTGACACCACGAAGTTACTCGTGTGTTCATTAAAGATCATAATCCCTGATTTCTCTGTGCTAAACTTAAAGGGCAACTCCGGCGATTTTTTGACCATGTCGAGCTAATAAAATATTTAGGTTCCCGAGACCCTCCTGTGACGCACCTGATAGGCGAATTGTTCCGCAAAGTCGAAAATAATTTTAAATAAGCAAAAAAGCGCAAAAACGAAACCGAAACCGGAGCAAGCAGCCGAGCGAACCTCTGCGTGTGACGTCACGAATGTATCCCCGGCGGGGAAGGCGCGCAACGCATGCCGGTCTAGCCCGCGGGGTGAACGAAACCGGCGAAGAGCAGACGCTCAGCTTATTCGTGACCGCGCCGGACCTTCGGGTGACATTGTAATAGCTGCACCACCTATTCGGATCTGGCAAACAGTGACAGTTATGATTCAGAAGAATTCAATAGCCACGAATCGCCGTCCTCCACCACTAGAGCCAGCACCCATGCGCAACATATCGCGCTGCGACATGAAGACCAAGGGTAGCCCTAACCACTGATATACGTGCTGCTTGCTATTTTAGGTGTTTTACCCCTCTCAAGGAACCGCTTCGCATGCTCACTATAAGATGTGGAGCACGACTTTCCGCATTTGTATCCCACAAGAACGCCGCTGACAGTCCAAAGCACCGACCGGTGCATTTGTTTACATCGGCAGGTACAGCGACCACTCGTACGTCGTTAGCTTGAGATAGGCGCTCATCGGTGACATCAAATAATGTCAGAACATATCAAAACACGTAGATTTTGTGCATGTAAGCACCGTTACATCACTCTGGGTCGCGCTGATACGTGCTACCACACACCTTCGGAAACAGCGAGCGGGAGACCGTAGTAGGGAAGCGTTGTGCAGCCTGCTTATCATTCTTCGTATTCTCTTCATGCACACAGTTAGTGCTCCGTAAAGTAGACATAAATTGGGACATTGCGCGTATGAACGCTCATTTAGAGAATGTATAGTTTTCTCGTGGAAACGCAGATGTCATGAAGTATGACATCGTTGGCAGCTGAATGAGACCGTTGTGTACACATGCTGTATCGAAGGGGCCTCCGCTTGCTGCTCATTTGGGATACGAGGCAAACAGTGCACCTCGTAAGCTAAATAATGAGTCAGCATAACAATAGGTAATAATACACCAATGGATCTGCGTAGTCACATTTCATTTAGGGAAGCGCCGGCGAGTGCGACCGGCCGCATTCGAGAACGGCAACGTATACAGATGTTGATTGCGCGTCGTGTTGTCGCTTCTAGCATTTTTCGTGTGCACTGTACGAAATGAGAAATGGTTTATTTCAAATCCGTATGGTCAAAACTGAACTACAGAAGCAGCTTTCCTCGTCCTAATAGCTTAATTAGCTTGATATCACTGGGTCTGGTCCGCCAGCAGCAGACGCACGAACTCGGCCACTGTGATAGGCTTAACCTCGGCTTTGCAGTAGAGTGGCAGTCTGGGTCAGTTGGTACATACTGAATATTCCAGTCGTCGTGTGTGCCACGTCTCTTCTTTGTCCTTCGTCTTTTGACTGGTTTTTAATATTCATTAACCTCGGCTGAACGCGATCGGCTCAAACTGTGTTTGCGGATGGCGAGGGCTGCAGTTCATGCAGCCAACAACGCAACACCGCTTGGCACCCCGCATCACTTGCCCGTCCACAGGGAATGCAACTTCTCGCGACAGCAACATCTCACGCCAAGCGCTAGCTCACGATCGTCGACTCCTGCACGCTCTCGTCGCTGTCGTCTGCATGATCCCGGCATGCTCTGCGTGGACCATTCCTGACGTCATGCACAATGTGGCCTATAACTGAGGAGGGGGTAAGGTAGGGTGCTCGAGGCAATAGATTAAATTCATTTGTAAAAAATCTGTGCAACTCTCAAGCCTGCTTTTTTTAGGACATGACGGGGGTATTCAGAGGAACAGACCCAGCGAATTTCATCGACATTCGTTGTCATCGAAAAATCGCCGGAGTTGCCCTTTAAGGCCTAGATTTGTCGCTGCGTTCCCACAGATATTCGCAAGTATCTGTAAATCTTTTTTATTGTCCGCTAGTAGCACAATGTCGTCTGCGTACATCAATCCAGGGACCTTCTGTTGCACCATTTGTCCATTACGCATGTAGGATAAATCAAAACCTAATTCGCTGTTTTCCAGTCGTCTTTCTAGGCCCTTGACGTAAAGCGTGAACAACAATGGTGACAGAGGGCATCCTTGCTTCAATCCTTGGTGAATTCCCACCATTTCATTTCCTTTTCGGCCTACCCATGCCACTTGTACTTGGTTGTCTCGATATATCTCCCTCAGCAGCTCCACGAAATCGTCATCTATGCCTTCGTATTGAAGAATATCCCACAACAATTCCCTGTCTACGTTGTCATAAGCTCCTTTAATATCTAGAAATGCTACCCATAAAGGTCTTTTCTGAGCTACTGAAATCTCCATGCACTGAGTTAGTACAAACATATTGTCTTCTAAGCGTCTGCCTGGCCTGAACCCATTCTGTAGTTCCCCCAATACACCGTTTTCCTCCACCCACTTCGACAGTTCTAATTTTATGGCTTGCATTGCCATTCTATATATCACCGACGTTACTGTAACTGGCCTGTACGAGCTCGTCTTATCCTTATCTCCTTTGCCTTTGTATACATGAGATTCATCTTGCTTTCACGCCATCCAACGGGAATATTCTTTGTTCTAATCACTTGCTCTATGGCATTAGTCAGCAGTGCCTTGCTTTTGGACCGAGGTTTTTGATTAGCTGTATTGGGATTTCATCGGGTCCTGCTGCCGTGTTGTTAGGGACATTTTCTGCTGCCTTTTTCCAATAAAAGCTTTCTATGCTGAATTTTGATCTCTCAAGCCTCTCTGTTGTTGCTGGATCTGTTGTCTGAACTACGCTTTTTCTCGTACCGAAGTTATGCCTGATAACGTCTGTGATGTACCGCAGCGCATCATCGCCTTCATAGATGTTACCGTCTTCATCCCTTATAGCCGTTTGCGAGTTTCTAGTTGGAGCTCCGAGTGCTTTTATATGGTTCCAAAATCTTTTTGGGGTGCCTTTGTCTCTTTTGTGAATGTTATGCACCCAACGTTCACTTGCGCATTTAATTTTCTCTTGCACGAGCTCACTCGCAACCCTTTTCTTTTCTCTGTATGTATTTCATCTAAGGAGCACCTCTTCTTCTTGTAATCCCAACTTTTTGGCTTCTCGATGAGCCCTAGATGCCTCTTTACGCTCTTCTATAGCTTGTTTCATTTCCTTGTTCCACCACTTACGTGGTTTGTTCTTACCCATCCAACAATTGTTTTGCCGTGTCCGCCTTATTTCATGCTGCACAACGTCCAGCAGTTCCTTATATTCCCAGACTGCTGTAGGAAAAGCCTCAATTTTCTTCTCTATGTTGTTTGCGATCTCTGTTATTTGCTCGTCATTCATTTTAAAAACTCTGAGGCTATTGGTTCATGTTCTGCGCTGGTATCTCTCCCAAACTTTAATGCTAAACGTCTATGATCGCTTCCCAGGCTCTTTTTTCCATTTTCGTCTATTATCATTTGGTCCAGTTGTTCGTAGACCATTTCTGAGACTAAGGCGTAGTCGATACATGACTGCCTGTTTCCGCATTGCCACGTTACCTGTCCATGACACTTATTCTCCCTGTTAACTACTATAAGGTTCTGTTCATCACACAAATTCAGCACTAGAGAGCCGTTGTAATCAGTATATCCGTCTAAATCGTCCATGTGCGCGTTCATATCTCCCACTAATATCACCTGGCCCGAGTTACTGAACTCATTAATATCGCTTCTAATGCAATCGACCAATTCCTTATTTTTTTCCCTGCTATCACTACCTGTCCATAGGTAAGCTACTCCCAGCCACGTCATTGCGATAGCAATTATATGGACACTCAAAGCAGATTTCTGCCATCGGCGTCGCCGGTCGCGTGCCGTCGCCGTGAGGTTCCGTATGACGTCAATGGAGATGAAATCGTCGCCGCGCGCCGAACGCTGTAGGTGCGAGTGAAAGGGCGCGAGGGACGCGCGCTTTCACGGGGAGTGAACGCACGGCGGGAGAACAAACGCGCGTTCTGCGCTGTGCTCCTTAAGGGCTGCAGAAGTAGGGTCTCTTCCTCCTCTACAATCACCATATATGTAGAGCAAACGGTCTTCTTCCGACGCGCGAGAGGCCGTGGGGAGGGGGGGAGGGGGAGGGAAGGGAGGCGACGTTTAGCTGCGGCACCAGTGCCTATTTAATGAGAGGCTCCGGCAACAGTCACCAACGCCGCACGCATTTTGAGCGAACGCAGGCAAACGCCGACGGCGTCGACAACAGTTCTGCGTGTTGCCGGTGCTGCTGCATGTCCAAGTTTATACAGCTGATAAAGCCATGTACCACTAATCCATAAATGCTCTTTACATGTCTCGTTTACCCTTCGCCACTTCAGACCTCGCCTAATTAGTACGCCTATGCCTTCGCCTTTCCTTGACCCGGTCATTCTGTTGCACCCTTCCCATACAAAGTTGTCAATAACAGGCGGCTGCTCCAAATCTCGTAGATGCGTTTCGGTCAAGGCGTACACGCTAATCGCTTCATCATCACGCTAATCATCATCATCATCATCATCACGCTTCATCACGCTAATCGCTTCATCCGCAGTGGCGCCCCTAGCGGCGGCAGCTGTCCCTATAAAACAGCCTAAAGTTTCGTGACCAGTAGAAAATTAATAAAGGAACGCATTAAAGGACTCTGCTTCTACTGAGTCAGAGCAGCAGAACTACGAAGTTAGTTTGAAATTCTTGACGTCACGCTGACGCGCGGCAGCTGGGGTTATCGGCGCGAAATTCAAAAACGTGAACTTCGTCCTCCATTTTCTCTTGTACTGATCAGCATATCGCCGCGAGGTTAACAAACATATACTTTCGAAAGAGCAATCTACAATTAAAAAGTAATTTAATGTTTCTCTCTAGTATCCGTTTAATATAAATGGGTTTGACTGTATAGCACAGAAGCGCAGTGAACAATGGTGACAATATAACAAAAATGATTGGTGTATGTACTACTTCGAGTACTATAATAGTCTTTATTTTCCGACTTCAACTCAAGGTGATAGGAATCGGCGTTCAGAACAACAGCACTGTACAAAGTTCAGTCTACAGTATAGGAACTATGGCGAAATAATGACATCATTTATTAAACAAGCAAACTTGCATACCCATCATAGTATATACGTATCGGATGGCACTGTTTTTTTTTTAATTCCCGAACCCGTAAAGAGCGAAAGCTTCAAACCTCGGCAAACTCTACAAGCAAGAACGCCGGCATCAGGGTGTACTCTGTTAAGCTTGTATTGAAGATGAGCACATCGTATATTACAGTTTAACAATGACGTATCTGGAAGCCGCACTGCTTACGCATATTTTCTTTGCACACGCAAGTCAGGCAGAAAGATGGAAAGTGCCCGCTTAATAAAGTGCGTTAGGCAAATGTACCTAATAATCTACACCACTACTTTAGAGGAAACATACCTTTCGTTTCTGTGTGAAATTCAGGATCAGCGATGTTTCACACGATGAGAAGCACAGAGACCACGACGCCCCATGAAAATGCTCTCGCAGCAAAATTCACAATCTTGTGAACAAATTTCGGTGTTGCTCAGGCTACAATGTCCGGGGACTCAAATGGAGCGGCATCGTATCGCTTATATTCTGGTTTGCGTTGATTGCTTCGGACCAATGATAGATATCGTCAATCGTTGTAATCCGACGCGCGTACACACACACACACAGAGCCCTGATAACTCAACTTGGCCACGTAATGTCTCTATTGACCTCGAATTTCACTGTTTAACGTACTCTGACTCGTTAGTGCAGGAGGCAAACCTGAACCGGGCTGCAGACCGTCTGTTGACGTCATCTGCGCCGTGTGAGTCTTCATCCCAACTGGCCACCATGACTTGTTCGGCTGGACTGATGGACCGCATTTCAGCTCTTTCTTCAACTTTATGTGAGTGACAGCGCTACAAAATTACGTATGATAATGCTGATATTGAAGGACCGACTGTAACTTTGACAGCATTTTTTTTAACGACGAGAGAGCTTGGAGCTCGAAAAAAAAAAAAGAAATGTTGAGTACTCGTATATTTTTTTCTCTTTGGCGGACAACTTCCGCCATAGTGATAACGGTTGTGAAGCCCCAGCTGTTCCAGCGTACAAGAAAATATTAATTATATCATTCTTTACGTTGACCTGTTGAAAACGCACGCAATATGCAACGTGGTATCCGACTGCAAATAACACCAAGGTAAAAGGAGGTGGTGATTGCGCGTTAAGACAAACCATTCACGCGAACGCCAATCAGCCGCCTGTAGTGCATTTATAAGAGAGACTGGTTCGATGGACATGTGGTGACATACCGCAATAATGTATTTTAAGAGGCGCTCGGGCAGAGCAATCGCCGGCCTTGATCGCCAGCCTAAACCGCAGTTAGTGTTGGCTACACCCGCCAACATGATGTCAGTACGTCATCATGTTGCTACAACCCACCACCACCACAAGGCGTTACCGCGACAGTTCCTTCTGAAGGGTGAATGAACATTCAACACAAGAGGAGCACCGGGAAGTGAGAGCACGTGTGCGGGTACGAGAGGGAGAGAAGTGTAGAACGGGGAGGTAGCCTGTCATTCTGCTCAAAGGGAAAGAGGAGAGAGGCATGAGGAGTGATGATAAGGATGGGCAGTAGGATGTGACCATCGATTCACGATGTGTCCATCAGGCCTGTTCAAGGCCTTGAACTTAAATGGACACTCTAGAGAAAAAGAATATTAGAGCCGTATTACTAAATTAACCTTCTGCAAAGTGTGAACTTCCTTCCTCCTTGTTATCGGCCAGTCCCTTTTCCCTCTATCCACAGTGTAGGCTACAGCATTTCCGTTATCCCTTCTCTCCCTCTCACTACAATGACGACCCCCTTGCCGTGAAATGAGGTTTGGTAAGTCAGAAACACGGAGTAAGATAAGACAGGAGCGCCGACTCCGCTCGTCTGGAAGGGACGGACACATTCTGCAACGCCGGCTCCTGCTTCACAGCGTGTTCGCCAGACGGCGCTACGAATGAATAAAAACTCTGCAGCGGAGAGGAGCAAAGGCGCGGGGACTCTCTCGCGGCGCCTGCTTGCCTATCCGTTTTGTCGTCTGCTCCGCGCATGCCCTGACGACTGTAGTACTTGCGCTTTATTAGACAGTTTTAGTTTAGCGTTAGCGTAATAGCGGGGTTACGGGAAATAGCGTTACCGTTCCGCAAACGAACTTTGCAGAAAGAGAGTTTTAGTATAGCGTGATAGCGTAGTTTACGTGCGGGACGCTATTCCATTACGCTTTGAATTTCGCATATACATAGGGCACCTAAGATATGTGTGTGTGCGTCCGGAAAGTGCGATAGGCAGCGCAATGGAAGCCAGGAGCGGGTTGTATTTTTACTTCACATGTCCGTCGATCTGCAACGAAACAGACAAGCAGTACAAGCTGTCTACCATAGCCTTCGAAATCTTCCCATCTCAGAGGCCATATGCTGTCGTCGGGCCTATCTCCCGACTTTAGCAACAGATGGCGCTCGCATCTCAGAAAAAATTTCTCTCGTTATGCTTAGGCGCGTTCGAAACGAGAAGCGATCTCGAAAATTCCTCAAGATTAGCCATAACACTCTCTCGGCGAAGCGGCATGAGACTAAGCAAAAGCCGTTTACGCAGTCATTTGCTACGAACGAGGTGAATTCTCCATGTTTTACGTACACTACGTGCACCACGCTAACACGGTAACGTTAGACAGTTTTAGTTTAGCGTGGTTACCGGAATAGCGGGCGTACCGGAATAGCGGGATCGAAGTGCGCATGCGCAGAACGCTAACCGACCCATACCGTTTACCGTGCGCACGCTATTTCTCAGAGTTAACGTTACCGTATTAGCGTGTTTACGTAGTGTACGTAAAACATGGCGGCGGTCCCGGCCGCCCGCTTCGAACTGAATTTGGTGTTGTTTTTGTAGAATTCACTTCGTTCGTAGCAAATGACTGCGTAAACGGCTTTTGCTTAGTCTCATGTCGCTTCGCCGAGAGGGTGTTATGGCTAATCTTGAGGAATTTTCGAGATCGCTTCTCGTTTCGAACGCGCCTAAGCCTAACGAGAGAAATTTTTTTCTGAGATCCGAGCGCCATCTGTCGCTAAAGTCGGGAGATAGACGCGACGACGGCTTATGGCCTCTGAGATTGGAGGATTTTGGAGGCTATGGTAGACAGCTTGTACTGCTTGTCTGTTTTGCTGCAGATCGGCGGACATGGCAAGTAAAAATACAACGCGCTCCTGGCTTCCATTGCGCTGCCTCTCGCACTTTCCGGACGCACACAAACATATCTTAGGTGCCCTATGTATGCGAAATTCAAAGCGTAATGGAATAGCGTCCCGCACGTAAACTACGCTATCACGCTATACTAAAACTCTCTTTCTGCAAAGTTCGTTTGCGGAACGGTAACGCTATTTCCCGTAACCCCGCTATTACGCTAACGCTAAACTAAAACTGTCTGTTAACTCTGAGAAATAGCGTGCGCACGGTAAACGGTATGGGTCGGTTAGCGTTCTGCGCCTGCGCACTTCCATCCCGCTATTCCGGTACGCCCGCTATTCCGGTAACCACGCTAAACTAAAACTGTCTATTATTTGTGCGCATATATTTTTGTGTTTGATTGCTGTCAAATTGAGATGGCCGACGGTCCACGTTGTAGCAGACGACACGCTCAGCGGGTGCCGCGCTGCCCGTTCTGCGCCGCCATCGCCGCCGGTCTCCGCCGGTCTCCGCCACTCAGCGCATGCGCACATGGAAGCAAGCTGTTGAGTGTTTTCCACGCGCCTCAGCAGATGGCACTACGAGATGTATAATTTGCGTTGCACGTTTTGTCCCGAGCGAATGCGTTGCGCGGCGGCGGAGTCGGCGCTCCTGTCTTATCTTACTCCGTGGTAAGAAAACACGCGAAAACGAAATACATGTGGCGACGCCGCCTCGGAGTTCCCGCTCTAGATCGCCGTGACGTCATGTATTTTGATGACGTTTCTTCAGGCCTGGCTAATTTCTTATCGATAAAGATGGGCTACAGTGTACTCCAAAGGAACCAAGGGCCGATTTTCTCAAGTTTCAAAAATGTTTACCGCAACACAACGGCCAAAAATGTACAGAAATACTTTGAAATTCGTGATGTCACACCGAAGTACCGACGCCGCAGTTCTGGTGCGATATTAAAAAAATGTTTATGCTTCATTTTCTGGTCAACGTACTGCTACTAAATTAACTAAAATTGAGTTTTCAGCGAATAGTTTATCAGTCTAAACTGTTGTAGTGTTTCTCTTTAGGGTTCCATTAAACCTGAATGTTAAAACCGTGAAGGATGCGCTCTATATTCCCAGAGTAACGACAGTAGATAAACCTCTAATGCCTCGCGGAACCGTACATGTAATGTCGTGCAAAGCACGAGAGGAAGGACCGAAGTTAATGGTGCAGGAAACGGCTCCATGGCCTTGAAATGGCCAGGCACGAGCGTCACTGATTTGTGCTATCACGTGTTCAGAACCACTGATTACCATTATGTTACCTGCAGTGCAAACTCATGTTGCACTTGCCACACGTTCTCATCTAGCAAGTATAACTAAGGATGTAACAAATAATTTTTTTTACTTGTGTGTACTGGATGAAGTAAAACAGCAAGTAGTGAAATGATCTTACTGAAACACAACTTGATTACAGAGCAGCCGCCAACAAGAGTTTGCCAAGTAACTTCCGAAAGACTATGACGCTCTGCTGTCAACGGTCAGATTGAGCAGTTTTTTTTTGTGTGTGTGTGAAATAGCATTTTTGCGGGCACAAGCCCTAATCAATAACAAACATTGATTTTCTAACTATGTTTCCTGAATCATTGGACGCTATAATATCAGTCATCTCAAATGGCCTCACGTTCACACTGCGGAGAAGCTAAATTGCATGACGAACTATAGGGTGTGCCCCCTTTAGCATAAATGCAGTGCGCACACCGCTCCTTTCGTAGTCCTTGCCGCTTTCCTGCGGTGCAGCAAGTGACCTAGCGCATCACAGAAGTTTTCAGCAGACAAGTGAAAGAGGTCCAACACAGGCCGTCCGAAGTTGCGCAACATTCACCGAACAGCAAGTTCCTGTGGGAACCGGAAGATATTCCACGTTAAGCGTGCCTTCACGTGTACCACTAACATCGGGCGCACACAGTGCTATGATGTTCCCGTCAACGAGGTGAGGTTCCATGTAACCTCACATCGCCAAAACTGCGAGCTGTCCAGCACATTTTTTTTTTTCGTGTCCTGTCCTCAAGGCCATGGGTGAGTCCTGCTCGTAACGTTCCGGGCGTCTTCGTCTCAAAGTCGCCGCGATCGACAACGGCTCCAGCAGGGCTGGGTTACGTAACCGTCCTTCACAGTTTGCGCCTCCGATGGCGGCAGCGGAGCGGATCCAACGGCTGCAGCGGTGGCGATGCCAGCCGGCGTCACAGGCCCAGAGCGGCCGCGTGTTTCTGAGCCTTCAGCCGCAGGTCGGCGATGCTCGAGTTCTTGGTGGTTAGCCTCTCGGCAGCCATCAGCGCCGTGGTCAGCCCGCCGGGAAACGGGACGTGCGCCGGGTAGAACAGTAGGCTCGCCGCAGCGGCGGCAGCCGCGGCCGAGGAAGGCGGGTGAGGAGGCTGCGGCACGGGCGGCGGCGCGTGACCGGACGCGACGGCAGCGGCCGCCGCAGCGGCCACCGCCGAGTAGTGGTGCGCGGCGGCCAGAAGTCCTGTAGGGTCGGCGGCGTACGGAAGAAACGTGGCCGCGGCTGCCGCAGCCGCGGCGGCAGCGGCTGCCGTTCCGCCACCTCCTCTGCTACCCGCCGCCCCGCTGACGGCAATGGTGCCAGCGGCAGAGTGCGGCGGCAGGAACAGCCGCTCCGACGAAAGCCTGGGCGCCTGTGGCGGTGGCGGTGGTGGGGACGTCGCGCTGACGCTGATGTAGGGTGCGATGCGTGACGACTCGATTGGTGTGCTTGTCGCCATCATGAGGCCTGCGATAAGAGGGAAGAAAATGATCATTAAACACAGATGGCCAAGTCAACGAAGTACAAGCACAAAATTCGTGTGGCTTTCTTTTTTTTTTTTTTTTTTTTTTTGGGGGGGGGGGGGTAACTGCTGACTGTTTTCATGATACGGGGATTAACTTTTTGCTTGGAGGAACAACAAATCATCTTCCGTATTACAGCATAGTCATTAAAAAAATCACTGCCCAAGCACTCCGTACAGATGGTTAACCAGCGAAGCTGAAACATGCGGCCCCGGTGTTTTTTTTTATCACTGGGTTAATCCTGACTGGTACATTAAAGTCTTTCTCAATTATTGGTTACGTCTTCGTGTTCTTAATGAGGTTACACACATGTTCGGCTGCGACGGAGAAAACGTCGTCAATGACGGCATGCCCGCAGTCCGCCGTTGTGGCATTGCCGCTTGCGATTCTTTAAAATTAAATTGCTTCAAAATTCAATCTGTCTGGCACGTAAGACAATGAATGGCTCATACCCCCTTAAGCAGTGGCTCATATCCCCGTAAATGCGGCATCGTTTTCCATTACGACGATCAGAAGAGAAGTGATATACTACGCTGAAATGATGAGCGGCGACGGAGCCAGCTGTGGAAGAAGACTACGACGACCGCGGGAGCAGTGGCACGAGCGCGTTCGCGCGGTTGAGCTGAGGGGCGCCAACGAGCCAGCTGTGGAAGAAGACGACGACGCTAGAGTCATTGCTGATGATGATAGTTTCTGCGCACATCGAACAGTCAGATTTTGGTTGCGCCTATCCATGTACAGCTTAATTGGCTGTTAAAACAAAAGCACTCAAAACACGCAAGTGCAGCGCGGCTTTCGGCTTGAAGCAGGGCTTCTTGTTACAGCGTGGAAAGTGGAGGTGCATGCTGGGCACGCAGCACCACAAATAATTGAATCGCGCGTCAGCCAGCCGGCGCAGTGGTCGAAGGCGGTGTTGCCAACGAACACGAAGAAAATTCTAAAGTTAAGCCTCCAGAAATCGCGTAAACCTTTTGTTTGAGGTTCCATGAAAAAAAGATGAAAAAAATCCAAGTTAGAATTACGATATCCAATATATTCAGCATGTATATTTTGTGCTTTGGGGCGTGCTGTGCGCAGGAGATTTATGCCCATAGCACGTGTATATAGTTTACTGTACACTACATCCTCATCTGCAATTTTGCTCTTTTCTTTATTCTCCCTCTCTCCTACGTGCAGTAATTTCCCTGCATGCTGTTCCCACTTTTAAGATTTCTCTTTTTGTTTTGGCGGCATCTGCATAACATAGAACTGTAAAATGGTACTTAAAAGAAATCTACAGTTATCTTCATATACAGTAGGTTATCAGTTATCTTCATATGAATAATAAATCAAGAAGCGTCCCAATTTTTTCTGTAACAGAATGCCGCGGAGGCACATCAACCCCGTAGAATGTTCGGAGTTATAGAACATTTTGCTAAGAGGGGTAATACTTTTCCCGTCTGGTGCGCCTATTGTGAAACAAATTCCTAGACTAATTTCTTAGATCTTTTTCTATAATATTCAAACTAACACCATGAGTTTTCTTGAGTCGCTTTGTACATGCTGAGAGTTCACACAGCCTCGGAAAGAATTTCTTCTAAACTCTCTCGGTGGTAGAGCTTCGTTTAGCAATCCACTGGCCGGCTTGTTCGCGCATTCAGTACGATGTTACAGGAGTAACGTGATGAACAGAAATTCAGAGCAGAGAGCTAAGTTCTGCGTTAGAATACTGAAAATCACTAGTGCGACGTGAAACATGATTCGGCAAGTATATGGCGAGGAAACATTAACGAGAAGCCCTATCTATGACACGGATGGTTACGGGAAAGGCAGAGATTCGATGCAAGTACGATCCCATAGTCAGAAACCCGTCAACGTCCCATATGCAGCTGTGCGTGGCAAAAGTATGTGGCACTTACTGCACTGTGCGCGTGATATCAGAAGATTTGGAGTTGAGCAGGGATGACCGTCAGTAATCCTTACGTAACGATTAGCGATTAAAAAACGGGAAATGAATGCGAATTAGCCGTGTCTCACGCACCAACGGATAAAAAAAAAAGAAACCAGAAAGACCAGAGGCTGCCGAAGTTCTCACAAGAGCCAATTCATCATTCCACATTGCCGGTACATGATGAAAGTTGGGGCTACCAGTACGACGCTAAAACGAAGACGGCGAACGCCGTGGCCACAGCTCAATTTCTTCTAAAAAAGTGAAGCGATAACCATCGAACACACACAACATAGATCGTATTTTTTTGTTTTACGCTAGAGGCTTTGCTGCAGCATAACTGTTGCACCATGGTCGCGCCTGAAGGACGAATAATAAAACAAAACTTCTACATTGACCTTCTTGAACGTTTACGCCGAGCAATTAATATAGCGGCGCTTTCCTGGTTCCGTCGTAATCTGGACAGTGGTTCTTGTTGCACGGCAAGATGAAGCGCTACACTGCTGTATCAGTGCGATAGTATCGGTCCGATTAACATATTACTGCCTGCTTTGCTATATCCCCTACAATAACCTGCACCGTCGCCGTCTGATTTTTTTTTTTGTTATGTTTCATCATGGGAAATAGCCACCGAAGGGAATCGTCATTAAGATATGACAGAAATCGAGACTGCTGTGACTAACGTGTAGAGGAGCATTCCGAGGATGACCCGCCGTGGTTGCTTAGTGGCTATGGTGTTGGGCTGTTAAGCACGAGGTCGCAGGATGGAATCCCGGCCACGGCGGCCGCATTTCGATGGGGGCGAAAAGCGAAAACGCCCGTGTACTTAGATTTAGGTGCACGTTAAAGAACCCCACGTGGTCCGAATTATTCCGGAGTTCCCCACTACGGCGTGCCTCATAATGAGATCGTGGTCTTGGCACGTAAAACCCCGCGATTTAATTCCGAGGATGAAGCTCCCTTGTGCCTGCTCCCATGCCATCCAGAAATACTGGCAGCTGTGTGCATGTATAGCCGAAAGGACTACTTTGAGTTTGGCAGTTTTGAATAATTGTTCTGTTTTTTCGATCTCAGTCCTGGAACTTTTCTGACTAAGGTTGCGTAAGTTGTACAAACGAATCTTCTAACAAATGCTGCAACAGCCATTCTTTCTTGGATATTTTCCGATGTTTCACGCGCCCATAATACGGAAAATGGCAGCAAAGGATAATTCTTTTAATCTGAAACTCCTGCACAGCAGGAACTTCTGGAACTCGTGTTGAAAAATGCAGTGACATATATGCGTAGTAATCAAGTAATGTGAAACAACGTGTCCTTTCATTGCCACACGATTATAATTCTTTTTGTTGTCCTAAATAAGGCAATTGAGGATAAACACACGCAGTGCCGTGCGTGTCTTTATGTGTCCCCGTTTGAAGCGCTGTGCTCGCTTGGCTATGACTTACCCTATATGTATTCCTAAGCCTCTACCCTTCGCAAAAAACGGTGTTCGCAACATCTGGAGGACCAGTAAGCAAATAAAAGTGACAAATCGTTCTACCACAAAAAAAAAAAAAAGAAAGAGAGGAAAAACAGCTATCATGACGCAAAGACTAAGAACAATTACGCGGGAGCAACATGTAGGCGAGCCGCAGCACTCGCGACAACTGTTGCCGTTCAGCTGAGAAACAGCGTCGACCAGTGTGTCGGAGCGGAACTAAAACAAAAACCGAAAAGAACGATATTTTTGACCGGAACGAAAACGTAACCGAAACGTTATTTATTATTTTGTTACGGAGTGAAACCAAAACATTTTTATCGGTTTTTGGTTCAAGGGGAAAGTCGGCAATCCGCAACGACCGACGTCAGGCAATGTGAGAATTAGCGCGTATCTCAGGCAGCGATAGTGCGAGCGATAGCCGCTCGAGCGCTCCACTAATCTAAGCCTGCCGCTCGGTGCATAATATATATATATATATATATATATATATATATATATATATATATATAGCGTTAACCTCATAAATTTGATCGGTAACCTTATGTTTGAACTGCCTTTTCACTAAATATTGCGTTTTAGCTATGTCTTCAGTACCAGATAAAAACTACAGGTGGTACGCGTGCTGTCTGTGTTAGTGAAGATTAAAGTGGGGTTTTTACAGCGAAGCTGTTAAGGGCTATGTTCCCCAGGATCGTGTCCGCATGTAGAAAAATAGTATCATCAGCCGCCACCTGAGGCCACCAAACCAAACTGCCGGCTCTTTCAATAAAGTTTATTTCTTCTTCATCAGTATTTGCTTTGGCTTCATGCGCGTGGCGCTTTCCCACCAGTTGTGCCTCAGCACAGGTGTCAAAACGGACCATGGATGGCCCATTGTTTTACCCCTCGCCACTGCCAATGCCTCTTTGACAAGTGTCGTGATACTTGGCGGCGGCACGTCCTATTCACAATCACAGTCTCTCTCTCTCTCTCACGCCCAACCAATCGTTGTGCCCCTTTGTCTCGTGACGTAGAGATCGCGCAAGTGCTGTTATCAGCAGTTGCCCTTTGGAGTCGCTATGGGGCGGACGCTTGTTTAACCAGATCTTCCACGATCCTGACGTCAGGATCCTGACGATGCCATGCAGTTTGCCGCGGCTATGAACGCTGTGGCTCATACGCTAGTCTATATGACGATGGGGCGGACTTGGCGCAGCAAACGCACTACTTGGCCATCGCGCCGGGCGAAAACAAGACGGCCGGTGTCCTTGCTCTTTGACGAACGTGCCGAAGACGCTTAATATAGTCAATAATCATAATATATATATTCACTAGGTCCATAAAGTGCCCCAAAGGCCCCTTTAGCGGCCTGAGGGGTCGGCGGCATCCGTCGCGTGTGATCTGCCGTGATCACGCTCACAAACAAGTGCTCAAAACATGGTCAAAACAAGTGCAGAATTGATCAAAACCGGTTCAAAATAAACTAACATGGTTCAGAATAACTTGAAAGACGGGAATAATCAAGCATTAGGCACATTAATTAGCATAAACTCGTTAAAGTCAGCTCCGATACGCCAGACTGGTACCAGCGCAGCGCAAGAGAGGGCGCCACCACGTCACAAGCGCTCGATTGCTTCGCACTTTTCCAGGATTCACGTTAGTGGAGCTGCATTAGCGCTGGATTTGAGCAGGATTTGAATTTCACTTCCGTCGTCGTAATGGGGAGGCCGCGTTTACGGGGTTAGGAGCCATTGCTTAAGGCAGTATGAACCTATTAGCGGTGCATCACTGCATGCTTCGCACCTCCCCAGGTTTCACGTTAGTGGAGGTGCATTTCGCTCTGTGGGTCATTTGATACTTAAGCATAACATTTAATTGACCACTGAAAACGAGCCTACGACTTAACTCGTGCTAACTGCAATAACTAATAAAAACTAAAACAGTAAGAAAGGCGTCCTTAATGGCCGAATTCCTGAGGGAGTTAAAGAAAACAATGATATTTTCGCTAATACTTCATTGTAAAAGACATAATCAAGCTTGTCCTAAAATAATACTAGTGATGGCTTGGCCACACGGCGAGCTTTTTTTTTCAATATGGGACGTGAGTAAGGCCTCAGCTACCCTGGAGCCAGTTATGAATCGAAAAGACTCGCTGAAGTTGCGTAGTAGCTGTGTACGATAGTCTATGGCGGCGCAAGGCTCTTAGGGTTCTCTATATTTGGGAATCATTTTAATGTATTGTTGATTTTATCGTAACACTGAAATAAAAGATGTGTATTGGTACTAATGGGACTTGGATATGCTTCTTCGTTCAAAATCTGGGTAAACCCATTGCTCTGAATTCATGCAAAATCTCAAGGATCACCACTGTAATCTATGCCGGGATAGAATGGTCTATAAATATAGATTGGAGTATTCACGTTAGATCGTGACGTGATGTTGTGGCGAATGTGCTCACTTACTACGTTTCATTTGTATGGTTGTGTGCTCAGTATACGGGATGTCATAGCGATGTGATGTGAGCTGGCGCAGTAGACTACTTGGCGCAACAAGCCTCGAACTGATTTGAATTGCCGCAGCTGAATGACGAAGTGATTTGCGTGTACGCGTTGACCGAAACGCATCTACGAGATTTGGAGCAGCCGCCTGTTATTGTCAATTTTGCATGGGAAGCCTGCAACAGAATGACTGGGTCAAGGAAAGGCGGAAACTATTCATACTAATTAGGCGAGCTGTGAAGTGGCAAACGGTAAAAGAGACATGTAAGGAGCATTTATGGATTAGTGGCACATGGCAAGGCAACAAGACGTGGCTGGGAATAGCTTACTTATGGAGAGGTAGTGATAGCAGAGAAAAAAATAAGGAATTGGTTGATTGCATTAGAAGCGATATTTATGAGTTCAAGAAATCGGGAGACGTGATATTAGTGGGAGATACGAACGCTGATGTACTGATTACAACGGTTCTCTAGTGCTGGATCTGTGTGATGGACAGAACGTTAGTAGTACAGGGAGAATAAGTGTCATGGACAGGTAACGTGGCAATGCGGAAACAGGCAGTCATGTATCGACTACGCCTTAGTCTCAGAAATGGTCTACGAACAACTTGACCAAATGATAATAGGCGAAAATGGAAAAAAAATAGCCTGGGAAGCGATCATAGACGTTTATCATTAAAGTTTGGGAGAGATACCAACACAAAACAAGAACCAGTAGCATCAGGATTTCTAAACATAAATGAAGAGCAAATAACAGATATCGCAAAAAACATAGAGAAGAAAATTGAGGCTTTTCCTACAGCAGTCTGGGAATATAAGGAACTGGTAAACGTTATGTAGCAGGAAATAAGACACACGAAAAAAACTTGTTGGACTGCAAGGAGGAAACCACGTAAGTGGTGGAACAAGGAAATAAAACAAGCTACAGAAGAGTGTAAGCAGGCGGCTAGGGATCATCGAGAAGCCAAAAAGTTGGGATTACACGAAGAAGAGGTACTCCTTAGATGGAACACATACCGCGAAAAGAAAAGGGTGGCGAGTGAGTTCGTTCAAGAAAAAAATTAATGCGCAAGTGAACGTTGGGTGCATAACATTTGCAAAAGAGACAAAAGCGCCCCAAAAAGATTCTGGAACCATATAAAAGCACTCGGAGCTCCAACTAAAAACTCGCAAACGGCTATAAGGGATGAAGACGGTAACATCTACGACAGAGACGATGCGCTGCGGTACATCACAGGCGTTATTAGGGATAACTTCGGCACGAAAGAAAGAGTAGTTCAGACAACAGATCCAGCAACAACAGAGAAGCCTGAGAGATCAAAATTCAGCATCATCATCATCGTCGTCATCACCAGCCTATATTTATGTCTACTGCAGGACGAAGGCCTCTCCCGGCGATCTCCAATTACCCCTGCCTTGCGCTAGCTGATTCCAACTTGCACCTGCAAATTTCCGAACTTCATCACATCACCTAATTTTCTGCCGTCCTTGACTGCGCTTCCCTTCTTTTGGTATCCATTCGGTAACTCTAGTGTTCCACCGGTTACCCATACTACGCATTACATGGCCTGCCCAACTCCATTTTCAAGGACTTGGGCTACCTAAACGCGAAAAACTTAGCCTGCCTGCCTTTATGTCGCCCGATTCAACCGTCCAGCCAAACCGATTCAACCTACCGGCCAAAACCAACCAAGCTACTAGCACTGGTGGCACGGGGTAATACACTTCAACATTATACAGCGCAAAGGAAACGTCAGGCCTATTTGAGGCAAAATATATGCACATAACCATGATCCACAGTGTTCATTTAATTAAGAGTACACATTGGACTGTTTTTTACGTTAGTAAATGAAAAATCAACGTGTTAAAAAGGGTGTCGAAGAGACGCTACGCGGTAAAAACAAGCCGACTGAAGCCGCGGCTCTGTAGTCAGCTTTAAGCCAACAGTAATAAATAGTCCCAACAGATGGCACGAGAGCAGGGCAAACGCGGGAAATTTGAATGCAATTCATTCTTTCAGTAAAACCTCCATTGCAAAACCTCAGCAAAACCTCTATTTAGCAAAACCTCCATTGCATTCATCATGGAAGGAGTGAGAGGGGAGGGGAAGAGCGTGAGGGGCGGGAGGAGGGGGAGGAGAGAGGCTGTTACGTATCATGGGGCGGCAGAAGATTATCGTCTTTCGACGTCATTTGCAGCGAAGCAAGCAGATATGCGGCCAATTTTTTTCCTCTTAATGTCAACTAGAATATCGGCTATGCTTGTTTGCTGATTAACACCGCTCCCTTCCTGTCTCTTAACATTAGGCCTATAATTTTTAGTTCCATCGCTCTTTGTGCGGTCCCTAACTTGTTCTCCAGTTTCCTTGTTAACCTCCAAGTTAGCGCCGGTAAGTTGCAATGGTTGTAGACTTTTATTTTCAATGACAGTGGTAAGCTCCCAGTCAGGATTTGGTAATACCTGCCGTGTGCACTCCAGCCCAATTTTATTCTTCTGTAAATTTCCTTCTCATGATCAGGATCCCCTGTGTTTTACAGACTCTATAGGCAGATTGGCGGCCCTGAATTCTTGTTCTCTTGCCAGGATATTGAACATTATCTTTGTCTTCTAAATACAATCATCAACCTCACTCTTACACTTTCCCGGTTAAGATCCTCAATCATTTGTTGTAATTCGTCCCCAAATTGTTGCAGAATAGGACAATGTCATCTGCAAACCGAAGGTTGCTGAGATATTCGCCGTTGATCCTCACTCCTAAGCCTTCCAAGTCTAAGAGCTTGAATACTTCTAAGCATGCAGTGAATAGCATTAGAGAGATTGTGTCTCCTTGCCTGACCCCTTTATTGATAGGTAACTGTCTACTTTTGTTGTGGAGAACCAAGGTAGGTGTGGAATCCTTGTAGATATTTGCCAAGATATTCACGTATGCCTCCTGTACTCCTTCATTACGCAATGCCTCTATTACTGCTGATATCTCTACTGAATCAAATGCCTTTTCATAATCTATGAAAGCTATGTAGAGAGGTTGATTGTACTCCTCAGATTTCTCGATTACCTGATTGATGACATGGATATGATCCATCGTAGAATATCCCTTCCTGAAGGGATATTCCCTTCCTAAGGTGCCTGTGCTCTTGGTTGGCTGAAATCAAGCGTTGCCAATGTGAAGTCAATTTAGCATAGAAAGCTTTTATTGGAAAAAGGCAGCAGAAAATGTCCCGAATAACACGGCAGCAGGACCGAATACAAGTTGTATGGAAAGGTAGGCCGGTTGGCTTTGGGCGCCCCCGATAAAACCACAAATGAGGCAGTGCAAGATTACATGGGTTGGGCCTCTTTCGAAGTCAGAGAAGCGCAGAGCAAAATTAGTTTTGAAGAAAGACTCAGACACATGGATGAACCTAAATGGGCGGCTAAAGTGCACAAGTATCTATTTGAAAAGCGTGGACACAGAATGGAGGAAGAGTTCAAGAAAGTTGGAAACCAAGTACAGGATAATTCAAACTGTAAACAGACAATCAGAAGTCATCAGAAGAATAGTGGGGGAATAGAGACAGTGAATTGGATGCAAAGAATGGAAACAAAAAGTACAATGGATATTTACAAGAATGAGAAGAAATAAATTAGAAGGGAAAATCTTTACGATAACATAATGGACAGTGCCTTGCTATTTGAGGCTCGAGCCGGTTGCCTAAAGACCAAAACATACCGGAGCACATATTCGGAACTAGATGAGGCATGTGTATGCTGCAGCAAATATCCGGAGACCACTCAGCACATCCTAATGGAATTCGAAGGGATTCACCTTGTGGAGAACCGTAGGTAAAGTACACCTTCCAGAAGCGCTTGGGTTTAAAGTGGACGGAAGCATCAACCGGTGAGCAAGTCGAGATAAGCAAGATACCTTTAGAGTATTGGTGGGAAAAAGCAGGGAAGAGATTGATGCGACCTGATTGGATTTCTTAGTCGTAGGTAGAGGTGCAAGGTAAATATTGCGGAAAAAATTAATGAAATGTATGCAAAAATGCTATATAAAATATGTATAGCATACCTGATTAAATCACGCAGGCGAGGTGACTATTTGTCACCGCCCCGTTTCAAAGGGGAGGTCATCAACTATCATCATCAAGCCGCCATTGCAGGACGTATGGGCTTCTATTGCACCTTCGCTACCGTGCGTACCTATACCTTGGTCTGGACACGCCAGATCTCGGCGCCAGCCCCTGAAGCGGCTCGATGAGCGGCGACCAATCAATACGAGGCTGCGCTGCTGGCATCTTTCGCAAGCGACTGTGCCGCAGCATGGCCTCCAAGATTGGGCGATGCGCGCTGTCTAATCTCGGAGGACATGTCCGCAGCAGCCAGTTTGCGCTGCGTGCCGCCGTGGGGCGCCAGTATCGTCGGCGTGTGGCGGCGACGTCTGCGAAAGCAGCCACTGAAACGTGCATGTTGCTGGGCGAGTCAGTCGTATATCGTTAAGCAAGGTGCTACGCAATGCAAGCGTGGACGAGAAGAGCACGAGGACGGGCGCAGACTTGCTTAACGATGTACGACAGACTCGCCCAACAACGTGCACGTTTCAGTGGCTGCGTCCATCCTTGCGCTTTTCTCGTCAATGTAGCGATCCTTGCTTAGCCACTCAAAACTTCGTGCCCATTTCCCCGAATATTTTTTATGCTTTATAACTAAAATAAAAATAGGCATAAGAACTGTAATCATGAATATTTCATATAGCTGACTTGATTGACTTTGCCACACTGCTTCAAGTTAAATTCCTCTCGTTACATTGCGCGACGTTGGGCTGGTGGTGCTCCTCTGCGTGCTCCTTCTATGGCAGAGCACCTCTTCTGGCGTCGTTCGTGCGATCGCGCCGAGAGTCGCAGCGCCAGAAAACGCCGGCAAAAACGCTGAATGTGGGGCGGCCTTAACGCTGGTGTCACGAAGAGCGCCTCCAGTGTCTTTGCAGTCGTCCCGCATTGATATGGTGCGCGAGACGACCCAAGAAAGGCCGTTGGCGTTTGTAGCTTGAAATTGATTGCCGTTCCACTCGGACCACTGTGGGCACCACACTGCGATATACGCACAGCTGCACCGCTGGAACGCCATACAGCTTGCGCCCGCAATGCCAGTAACAGAAGGCAGAGCCGCCTGAGCGGAGCGTGACTATGTATACGCTCAAACTCACGAGGCCTGCCATGCGTCTCTGGCGACCCTTTTAACCTTACACCCACGGGCCATGCATGCGTGATCGATGCCGGGACACCACGACTGCGACGATGGCGCGAACACATCTCGAGTGTCCGTATAACTGATATCGCAATAAGAACTGTAGCAGCACAAAACAAAATCACAAAATGACGAGAAAGAAAACACATTTTTTCCTGCTAAACATCGCAAAAAGAAATAATAAGCAAAACCACGAAGTCTCTTGGGAAAGTCGCTAAGCTGGCATCATTGCCCCGAGGCTATCAAGTCACTTTAGTTCACTGCATGTACTGTGACTGCGTCACCGAAGCCAAGAGTATTGGACCCTCCGCGGGTATAATGGGCTACAAAGTTTTAAAGAAAGTCATGCCAATCCAACGCACATGTTGCAATAAATGTTAAGCCACGGACTACCACAAGGTGGAGGAAGTGTGTGGATGACAGTTTTCCCTTTCAAGCTACGCTAAAATGCAAGCGGATGTTGTCGCACGTCCGCTTTACGCCAGGCATCCTGGTACACGGAAATTTCGGGGGGAGGGCACGTGTCTGCACCAACGAAGTAATCCCAGGAGTGACCGCGGAGGTGCGGGCGCGTCGCGACACGAGAAGCACAGAGTGGAGGCGAAAAGAATGGCCGACATTGCGGCTGGCGACCAGGGTTCGGCGATGGCGTCGCTTGCGACCACTGAACTGGGCTGTATTTTGACAACACGTGAACCAATTCTGACTTCCGTGATAAAACGAGGACTCCCGCGTCAAGCGCGAAGCTGCGCTGCAGTTTGCTCGCGCTCTTGGGAACCGCAGGCTTCAAGTCGTAGCAAAATATATCGACAGCTAGCCATGTGAAAAAAAAAAAAAACTATACAGCGTTTCTTGTCCCAATAATTCTTGAAAACAACAGTCAATTTCAATATCGTTCTTCAAATAACTCCGACGAAAACATGCCCGCTGTAGCACGTGCGCCTTAAGTTCGAATTCTGGGTGTCTGCTCAACCACACATGCGACGCTCTAGTTAAATGCTTAATTTTATGAACAAGGAGTTTTGTGAAAACTTTGCGGGAGGTTTTCGTTTTTCAGCGAATAATAATAATAATAATAATAATAATAATAATAATAATAATAATAATAATAATAATAATAATAATAATAATAATAATAAAATGCAGCAGGCCCAATGTGTCCAGTAAGCCTTCCGTAAATGCATAAGGAGTGCTGAAACTCCTGGGAGGCGCAGATGCAACCGTCCACGCGGTTGCCAATTGGCACAACGCATGCGCAACGTGAAGTCATCTCCTCAGGTGACCTCTCTCCCATCTCAACGCGGCCCTCTCCACCAGCGGCCAACGACCCGCATTCGCAGGCCGGCTTCCCCCCTCAACCTTCCACTGCTGCGGGTGAAGTAGTGGGGGCCATCGCTCCTAGACGGCGCCGCCGTCCCATAGCCGAATTTGAGCGATTCGGCTAGAACGCGCGAGCAGCAGCAGCACCAGGCGGCCGCCCCGGTCAGGAAGACAGGCGTAGGGGTTTCCGCAAGGAAAGCGTCTCTTTAATATTCCTAACAATACACGAGGAACATTGCTAATAAATGGGCTGCAGTAGTTTTCGTTTTTTATGTGTGCTGTCTGCATATTAAATGATGGTCGTTAAGTGGCAAATTTATTGGTGCTGATGAGCTTTACGGCGACATTGACTTTACTTAAAAATAAAAGCAGGGGTACCTAATGAGAAACAGTTCTTTATATCGGTAAACGTTTTGGCGACTCTCAAAACGTAAGAAATGACACGCAGATGAATTGGCCTTTTCCACACATCTGTAAGCTGGCTGCCGTGCGAAGCTTTCGGGACCCCCAACAACTTTCGTAATAGGCTACATTCATATCTAAAATGCAGAGTGATGGCTGTTCTTCTTTATGTACTAATCCGAAAATTTGTCTGGGCACTGCGCACCAGCTATACAATTCTTGCGAGAAGCTCCTACCACAAGTGCTGGACAAGGCAGTCAGCCATGGTTCAGAGCTCAGTAGTAGGCAGCTCCCGGGGCAAGATGGCATTACTTTTAGATTTCGACCTTGAGAGCTCCGTTGAGGAGAGTTTTTTGCTTGGCTGTGAAATTCCAGCCATCTTCCAGGGATGTGGAAAAAGTCCACCGATGAAATAGATCTTTGTATAATGAACCACATGAGCGTGACGTACGCTCGAACCTCCATGAAAGTAAGCTTACTTTTAATGTGTTAGCATTAGAGGTGTGAAAGTAGAAAAAAGTGTATATGTGGGAAGCCAATTACGTGGTAGAGAGGGTACGGGAGACCTTGGAAGAGCATGTATGTATGCATGTACGTATACAGGGTGTTTCAGCTAACTTTAGCCAAGTATTAAAAATGCAAACATGGGCGCTACGCGTGTCGCATTGGTGTAGTATTGTTCTGAGCCGTATGGAGCACGCCATGCTATTTTTTCAATCCGCCAAGCTGGGTAATTAACAAATATTACTTAATTAACTTTTTAATTATTAACTCTAGCGAAAAATCCTCAATACAAAAGTTGTAGCACTTGTTCATTTTTTTCCAGCGTTTCTTTAAAGTGCGCGAAATTAAAAAAAAAAAAGGAAGATACCACTTGACTGCTGGCTAAAGGCCGTTTCACATGATGCGATTTTCATCGCACCGGAAGTGCGATTTCTGTCGCATGCGACGAAAATCGCAGTCGCAGTGCCGACTCTGCGATTTTCGGTGGCGACCAAGGGGTTGGTCGCAGCGATCGCTGCGATTTTCCGGCGAAATTGCGCCGAGAGCTATTTCGCGGTCTGTTTTGTAAAATGGCGTCTCGCTCAACAAGTGCGATGCGCGCGGAGGTGGATTGCTGAATCCGGTACGTAAGCGAAGGGAGAATAAAAAAACTTATGCCGCAGATTCCACTCTGCCATTTCTATGCGTTCGTGGACGCGCTATGCGTAGCAAACGAAGTGCATTTTCACCTTTGCTTCGTATGCTATAGGCTCCCTTCAATGGTCAGGCGGCGCAGCGATCGGCTCAGCCGTCAGCGCCGCCGTGTCAGTTCCGCGAAACACCGAGGCGGCCACTTCTACGAAGGCATGCTTCTGCGGCGCTCATTTGAAACAAGTCGGGCGTTCTAAACTGTGGTTTTTAAGGCATTTGAAAACATTGAGGCCCATTTTCGACCACCGACACTCGAGAAAGGACGTCAACTTTACGACAACAACCATGTATTTCGTGTCAAAAAAGTAAACAGGACGGACATCGCAGCAAAGTTCTTGCCACGACAAATAAAGCACGTTTACGACGTCGAACTCAAAGTATGTTAACAAATAAATAATTTATTCCGCTTAAGTGGGCAAATACGGCCGTAGACGTTTTTCAACTTTCATTGGTAGCTTCAGTATACTTCGAGCGTGCCTTGCCTATCACATTTGTCGAGGTTTTGGCGAGTTGGATGGTAACTTGAATGATTCTATATGGAGCTTTTTTCTCCGTTGACAAAGAGCCTCGAGCATATTCTGGTTTTGTGATTCGGGCTCCAGTGTGAGAGGTCATCACCGCTGAAACATAACAGAGAGCCATCAGATGACACTAAGCAACGCAAAGACTGAACAAATGTGTGCTAGCGTGCGCGAGAGAAGTGCTATTTTGCGAATACTCGATGTGCGCTGCGGTGCACTCCAGCCTTAGTTCTGTTGTTCTAAACGCGAGAAAACGTCGGCATGAATGAGCCCGGTTTCAGCAGTCGCGTCTTGATCCAGGCACAGAAAGGAGCTGCACGTTGGCTTATTAATGCGCACAACAAGAACTACAGTGCGTACAAAGGTCCAACGCGGAGCGCTTACGAAGCTAGATTTGACACATAACAACCACTGCGCATTTGTTTTGGAGCGAGACTAGCTAAACAATTATCCAAACCATGAATTTACAACAGCGGGAATCAGATCACGCGTGTTTATGCAGTTGTCGCCTTATTGTGCGTTATCATGGATGCTGCCTTGTGTTCTTTTTTTCTTTTTTTCATTTTTAATTTTGCGTTTGCGTCAAAGTTCAACAGGAATTCGCAAGAGCGACTCTTACTTGACGGCCCGAACCACAACGATCCACCTTCAGCCGCCGGGTTTCTCCCCACATTCTTGAAAGGAAGCGGCACAATTCGATGCCGACATCCCCTTCGCGGTTGTGAAAATACCTAAAGCAGCAGTATATGCGCATGTTATTTTTGTTCACACTTCTCACGGAGGAGCTGCCGAGTGGTCGCGGTGAATCCATTAAAAAATCTGAAAAGGAAGCATTCAGGCGCGCCTGAGCGCAGTAGGGACCAAGGTGAAATAGCGGTGAGGGCCTACTCGCGGGTGCTCACCGCCGCTGCTAGGTGGCGTGACATGTACAGCCAAACTGCATTGCAGGGTGCCTATAGACACACCTATGCGATTTCCCAATACTACGAGGTGTTCGATCCCCACGAGGCGACATGGCCTTTTGGGGTGGTCACGATTTTAATTTGTTGAGTAGTATACAAAAATAGTGCGTACGGAGGAGCTTAAATAATTGCAACCTCTGCAACGGCAAATGACAAGGCAGCAAAGTACCCGAAGTTTCAACGTTGCGCTGAACGCGTGACCGTTTAGATGCATTCTTTTCTTTATCCACACACGTAAAATTTCAGATGCATCTTGAAAGGTTATCTTGCCTCTCTTGCTTATTAAATTTGAAATGCCAAGCGTGCAGGCTATCGTAATAACTTTTCTACGACAGCATACTTAACTCCGTGGCTTGAATAATCAGCGTCAATTTGTTTTCGAATACCCCATGCACGTTAAGTTGTATCTTCTCTGATGGAGAATTTTTTTTCCCTACGCAGAAACCAATGAACCTTGAATATATTGCGGGCTTTTTATCCTCTTCAGGCAGAGCGACACATAGCAGGCACATGAGACAACACACAGCGCTGAACAACCAGCTGCGAACAGCTGTTTACGTACGTCATGCACAGGAACCGCCGTTGCGCACTCCAAATCAAATTTAAACGTCAAAACGTTTTTAACGTTTTCGTCCTAAAAAAAGAGAGGTTGATTATCTTATGACGTACACTTCCTTTTCATTACATTAAAAGAAGTATGCGGCGTGTGCGCCAAAACCTGGCAGCAAGCTACCCTGGGCGTCGCATGGTTGAAATCGCAATCATGGGAATTGAGGCCTCAAAAAATTCCATTGCGGCGCGTACGTGAATGTACGTTGAACGATTAGCAACGGACGCTGTGCGCACAGAGGTCGATTGAACAGGCCGTCGGTGACTGCGATCATGGTTTTTATCTCCGTCGTTCATCATACTGTCACATTCTACCCTTTCATCGTGGAGGGGGAGATGCTCATTTGTGCGAAAAGAAAAGAAAGAATGCCTACACTGCGTCAAGTGCTGCCTCCGGTCCCGTATCGCATTCGCACGTGGCGGCTGCCTTTTCCTAGATTTTTTTTCTTAACACGGTATGCCCCTTTTGTCACTTAACGTCCATGGCAGTCACCGACAGCCTGTTCAATCGAACCCTGTGCGCGGAGCAGCCTTTGCCATTGCAGGCTGACAAAACGACGCTGATCGTTTTGTAAGCCTGACACTGACTGACACGTGTGAATTGATGGACAACTGCAGGTGTTCACATTGATTCCCACTTTCCTTTCTTTTCGTTCCTTAACCCTCTAACGCCAGCGTAGGGTAGCAACTCAGACGTGCGTCTGGTTGACCTCCCTACCTTTCCAATGTCATGTTCTGTTGGTTCGCCGACACGCCGCAAAAAAAAATTTGAATTATGGGGTTTTCCGCGCCAAAACCACGATCTGATTATGAGGCACGCCGTAGTGGGGGAATCCGGAAATTTGGACCGCCTGGGGTTCTTCAATGTGCACATAAATCTAAGTTCACGGGTGTTTTCGCATTTCGCCCCCATCGAAATGCGGCCGCATTTGGCCGCACTGAGAATACTAAACGTAAATGTGCGAAGTGTTGTAAATAAAGCTGACCGCCTCGCATGCTTAACGATACTACACAATCCTCATGTTGTTGCTGTGACAGAGACGTGGCTGCATAAAGATATTGAGAATGAAGAAATGTTTCCTAGCTCATATATAATGAGTTCCGCAGGGACAGGACAAACAGAGGAGGAGGTGTGGCATTACTCATCAAGAACACATTGCCATACGAACCCTTCCCCTTTATTAGTGATCACGAAAGCGTATGGTGTAAACTAGTTATGACCGATATGACATTAGTAATCGGGGTGATTTATAAACCCCCAGCAAGCCCTGTCGACTACCTCCAAAAGAGTGATGAACAGTTAAGTACTCTAACGAACAGCAGAAGCAGAATTAAACTTATAGGTGACTTTAATTTGCCCGGTGTAGATTGGGACGCGCCAGCTCCCGGCTCTATGGAAAGGTCTAATGCAAACTCGATGTTAGAGATTATGACGAAGTATGGTCTCATTCAGACGGTGAAGAAACTCACTCGAACTCAAGGAAACTGTAATTCGCTGCTGGATTTAATATTTCTGTCTGGTGAAGCTTTTGATTATAAAATAGATATTCACGAGGAAATTTAGGACCATAACAGTGCACTTGCTACTATTAATGTTAATAAGAAGGGTGCTCAAAACAGAAGTCGGTAGACATTTATAATTTTAACAAAGCTGATGACACTTCAGTTATTGACTACTTAGAATCTGCCTTTGATACAATGCCACAAGATGATAGCCCGTTGAGAACGTGTGGCAATATTTCGTCTCAACAGTGAGGAATTGTTTGAAGAAATTTTTACCACTCAAAAAAAAAAGCAGTCTCGAAAAGAGAATCCGTGGATTACTCGTAATATCATCCATTTAAAACGACGTCTCCAGCGTGCTCGTAAACACAAACACAAACCTGACAGCGCAGTTGCTACTCTCCGTGCGCAAGTGCGAAAAGAGCTCAAGGAGGCCAAAACGCATTTCCTTTCTGCAACACTGACACAGTATATGAGGAGCGCTCCCCAAAAGTTTTGGAGGTATCTCTCCGGCTCTAATCTAATAATAAACGGAGTACTAATAAACGGTGCTTTATGCTGTGAACCGATATCAATCGCTGAAGCATTTAGTAGTTTCTTTGTGTCGGTATTTAGTTCAAAACAAGATGAACCCTCAATGAAAGCGTCAGGCAGGCAGCAATGTGATCGCATTGTCATATCGCGGGAAGGTGTATTTTCATTACTCTTAAAGCTGGATCCTAAGAAGTCGCCTGGTCCTGATAAGATACCTAATGAGTTTTTGAGGCGTTACTGTGAATTGGTTTCCTATTTTTTAGAGAAGATATTCATAGCATCGTTTCGTGTGAGCACTGTACCGAGTGACTGGCTGCTAGCAAGAGTTGTGCCCGTCTTTAAATCTGGTGATAAATTGAACATTTCCAATTATCGTCCTATATCTAACACATGTTCTGCGTGTAAATATTAGAGCATATAATATCTAAATATGTTGTAGAATGCATCTAAAGTCATCAACGTTTTTTATGGCAAGCAGCATGGCTTCCGTAGCCGTCTCTCGACAACAACAAAGCTTCTCGAAATTACTCATGCTTTTCTACAGCCTTAAACTCGAGAGAACAAATTGATGTTATTACGATAGATCTGTCCAAGACCTTCGACAGAATGTGTCATGTGAAACTTTTACACAAACTGCATGCGTTTGGTATTGATGAACAAGTTATCAATTGGATCGAGGCTTATTTAACTAACAGAGAACAGTTTGTAGTAATAGATGAAGAATGCTCTTCGACTGTATCAGTTTCATCCGGGGTTCCGCAAGGGTCCGTTCTGGGTCCTATATTGTTTGTATTATATATCAATGATATCGCGAAGGACATACATCCTCTCGTCGAAGTGGATTGTTTGCGGATGATATTGTGTTATTTTGTCGCATAAAAAGCCTGCAAGACCAGGTCCTGTTGAATGACTCTTTGAAAGTTGCATATGACTGGTGTGTAAAGTGGAACATGCTAATCAATTATGAAAAGTCCACTTCTATGATTGTGTTAAAGAAGAAGACGCCATTTGTGTCCCCGTACATAATTAACAACATAGAAATAGAACGTTCCAGTAAATTAAAATATTTAGGAATTACGATTTCTCATGACATAAACTGGAGTGATCATATACAGAGTATATGTGAAACAGCCCAGCGAAAACTCGGATTCCTACGGCGAAAACTAAAATATGCACTAACGCGGATGTCAAACTACAAGCATATAAATCAATCGTAAGACCAATTCTGGAATACGCAAGTATAATTTGGGATCCAAATCAGAAATATCTCATTGACAAGCTTGAGCGTGTTCAGAGAATGGCAGTGAGGTTTGTATTTTCCTGTTACCGAAGAACTCAGTCCGTAACAGAAGTTCTTGCACGTGCAGAGCTACCAACTTTGGCTGTTCGCAGAAAAATTGCTAGGCTTAAGTATCTTTACCAGCTATATCACAATGCATTCAACTTGGATTCCGGCTTATACTTGCGGCCGCCCGGTAGACGGTCATCATGCACTAACCATCCCTTTGCAGTTAAGCCCTACGTGCCAAGAGCTGACGTCTATGAATATTCGTTTCTGCCTAAAACAATTATAGAATGGAATAACCTTGACTGTCACGTATTTGATAATAGTTGTTCATTAGAAACTTTTGAAAAAGAGCTGGAACTGTGCTGTATTGATTGAATGTACCCTTCCCACCCTGCAACAGCCCGGAAGGGCTAACAGTATTCGAAAAAAAAAATAAAGTACTATGTAACACGTCGAGTTTCGACGGGACGCCAAGCTACAGAAGAGAAAACATAGCTTTTTACGCAAACACGATGCGGCTTAATTTGTGTGCCGTACTGATATGCACTCTCAGCCTTGGTTTTATACTTCTCATACTTGTTATGTAGCGACAAGTTTGGCGCGAAAATAAACGAAAGGATTACTTTTGACGTATGCTTCGGTTTTTTTCCTTAAGTACCGAAAGGCAACACTATATAACGCGGATTGCACGCGGTAAAATCCCAACCCTTCTTCAAATAAACATCACGTTTGCAGTCAGCGCTTGTCTCGGGTATTTGTTTCTTCGTGTCCTTGTTTCATTCGCGCTGTTGAACATCGGTTCCTATTTCAAATATGTTCTCGGCCAAGGAGGCATATTTTGCCCCATGCTGCGATCAATTTGTTCTGCGTACGTACGTTATGCCTCTGACTATTACAGTATATCTAGCATTGCTTTCTTTAGAACCTATGAGAGCTAAGCTCACTGCTTCAAAAAGCAATGCTTAGAAGATAGCTAAACTAGCAACTCGGTACGTGTTCGGTAGAAATTCTTGTGCGAAAATTAAACAGTAACGGAGGGGCGACCACTTTTATGCTCGTCGTCCGATTTTCGCGCAAATATTTCAACATGAGAGTAGTGTGGCTCAGTTGTAGCTACGCCAGTTGTTCCCAACTCCAATAAAGCACGTGAGTTCTGTCGTCGTACCTATTATTTGTGCATTGCAACTTTCGCACAAGGCGGCGACATCAGGCTTTTTTTTTCTTCTGAACCAGCGGCAAAATGATCGGTTGGGTCAGACCAGTACAGTGACTGTCGCGTTTCCACGAAAATATGAAATCAGACGGCCACAGTTCGCCCGTATCTAAAGTGTTGTAGCATGTTGTGCGTAGAGAATATCGCGAATAATCTTGATGTTAACAAAATGAAGAAGAAAAAGAAGGTGGACCCTGTCAGCGCTCCCACGACTTAGGGAGATATTTTACTGAATAGACATGCCAAAAATAACTTGTCAACGACCACGTGGGCGGGAAAGAACCACTTAGGAAACGCAATTAATCACAAAAGCTCCACGTTCAAAATTGTACTGAGGTCGTTCCCCCTAAACTGCAGATCTCAAGAAGTGATTGCCCCTTCTGACAGCGCCAGAACCAACCTCGCACACACTTGCTTCCTGGTCTGAGGGAGCATGACTCGTCGCCTCACTGCCAAATATGGCTAACAAGCGTGTGGCCATTATCGACACTTCAGCATGTGCACAAAAGGTATTTGTGCGACATGCTGTGTACGCTGCGCATTGCCTCTCCTATGAATGTGTGTAGCCGGCGCACACGTGGTTCGGCAATCACGTGGCCCGGTCACATCACGACCTGGTCCGTGGTCGCTTTTCGACCACGTGCAACTTTAAATGTGCCAGCAGCCTTTATCGAGCTTGCTATCTGGCAGGTTCCTAGAACAGTATGACTACTGAAGCGTTACTCGTCTACAGGGCACAAAATTCGTGAAAAAAAAAGAAAACTGCGGAAATTGCAATGATGCAAGCAGTAGCACACTAAATATGCATGCTGAACGACGGGGACAACAGATACACATTTGACACTCTCTCAGACGTTCTTCAACTCGCACCTCTAAAATAAAAACGTATTCAATCAGACTATTTGTTCGTTTATATTTATGGCACTATACATTGCGTAAGGTTTCTTAATCTGTGCCGCCAAGAGTGAGACAGAAGAAAGGGGAAAGGCAGGGAGGTTAACCAGGTGGCCGCCAAAGTATACCAAGCAACAATACCGTGTTTTCTGCGTAGCCTTGTTGCAGTAGCCACTGTCCTATGGCACGACTGTTATACATCAAGACAGGTATTACGTATTCTACCTGTACTGACATGTTTCCGACTTCATTTCGTGGAATCTGTACACGTGTAGGTAATCATGTGTGATTAGCTGTTTTACACCCACCTACTCTTTTTTTTGTTGCCCTATTTGTTTCTCTACTTCAAATTGTTTTGTCCACCACACTTGTATTTTCTGCACATTGTGTCCTGAGTACTATTTTTTTTTTCAGTGCACCAGTACAAAGGCCCCGCAGTTCCTCCGGGGCACTGTAAGAAACCCTTGATTATGATGATTATAGCCACAAAGGTGCACATGAACGTAAGACCTGACGCCAGCATTTCGCAATGAAGTGACTGAGTCTCACTGAAGGGAAAATTTGCGTGAATCAGATGTTAACAGAATAATTACGGTGAAGCATATTAAACAGCAGGGCTTTGTGATCTCACTGATTACGTACGGTCGACTATGCGGCAAGCCGACGAACAAGCGTTCCGACCTCTGAACTACATCGCCCATATTACGCAATTATAATAACCTTGGCGATTAGAGAGCCTACATGCATCGCTGTTTATTTAACGATTTGATCGCAATGCCATATCGAAAGATGCGGCGCGTTGCTCTACAAATCCAGAAAAAATAAAGACAAGGAAAACGAAAAAAAAAAAAGAAAAACGCCACGGCCTGCAAACAAATTAAGCTTCCGAGAACGGAGAAAGGAAAAGCATTAGAGGTTTCTGGAATGCAATTGATGCTTAGGAATAGCCCACATAGCAACCCTACAGATGCGCTTTTCGAATAACATGCGGGCGACTACAAAGGGAGGCAAACGTGCACAATACGACCTGACAAGCTTAATGTGTTAGTCATTTTCTGTCTCGACTCTCTCTTAGGAGACGCTCTCCGTGTGTAAAGAGTGGTGGAGAGAGAGGGAATAACCTTGGGAGAGCCATGGAGGGGGGCAACCGACAGGGAGGAAAGACACCGTGGCCAATGAAAAAGCGAGAAGGTGGCGTGGTTCACACACCACGTGATCGCGGATCTCACGCGCACATGTTCTCAAAAGGGACGCAGGGTCGATGTCCCCCCTCAGTGACTGACGAATGCCAGTTGGCATCAAGCGCTACCACCGAACACTTCGTCGAGGAGACCGAGCTTGGTCTGCAAGAAAGGTACGTACGGCAAGATATGCGTACGAGATACGGGCAATCGTTCCAGGTTGCCATACCCTGCTTGTGCGTTTTCGTATTTCGCTAAGGTTGGCGTGTTCTCCCTTCTTGTATTTTAAAGAATCATATTTCGTTTGCGTGGGTTTCTTTGGTTTCTATGCTTGTATCTCTGTTTTCCCTCTGTTTCTGTCGCTATGTTTTTGTATACTCAAATGCCCTTTAACGCTTGTCGACATGGTCTCGAACCTTCCCGGCGCGTAATCGCTACAGCCATGATTCATTTTCTTCTACAGCCAGTTTCTTTTAATTTAGCGAATCGACACTACTCTGGCTGCGCAGGTACAGCAATCACGACTTAATGAACGTGTCATTGGCCATAGTCAGCATCGTCGCGGCTGTCCTGCTGCTGGGAGTGCCCGACTGCCACTGCACGCTGTTGGGCCCGCTGCTAAGCCTAACCGTTCTGCCGTACACCATCATCTACAACATGTCGGGAATCGCGGGCGTCAAGGTCGCGCTCGCCCTGAAGCTGCTAGGCCTGCTGGGCTGGTGGCGCGCTGGCATCAGCGACGAGACGCTGCATCGCGAGGTGGACTTCCGGCAGGTCGAGCTGCCCACGGGCGCCTTGTTTCCGGGGACGCCCAATCTTCCCGTGCACATGATCCCGGGCATTCTGGCCGAGATCGTGCGCAGCATGCTCCAGGACGACAACGTGGGCTCGGGCTTCTTCCAGCGTGCGCCGGTGGCCTCTGAGCAGCAGGGCGCACTGCCGTGGGAAAGCAGTCGAGATACGGCCGCCTCGCCCTTCGGCACGCTTCAGCGCGAGACCGGGTGGCCGAACAGCGGGTATGCTGCCCAACGCGGAGGCCGCCCTGGCTTTGAGCATCCCGCTTGGACTGATGGCACGAGGTTCGACAGGGTGAGTATAGGGACGCATTGTCCCGCTAGTTCATTAGTCGTAATAGTTAGCGCCTGGATTAGCGTCAATGCTGGTCGTGCAGAGTCGCGTTCTGATGCGATAAATACACAATATTGTAGTAAGTTATTTTCAAGCTGACTACAGCTCGACTGTAACGCGACTCGCAAGATCGGAAAAGCAGAGCGTACAAGAAGTTTGTGACACGATAGTACGACACGACACATCCATTTCACTTCCCATATTGATGCGGTTAATCAACAACAAAAATGCACGATCGGAATGACCAGTAAAGGCTGTTTTAATTGAACGCGCTGAGTCCAGCTCTAGTTGCGTATTATAGTAGCAGCTTTGGAGTCTCCTATAATTCCTTACATTATTCTCTAACCACGCCCAGAGCACGAGTCACAATGTCCAATTTCTCACTCGGCCGTTATGTTTCTCTCATCCACGCAGTTCAAGCGGAGCGAGTCGTCGGAGACGCAGCGTCCGCCCGGCTTCTACCGACGACCGCGCTTCGATCAAGTCGGCAAGGCCCCTTCCGCCCTCGACGTGTACGGCTACACGCTGGAGATGATCCAGGACATCGACGTCGACGGCTGCATGCTCAAGCTGTGCTGCGAGGTGGGCGCCGAGCCGGTGCGCTACGGATCGTACGGACGCCGCCTGACCGGATTCATTGGACAACTGCGCACGCTGGGGGGAGAGACCAGCTTGCTGCGGCGATACCAAGATGCCTACGAGAAGGGACGCCTCCACTTCCGAGGGAACAGCTCGATGTGTACTCCCGTCTTCAAGGGGTGCTCCTTCGACATGCAGAGGATGACCGACCTGGTGTTCTGAAGAAGCGCTATGGTTGCGGTAGCATTGACTGTGGCTCACTGCGGGTGTCTCACTTGTAAATACAGCGCGGTTATGGTTGGCCGGGCCAAATCTCTGTACATGTGTAAATAAAATTATTATTTTTTTAACCAATGGACAAACTTGTCGGCTGTGCTCGATGTTAATAGAACGGATGACTTGAGATATTATGGGAGTCGGCTGGTCTCCAAACTTTCATTCCACAGATGCACTCTTCCTTCAAGCGTTGAGTTAAGAATTTGCCGAGAATCTGGCAATTAGCCAATTTCATAAAGTTAGATTTTTTTCTTGTAGTGTATTGCAATCGGAAGAGACCCGCAATGGTTTCTGGAGAGAGATGTGTCCCACCTATTCAAATTTCCTTGCCTGCCACCGCTGTTGCTTGGTTGGGAGGGGATCGCTCGTGGGATAAAACAAGCGAGATAAGTGATGTAGTGGGAGCTTAATACCTTGTTGAGATACAATCCCTCAGATGTCTACCAGGTCAAATTACCTACCTACCCACGGTGTCATGCGTTTCTCAGATGCCCACTCATGCTAGATTTTGCAAACAAAAAGACCGCACATTGTTTTGGAGAGGCGCAAAAAATGCTTGTTAGTCTCTGAATGTCAGATAGCACCAGAGTTTACTCTTTCAGAAGGGAAACTATACTGGGAAGCTTCTAATCTCATGTGAAATATTTTCGTGATATCCTTTGAAATTTTGTAATTTTCGCATGCGGATACCACCGCTTTTTCTAAAAGCACAGTGTATAACGCCGTATGTGGAAGACTGTCTTCCCCCAATAATGTTAGACTCGATTCTGGATTACAACTCTGGAAACCAAGGAAAACGGAAAATAGTACATACAACTGGACAGATCAACTTTAACGGTTTCGCTAGTTCACTCGATAGATTAAGATTTACTATCTATGCAAAAAAATGGCATTAAGATAACCACTTGTGGTTACACCCTTAGAGTAAATATACGGCGTGTTACGATTTGCATAAGTCTTTTGAAACCATACCGGGATTTGATATTCATTCCGTGCTCTCTTTGGGTGTGAGCTTACAAGGCTAACACAGAGATAAGGGAATTTCATAAAGCGCAATGACAGCGTTAACGATGGCCCTTTTTCAATAATATAAACAGTTCGAACTTTCGGAGTATTAACTTATGATCGAATTCTTATATACTTATCCTCCACTACGGAACCTTTGCTGAAGCCCATTTTTATGTTGGCCTTGGTGAAACTGTCAATTCTGTTGATTCAACTGGATATTGTTTCCTCTAGCTTACACAACGATGATGAACAAGCAGCTTCAATTTGGTGTTTCCTCGCTACATTGTAACAAGCACAGCACGACGCCAAGCGTGGCTTGGAAGGCTTTCCGACAAGAACCACGTGAGCGGCGTTAGCCAATCGGACATCCGCGTCGGAGGGTGTCAGAATCAGGAACAGCGTGGTTGTACATCACGCGTTCCCGGCAGTATGCGCGCTAAGCGACACATTGTCATTTAAGCGCTTCGCTTGCTGCAATCACGCGACTTCTCGAAATCACGATACGATTATGAAGCACCCCGTTGTGAGGGGGGAGGGGGGGGGGGCTTAAATCGACAATGTTCATGCATGGTACACCAGCGTTTTCGCATTCCGCCTACATCGGAAGGCGGCCGGGATCGCACCAGTGACCTCGAGCTCAGAAGTGCAACGTCATGGCGACTGGGATACCGCGGTGGGTCTTGCGTGACGTCGATGACTCACCAGCCCTTTTTCGCGCGTACGGGGTGGATTACAGAATTTTCGCAGTTCCGAACATCAACCTGCTGTAACAGAGTTTAAAGTTGAACCCACATTAAGGGTTCCCGCGAGGTTACTGTGACAGTAAAGCAATATATTTTCGAGGATTCTTTATGTAATTGTGAAAACTGACGCTTTCCGGCGAATGTTATTCAACTCCAATATCTACAGCGAAGTGGACGAAAAGATCAGCGTCCTGTTACACGAGTATTTATACGGTATTTCCCACCATGCATTTTTTTTTCTTTAATGCAGGTTCTAGAAACTCTGGAAATAATTATTGGCAAGACTCGGCGCAGTGTAAATATTTTGCTATAGTTGGTTTTCTACGAATAACTTTACGATGCGCTTAGCGAGTGTGTCATCACACAAAAAAGCGGTCACATGGGTGCAGAACATCGCGACGTTCTCTTGCTCGCTGGGTCGTCTGCAATGCTGCTACTTCGGGCCGCGCCAATATTTAGTTGGCGGTCCCACTGCGGCGGCACGCGCTCCTCATTTTAGACACTGTTCGCGGACGCACTCTGATTTCTGCGCGCGTTTTGTGAACAATATTGTATTAGAAAGCTTACTTTCTACACTTTCCAATGACACCTAGGAGTATCACCTCGCTTGAAGCGTTACCTGACGGCAATGAAAACAGCAGGAGGAAAAAAAACTGCGTTTTTTCTGTACTAGCCACGGTTGCACTGCGTTTCCGGCAAAACAGTTCAACATAACAAAATAACGTTTGCTGGCCCTTTAAATGAAATGCTATACAAGGTTTCTATGAAGACATATTGCGTCAAAAGCAACTAGAAATTTATCTAGGCTCCTATGAAAATGGGCAAAACAATCGATCTTTATGAATTAATATCTTTTTCTCCTTTTCCACGCAGAACAATGATATTTAGTGGTTTTCTAGATTACAGTGTACTTACATCGATGCGAAGTTGTTTTTTGTTCTGATGAACAGTTCATCAGTTATTATTACTTCAAATTGTCAATTTATGGCAATACTTGGTCACGCATTACCGAAGAAGCGACAAAACTATTCAAGCTGTAACTCTGAAATTTTCAATAATCAAGCAGCAAGCCCTTCTCTCGAATTCTATGAAGGGAAAATTGTCTTATGTTTATTGGGAATCTACAGGGGAGCAGTGAATTTTGCTAATTTTTTTGTTGGCGAGGTCCGTGCAATTTGACATTCTTTTTCATGTACACGCTAATTCACAACGAGTGTTACTTATTATTAGATCCATACAGTGTCTTGTAATTACTAACACTCGCCGGTTTTACTAAGCAGTGCTTGAAACAAAGGATTTCCAATAAATAATAAAATATTGTTGTGGTGGCGTCATCTGTGCAAAAAAAAAATGAAACTGTTTCACGGCAGTTTTAACATTTGTCAAATGTGGCGCCGCTAAACATTATAAAGCCAGCAAAACGCGGATGGATTATTTCTCCAGGTTTGAGTGGTGTTTGGATCAGTCTAGTCGCCGCGCGTACCCCACATTCTTACAAGCACACGTGTCTGCAACCACGCAGTGAACCTGGTGCTACGGTAGCTCAAAAAAAAAAAAGAAGAAAAAGAAAGGAAGCGCTGTGCACCATCCATCATGAGTACATTCCAGCTAGCCAGCCATTGTGCCCAGGAGAATTGCAGATAAAGTACGATGCGAGAAATTTCGTGGGTGCTCACTTTTGTTCACAGGTGACTGGGAAAGCGTTTTTGAAGTGCACACAATACTTGCCCTCGCCTCCTAGTTGTTTACTGTATTCTGTACGCGTCGCCCGTTGAGCGACAAGATTAGCAGCGAACAATGGGCGAAAAGTGCGGATGGATGCGTGACCTGTAGCATTCCAAGTCGCGCGCAACAAACACGTGTTCCGACGCCCAGTGAAGTTTTGAAACACCTGATTTCCAGTAGATGCTCGTCTCGTGCAAATATATATCGTATTTACCCGCGCAATTATCGCACTCGCATAATACTCGCGGCCCTATACATTGCCCACTTTCTTTGTCGAGTAATCATCGTGCCTTCGAAAATTACTGCAGTTCAATATTGCCGTCTGCTTGTTGCGGTGCACTGCACGCGAGGCCATTTCTTTTTGCGAAGCTTTACCGCCATTGCATGCGCTCGAAAGCCTCCGAATTCAACCTCCGAAATAGACAACACGTGCACAAGTTACGTTATGTAGACTGATAACGTTTAGAAAAAGGAAAGTACTTTTAGCAAATATGTTTATGCAGTGCCTGCTTGTGTAGAGCCTGTGATCTTAATCCAAAGGCCACTGTGAGAACTTGTCTTTGGACGCCTGTGTCATGGGGAGGTATAGAGAAACTGTCCTTCGCGAGAGCAACGAAAACGGATGTCGGCGAAATTTGGGAAAACATCTGAGGTCTGTGCGCAAGGCTATTCGCTGAGTGCTTGCGATGCTGCGGTTGAGGAGGAAAATGACAGGGACAGAGCACAGACTATAGGACGAAGGAAACTATTTATACAATGTACCACGTGGTGCAAAACTTAAACGAAATAAAACATGAAATGTCAACTTTTATGCAGTTCTAGTTAATCTCGTTTTGGTTTCATGCTTTTTTTTTTCCCACCATTTTTGGAAATCGTACTTGTATTGTTCAAATTACCCGCACTAAAATAACGCCCTGTGGGCGCTTGTAGTTTTCTGTATTAAAAAAAAAAAGAAACTATCAGCGGCGTAGCAGACGAGCGATTGCCCGCTCGTGCTGTGACAGCAGATGGCTCGTCAGCACGAGTATAATTAAGAAACGCCTACTATGTACCGTGATGGTGGCCGCTTTTTAATATTTATATGCTCCGTCGCATAACCCCGCTGTACAGTGGCAAAGTTGACTCAAGAGAACTGATCATAATTGAACGTATTATACCCTTGGCTCACGGGCACTCTTCAACATATATCTTGATCTGAAGCAAACATAGGCTACGAGTAGGCTTACACACAAAATGCAGCTGTGCGTGGCATAATGCGTCTTTTTCTTTTTTCTCGCGGTGGGGTTGGGCCAGCTTTTTTGACCCTTCATGACCGTGTCCGTACAATCGGGAGAATTGTTCGAATTCGGGAGTCTCCAGGCAAATCAGGAGAGTTGTCAGGTATCGCAATCTGTGAGCCCAACCAATCGCAGTGAAGAACATAACTGGTCTTATGCGCTCTTGGCGAGGTCGAAAAAAAAGCTTTTAATTGAAGTATGTGAGCTAAACGACACCGGCACAGCTGGGGCGTACAGGGCCCGCGACTTTTAGGGTGAATACCTCATTAATATTCAAGAGCCTATAGCATTGACGTTCAGCACAAAATAAAGAAAACGATTATTTCCTTCATCGGTATCATCATTAGGTGCCGTATCCAGCACCATTTCCCTCGTGAAGTAGGAGGCATGTTGAAGTTACACCAGCTCGAATACCAATGAGGTGTTTACTCTTAAGGCCCAACCACAAGGAACGGATTTCCGACGGATTTTCGGCGTCGGCACGCGGCGTGGACGCTCAACGAGGTTTATTGACGGCTCTCAACCACAAGAGACTCTCGGCTTCGGCGTATTTCAAGCGTGGCGCAATGTGGCCAAATCCTTGGCCCCGAATTTAGCCGGCCAGTTTTGCAAAATTTTGCGCTAATAGAACAATTGTTTTTTCTAAGCAAGGACTTCTTGTAGTTTTAAAACTTCATTAAAAATTGTCCGTAGCTGTAGTGCAAACATATACGCTGGTTGTCTGTGCTGAAAAACTTAGCACCAGTCACATAGCATGGATAGCATTACCAGCCGCTTCTGTTCCTAGCAAAATACTTTCCGCTAGATAACGTGAGGAGTAAATTCTACATTGTATGAAAACCGATATCCACTGTCGAACGTTAAACACGAACGAGAGCTCCGATACTTGTCGAGCTCAGCTGCAGTGCACGGCTACCGGCGGCAGACGACCAGCTCGGTTGTGCCCACATCGCAGCCGACGGCGCCGCTAATATCAGCGCATTTTCTTCTTTGTGTATAATTATAGTGAAGAGCGACAACAACGATGAGAAAATATCGCGGCTTGTGAGCGTCGGTGATTCATTCCGAAGCGCCGTCAGCTTTAGCTTTCGAGTGAGCCGGAGAAAGCCTAGCGACAATATCGGCGCCGCCGAACGATCAGCGGCGGTGAGGCTGCCGTCGGTGCCAGGGTGACCACTCCTCGGTCACTGATTGGCCACTTCACTGTACGGCTGCAGCACAAATGGGTCCCGGTTCCAGCCTGTCTAGGGCAAGGAAATCTCTCCGCTTGCGAGCGAAACCGCCGTCAAACGGCGACCCGCGAACGGCGTACGACGAGTTGGCGTGCCGGTAACGTGGACGGGCCTTAAGTGTGCACTTCGGCGTTCCTTGCGTTTCCCTGTCTGGAAAGAGTACATCAGTATATATGATACCGTTAATACCGTAAAAGCTGCACCATTTGCAATGGTCGGAGCACGCGCGAGCGATCGGCTGTTTGGGACGCGGACGAGGCACTCGCGGACGGCAACGCCGGAAGCTGGATTTGTAAATGGCCTCCGAGCTCGCTCACATTGTGCATCGTGCCGTCTCAGAGACCATAGTTTGTTTGCCTCTTGCGTCTACCGCCATTTCCGCCGTCGGCGCTGCAGTCTGGCTTGCTCAGTCTTGCGGCGCCGAGCGAGCGTGAACCGGCGGCGCATTGTTCTCTGTGCCGCCGGCCGCCGCCGCGTGCCGCCGGTTGGCGCCTACGCCGAAAATCCGTCGAAGATTTCTCCCTTGTGGTTGCGCGCTTACAATTCACGATCGTGTACATACAGCGTCGTTTGAGCGTCGTTTGCTGGAGTTACGCGGCGCGGCTTCTGCCGTCCATAGTCCCGAAGCCCTATCACCACCACCTTTTTTATTTCTTTATACTATCTTTTTCTTTCTTTTCCTTTTTTACGATCATGATGCAATTTTCGCAGTACGGCATAGCAAGCAGAACTAGTTGCGAATTTGCAAAAGCAGAACCCTGCAAATTTGCTTTTTCAACAACAACGATCGTCCACAAAGAACATTTTCCCGCTTCAGTGCGGTCATACGCCACAACCTGCATTTCCTTCCCCTCCCCTCTCCCCTTAAGGAGGAAGCACGAAGGCTTTCCGAGAATTACTCCGAAAGTTCGGGTCCTCGTGTTTCGAGTCAACGTACCTGCTTTCTCCCTTCCTTTCTTTCTCCTCAGCCAATAAAAGACGTGGCTGAAAGGTCACGTGACTTGTCTGCCAGGGATTAAAAGCGCGACGATTAGGTAGAGATCTCCAGTCAGAGGACGCGGAGAGGTAACTGGCATCGAGCACTATAGCGCCGCGCACACATCGTCGGGGAAACCAAGCGCAGTCTACAGCGTGCGAGAAAGGTACGTATGACAGCGGGTGTGTTCTTAAAATATAATCATGGTCAAGTTAGCGAAGTGTATTGACATGCACCTATTGCGCGACAAGGGCGCCCACACGAAAAGGGAAGGTGCTTCGTGCAGCCTCTACTGGTCGATGTCCTCCTGTTTTAAAGGAGGGTTTGGTAACCTGTAAAATTTCCCCGCTTTCACTCGTTCATTTTTGTGACTTCTTTTTGTGTGCGTTTCATCTAAATCTGTTTGCGCTTGCCAACCGCGCTCGTACAATTCGCTAACCCAGGTAGGCCGTGAAAATAATTTCAGCTTTTTTTTTTTTTTTCTGTACACTGTCTGACTCGATGTACGTCTGTTGCGCAGGTCACATTTGAAACTCTAAGCGCCATGGCGAGGACAGTGCTCGTCGTTCTCGTGGTCGCCTTCGCGCTGATGGCAGCGATCAACTCCCCCGGCACGCTACTGGACCGACTGCGAAGCCTAATCTTTCTGTCGTACCCCTTCATCTACAGCGCGTGGGAACATGCGTGCGTCATGCTCGCTCCAGCCCTGAAGATGCTAGGCCTACACATGAGAGCCGTCAGGGGCAAAGAGTCGCTGCACAGCGCGGTGCGCTTAGAACTGGCCACGCCGGTGTTTTTCGATACGTCCGACCTGCCTGTGCACGAGAACCCGGGCACTGTGGCCCAAAATATGGTCAGCATCCTCGATGAGTACGACGCTGCCATGGGCATCTCCCAGCGTTCACAGGCGGAACGCAAGTCAGCGCGGGAGGCGGCTACTTTCGGCAGACTTTTCACCGCCTCTGGGTGGCCGGTCGCCCTGGACCCTCCTGTACCTGGAGTCAATGGATTTGAGCATTGGACTTGGACTGATGGCGCGTTGTACAACAGGGTGAGTTGACAGGGTGTATCGTGGCTCGAGCCACGACACGCACGATTTGTCCATCGAGTACTCGCCGGCTTGGCGTCCCGCGCGATGAAGGCAGTTTTATGCTTTCATCGAGAGAGTCGTCTTGGTGAGGTAGTTTAATTGATTTGTATGTGCAGTGTTGTAGCGTACTTTGTCTATTTTGTGCGTCTGAGTAAAATTTCTCGTCAATATGCTCTCTCCAGCAGCATGCTAGACCTCGCGCCGGGCACTAGGATTCATTAGGAAATCTTAAAAGCAAGTACTCAAGCGATTTTGCGTGGAACCCATATTCACTTTAATGAAATACCCTCTGTATCTCTCCCACTTGGAACATTTATATTCGATTTTGTTATGTGACTAAATTAGGATCTTACATTTAACGCGAGAGTGAGGTTATGAGCTTCCTTCACGTTAGTATGACCGACTGAATATCGAATTTTTCATAGCAAGTGTGCTTTTCCCGCCCATATCTGTGCCTGTAGCACTTGCTTAGCTGGCGAAAAAATAGTTCGAGTGCTCACGTTACGTATAGGTCACGCATTTATTAAACAGATTATTTTTACCTCTACGCATTACGAAAATGTTATACCACTAACGGCTTGAATACAGCATTTGCAGCCGCTTCCACGTGGGTGATAATCACGGTCATTGCTACTTTCTTTTTAAACGAGTAACTAACCCCTCAGCGAGGGACCTTATTATGAATAGCTCGATATCAGTAACTTCAATAAATATAGTAGTAACAGCAACTTTGTACCAGTTGATACCGAGTGAAAAGGGGTCACCGGACATAGGCAGTGTACGCGTGTCAATATTTGCTGCGTGTATTTCTCACTCCGCCGTTCTGACCTGTCCCCAGGTGCCGCCGACACGTGGCTTCATCCGGCGGCCGCGCATAGGCGGCATCGGCAAGCCCCCGACCGCCAGAGAAGTGTACGGCTACACGCTCGAGATGATCCAGCACATCGACGCCGACGGCTGCTTGCTGAGGCTGTGCTGCGAGATGGAGGCAGAGCCCATGCGCTACCGGCACTACCAGCTCCGTATGACGCGGTTCCTCCTGCATCTGCGTAGGATCGGGGGAGCGAGTAGCACCGTGACGCGCCGGTACGAAGCGGCCATCGAAATGGGACGGTACCAGTTCCGTGGGAACAGCTCGAGATGCGCCGCAATCTTCAAGGAGTGCAGCTAAGACACAGAGAAGACGACGACCGACCGGGTGCTCCGAAGACGGCTTTGACATTGCGTCATGGCTTAGGCGTTGCCTATGACGCGTTTCGCGGTAAAACATGGCTTGAGTGGCCCCGCTTTGTACATTTGTAAATAAAGTTATGTTTGATTGAAACCAGTGGCCATACAAACTTTTCGCCTGTGCAATTTTGGCAATATGCGTCATCAAACTGGCGATAACAATGCGCTGTCGCTCCACTTGTTTTTTTTTTTAGCTAAATGTTATGCATCGAAGCACGAAAGTCACTGGGACGCCAATGAATTTCTACGCTAAGTTCGCTAATTATCTCGAACCCGCTGTCATCCGTTTTGTTCCAAGTGGATCCGCTTTGCCAAGTGCCCGGCTACAATTTGTAAATTCCAATTAGTGCTGTAAGGTAACTAGTTAAAATCCGAATGAGTCAATTTTCGTTAATTACTCGATAATGCATTTACATTTCTCGGGCAAGTAACGTCCGCCTCTTCGAGTAGACCAGCTCTAGGAGTAGAATTATGTTATCTGCCACAGGCGAAATTTAAACATTGCTTAAGGTATTCGCATAAACACCTGGTATAGTGCAGCCAATCAGAGTGAACAGCATTTATGTACGTGCCTGCTACTAAACTCGCCTCTGCATGATGCTTTTGCCCTTCTGACAACCATGGTCTCGCCCTCTCAGACGTACTTCAACTTGCACCGTCTAAATTAAAAGCGTATTATATCATACCTTTTGTTCTTTGATGTTTATGACACTATATATTGTGGCATGTGCCAATATTGTGCAACGTTTCTTGACCATTCACAATTTTCTGTGCCGCAAAAGTATACCAAGCAGCATTCCTCGTTTTTGGCGTATCCTTGTTGCATTAGTCACTGTCCAATGACTCGACATAAAAAAAAGGTCACGAAAAAAAAAAACTCGTATTATGTATTCTGCCCGTATTGAAATGTTCCCGAGATCATTCCCTGTAATTTGTACACGTGCAGGTACTTGTGCGGTATGATTACCTCTCTTTTACGCCCGCCTCTTGCATTTATTGTTGCCCTATTTGTTTCACTACCTCAAACTGTTTTGTCTACCACATTTTTATTTTCTATGCATTGTGTCCTGAGTATTATTTTTTAGGTGCACCTGTACAGATGCTCTGTACCTCCAGGGAACTGTAATAAACACTTGATTGATTCATTGACTGTTACTTTTATTATTACTATAGCCACAAACGTGGAGAGGAACATAAGAGGTGAGGCCAGAATTTCGCAGTGAAGTGACCGAGTCTCAATGAAGCGAAAACTTGTGCGAATGAGACGTTCACAAAATAATTGCGATGAAGGATGTTGAACGCAAGGTCGATTGAATCGACCACAGGGCCTCACTGACTACATACTGTCGACAACTCTCAATCCGAAAGCTGGCGAACAAACGTTCCGGCCTCTGCGCAACGTCGCCCATATTACGCAATTAAAATAAACTTGTCCATCTGATCGCAATGCTACAACGAAAGACGCAGTGCGTTATTCTGCAAGTGCAAACAAAATGAAAAAAAATAAAGGAATGAAAGACGCCGTGGCCTGCAAACAAATCAAACTTCCGGGAACGGAGAAAGGGAAAGCTTGAGAGGTTTCTGCAATGCAGTTGACGCTTAGGAACAGTCCATACACCAGCTCTACGTATGGATGTGCTTTTTGAGTAGCCTACGGGTGACTACAAAAGGAGGCAAACATGCACAATACGCCCTGGCAAGTTTAATGTGCTAGTCATTTTCTGTCTCGGCTCTTTGTTATGAGAAGCACTCTGTGTGTAGAGTGATGGAGAGAAGGAAAAACCTTGTAACAACCACAGAGGCGGGCAACCGACAGGAAGGAAAGACACCGTGGCCAATGAAAAAGCGAGAAGGTGGCGTGGTACATACGCCACGTGATTGCGGATCTCACGTGCACGTGTTATCAAAAGGGACGCTGGGTCCATGTCCCCCCAGTGGCTGACGACTGCAGATGGCATCAAGCGCTAGCACCGAACACATCGCCCAGAAAAACGAGCGTGGTCTGCAAGAAAGCCACGTATGCGTCAAGATGTGCGTACGAGATACGGGTATGTCCTTTGTGGGGAAATTTGTGCATTCTTTTTAAACGTACGTTTCGACACGGCAAGCGTTTGGTATTGCCTTACCCTGCTTGTGTGTTTTAGTGTTTCGCTAAGTTTGGATGTATTTTCTCTTCTTGTATTTTACGCAATCATATTTCGTTTGCGTCGGTTTGCTAGGGCTGTATGCTTACATCTCTGTTTTCCCTCTTTAAATTTTCGCTGTCACTGTCCTTTAGTGTACTCAAATGCTCTTTAACGCGTATCGACACGGTCTCGCCCTTTCCGAGCACATAATCGCTAAAGCCATGAGTCTAACTGTAGTGAATCCGCACTACTCTGGCTGCGCAGGTACAGCAATCACGACTTAATGAACGTGTCATTGGCCATAGTCAGCACCGTCGTGGCTGTCCTGCTGTTGGGAGCGCCTGACTGCCACTGCACACTGCTGGGCCCGCTGCTAAGCCTAACCGTTCTGCCGTACACCATCATCTACATCATGTCCGGAATCGCGGGCGTCAAGGTCGCGCTGGCCCTGAAGCTGCTAGGCCTGCTGGGCTGGTGGCGCGCTGGCATCAGCGACGAGACGCTGCATCGCGAGGTGGACTTCCGGCAGGTCGAGCTGCCCACGGGCGCCTTGTTTCCGGGGACGCCCAATCTTCCCGTGCACATGATCCCGGGCATTCTGGCCGAGATCGTGCGCAGCATGCTCCAGGACGACAACGTGGGCTCGGGCTTCTTCCAGCGTGCGCCGGTGGCCTCTGAGCAGCAGGACGCACTGCCGTGGGAAAGCAGTCGAGATACGGCCGCCTCGCCCTTCAGCACGCTTCAGCGTGAGACCGGGTGCCGCACAGCGGTCATGCTACCCAACATGGAGGCCGCCCTGGCTTTGACCATCCTGCTTGGACTGATGGCACGAGGTTCGACAGGGTGAGTATAGGGCGAATTGTCCCGCTAGTTCGATAATCGTAATAGTTAACGCCTGGCTTAACGTCAATGCTGGGCGTGCAGAGCCGCGTTCTGATGAAATAAATGCAGAATATTGTCGTAAGTTATTTTCAAGCTGAGTGCGGCCCGACTTTCGATCTAAAAATCAGAATGTAGAAGACATTTGTCACGCGAAAATGTCAGGATAATTAAATGAGCTAACGCAAGGAAAGAAAGAAACTGTTAATAGTACGAGACAATCATTGTCGTGGTTAAACAACGTCATTAACGCACGACCGGAATGGCCAGTTGAGTATTGTAGTAGGAGCTTTCGAATCTCCAATGATTCCTTACATTATCCTCTAACCACGCCCAGAGCACAAGTCACAATGTCCAATTTCTCATGCGACCGTTATGTTTCTCTCATCCACGCAGTTCAAGCGGAGCGAGTCGTCCGAGACGCAGCGTCCGCCCGGCTTCTACCGACGACCGCGCTTCGATCAAGTCGGCAAGGCCCCGTCCGCCCTCGACGTGTACGGCTACACGCTGGAGATGATCCAGGACATCGACGTCGACGGCTGCATGCTCAAGCTGTGCTGCGAGGTGGGCGCCGAGCCTGTGCGCTACGGATCGTGCGGACGCGGCCTGACCGGATGCATTGGACAACTGCGTACGCTAAGGGGAGAGACCAGCTTGCTGCGGCGATACCAAGACGCCTACGAGACGGGACGCCTCCACTTCCGAGGGAACAGCTCGATGTGTACTCCCGTCTTCAAGGGGTGCTCCTTCGACATGCAGAGGATGACCGACCTGGTGTTCTGATGAAGCGCTATGGTTGCGGTAGCATTGACTATGGCCCGCTGCGGGCGTCTCTCTTGTATATACGCCGTGGTTCTGGTTGGCCGGGCCGAATGTCTGTACATATCTAAATAAAATTATTATTCTGAACCAAATGGCAAACAGTTTTGTTTCGGTTGTGCTCGATATGGATAGAGCGGATGACTTGCGATATGCGAGTCGGCTGTTCTCCAATTTTCATTCCACAGATGCAGAATAAACGGGAAAACGCGGGTACTAGTCGTCGTCTCACTTATTAACATGTACCCATTTTCCGAGAATCTAGAAATTGGCCATTTGCATAGAGACCACTGTTGCTCCATTGGGAGGGAATCGCTCGTGGAATAAAACGAGGTAGTTAAGCGATGTAGTGGAAGCTTATCCCCTCGTTAAAATACAAGAACTTGCGTCGTAAATGTCTACCTGGTCTAATTACTATGGCGCCTTTCCCTTATTAAGGACAATGCGAGAATTTCGCGGATTACCACACACGCTACGTTATGCAAACAAAAAGGTTGCGCATTGTTTTGGAGAAGAAAAATGCGTGTTAGCATCACAGTAAATAAAAAAAAATGCTTTCGGAAAGGAAAGCGTTCTGGCAAGATACATAGCTCAGAAAATATTCCATAGTGGAATATATTCGCCGCTTTGCTTTGAAATTTGGTAGTTTTCGCATGCGAATACGACCGACTGTTCCAACAGCACACTGTAAAAGCCCCATGCGGAAGACTATTTTCCATCAAGGATGGTAGACAATGCTCGTTGGTAACAGTTCTTGATTATAACAACGCCGAAAACCAATGCAAAAGGAAAATAGCACGTACAACTGGACAGAGCAGTTTTAACGATTTCGCTAATTCACTCGATAGATTAAGAAACTGCACGCGCTGTCGTTTGTCAAAACGCCATTCACATACACACTTGTGTTTATGTCTTTGGAGTAAATATACGGTGTGTGACGTTCAGCTACATCATGATGACTTTGATATTCCGTGCACTCTTTCAATGTAAATTTACAAGGCCAACACAGAGATAAGGGAATTTCGTAACGAGCGATGACAGCGTTTTCAAAGGCCCTATTTCCATAAAATAAACAGTTCTAACTTTCAGAGTATTATTTATGATCAACTTCTTACTTATCCTCAACTACGGAACGGTTTCTGAAGCCCATTTTTTGTTGGCTTTAGTGAAATGAACATTTATAGCCTGTCAATTCTGTCGAATCAACTGGATATTGTTTCCTCTAGCTTACCCAACGCTGATGAACAAGCAGCTTCAATTTGGTATTTCATCGCTACATTGTATCGAGCACAGCACGACGTCAAGCATGGCTTGAAAGGCTAGGAACAACATGGCTGTACGTCACGTGTTCCCTGCAGTACGTGCGCTAAGCATAGACAGTGTCATTTAAGCACTTCGCTTGCTGCAGCCACGCGACTTCAATTCCGGGGTGCTACCTGTCGAAGCCACGATGTGATTATGAGGCACCCCGTTGGGGGGGGGGGGGGGGGGCTCCCGATTAATTTGACCATTGGGGTTCTTCATGTCCATGCACGGTGCACCAGCGTTTTCGCATTCCGCCTCCAACGGAAGGCGGCCGGGATCGAGCCAGTGACATCGAGCTCAGCAGTGCAACGTCATTGCCACTGGGATACCGCGGTATAGGTCTTGCGCGACTTCTGTCGTCGATGACTCAATACCCCTTTTTCGTACATACGGGGTGGACTACGGAATTTTCGCAGTTCCGAACATCGACCAGAGTTAAAAGTTGAACCCACATAAAGGGTCCCCGCGAAGTTACGTTGACAGTAAAGCAATATATTTCGGAGGATTCTTTATATAATTGTGAAAATTGGCGCTTTCCGGCGAATGCTATTCAACTCCAACATCTAAAGTGAAGTGGACGATAAGATCAGCGTCCTGTTACACGAGTATTGATAGGGTATTTCCCACCATGCATTTTTTAACACGAAAGTGTTTTATGCCGGGGTCCACCAAGACTTCACTGACGTATTTCCGTCACGGAAATACGTCACACGAACATACACGAACATAATACAAAGAAAGAAACCAGAAGAAAAAGTTCCACAAACATGCAAAATTTGGAAATCGAACCCACGACCTCTCGGTCCGCGACGATAGATCGCCGAGCGTTTAACCCATTGCGCTACAAACGCATTTGCAGAGAGCTACACAGACGCGCCTTATATATCTAACACTCCTCCGTGTACCCGCGCTCTTGCTCGGGGCGGTGCCGCCGCCTACGAGCAGAAAAGAGAAGTACTGCATTATGACACTAACGCGCACCGACAGTGAACGCTTCGGTGGTCTCAGCACTACGACGCCTCGATGCCAGCATTCGAAGGGACGCTGGCATCAAGAAGCACTACCAACGCCACCTAGGTGGCGTTCACCGTACTCAGCACAGCGGAGCGTGGCCTCCGCAATTAGCTCTGAAAATGTTTCTGAAGTTGATCGCGGAGGCTGCAATTACGACGCGCTGTACGCGCTGATTTGACTCGGTGACGATTCAGTTACGTGCTTTGTCTTGCGCGTTGTATTAGTGTGTCAGTTACGTGCTTCGTCTTTCGCGTTGTGCTAGCGTGTGCAGCGTAGTGCAGCTTCCATATGCACGACGGTTGCTCATGGTCATCGACGTTGGTAGTCGTGATGGAGGAGACGTGCCACCAGGCGTCAGCGTGGGTGCATCAACGCCTAAGGGCGCTTTAGCCACAAAACACCAATAGACATTATATATCAATGTGCAATAAACATTACACTACTTCTGTGAAGACACGTTTCACTTTCGTGTTCTATACCGATTCCTATATAAGAGGGATCAACCACATTTTTTTGTCTCTAATAAAGGTTCTCGAAACTCCGGAAATAATTATTGGCAAGACTCGGAGCAGTGTAAATATATTACTATAGTTGGTTTTCGACGAATAACTTTACGATCTGCTTAGCGAATGTGTCATCACACAAAAAGCGGTCACATGGGTGCAGAACATCGCGACGTTCTCTTGCTCGCTGGGTCGTCTGCAATGCTGCTACTTCGGGCCGCGCCAATATTTAGTTGGCGGTCCCACTGCGGCGGCACGCGCTCCTCATTTTAGACACTGTTCGCGCACGCACTCTGATTTCTGCGCGCATTTTGTGAACCATACTGCATTAGAAAGCTTACTTTCTACACTTTCCAATGATACCTAGGAGTATCGCCTAGCGCGAAGCGTTACCTGACGGCAATTAAAACAGCAGGAGAAAAAAACTGCGTTTTTTCTGTACTAGCCTCCGTTGCACTGCGTTTCCGGCAAAACAGATCAACATAACAAAATAACGTTTGCTCGGCCTTTAAATGAAATGCTATACAAGGTTTCTAAGAAGACATATTGCGTCAAAAGCAATTAGAAATTTATCTAGGCTCGTATGAAAATGGGCAAAAACAATCGATGTTTATGAATTAATATCTTTTTCTCCTTTTCCACGCAAGACAACAATATTTAGTGGTTTTCTAGGTTACAGTGTACTTACATCGATGTGAAGTTGTTTTTTGTTCTGATGAACAGTTGATGAGTTATTATTGCTTTAGGTTGGCAATTTATGGCAATACCTGGTCACGCATTACCGAAGAAGCGACAACACTATTCAAGCTCGAAATGTGAAATTTTCAATAATCAAGCAGCAAGCCCTTCTCTCGAATTCTGTAAAGAGAAAATTCTTTTATGACCAGGTCCGTGTAAATTGACATTCTTTTTCATATTTCAGAATGCTAAAGAAAGAAAAGTAGACACTAAAGAAAATCTAGTTGACGATCAACGTCACTCAAGGTTCTGTAGTGAGCACAGCAGTCAGCAGGCCATTGACCCAGACGGTTTTCCAAGTAGCGGCCCCCGCACTCACAAGACAGCCACTTCAAAAGCAGCAGTGACGAACCTCTTGTCAGCATCAGCAGCACTGATCACTTTACATAGACACAGCTTTGACCGAGCCATTGTTGAAAGTGCCATCAGTGGAGAGAAGTCCACCACACGCAGGAACAAAACAACACTGGTGCCAGCCAGGAATTCTTGAAAAATAGAGGGGGGGGGGGGGGGATCTTCCTCAACGACTGGAGATCACATGTCGCGACAGAGATAGACCGGAACATGCTGCGACAGCGAAGAGCAGCTCCCCAGCGAAGAGCAGCTTTTTTCCCATGGTGTTGCTGATTTATGGGCATCCCCTTTGAAACGGGGCGGCGACAAATAGTTACTTAGCCTGCTTGATTTAATCAGGTATATTATACATGTTCGTTATCTAGCATTTTTGTATACCTCTCATTAATCTTTTTTTTTTCAAAAATTTAACTTGTACCGCCACCTATGATATTAAGAGATCAGCTCGTATCAATCTTTTCCCTGCTTTTTTACACCAGTACTCTAATCGTCTCTTGCTTTTTTCTACGGCTCATCTGTTGAGGTTTCCTTTCACTTTAAATCCAAGCGCTTCTGGGAGTTGCACGTTACCTACGGTTCTCGCTGGGTGGATCGCGTCGCATTTCATTAGGATGTCCAAACCTGACCGGGTGGTGGCGCCTAGTGGGAGAATTTGTACTGCACGCAAGATGACGGCTGTGATAACTTCACCTTAAATGAAATTAACAAAAGAAAATAAATAAAAATGCGCGCTGACCCAGCTGTACGTGTCGAGCTACAAATTGCAGACACGTGAATGGCGGTCAGCTCTGTGGCTGGGGTTGAGAGGGGTGGAGAAAAATGACAGGGACAAAGGACAGACTATCGGACGAAAGAAACTATTCATACAATGTACCACGTGGTGAAAAACCTAAACGAAATAAAACATGAAATATCAACATGAAAAACCACATGACACGTGTGCTTGGTGAACTTTCACGCAGTTCTAATTTATCTCGTTTTGGTTTCATGTTTTTTTTTCACCCGTTTTCGGAAATTGTACTTGTTTTGTTCGAAATGTAGCCGTACTAAATTAGTGCCCGGTGGGCGCATGTAGCATTCTGTATAAAAAAAAAAAACAATGCTAGTAGCAGCGTAGCCGATGAGCGAGCCCATTGCGCGCCACTAATATTTCCATGAAGCTTCCATTTATGGGCTGCCATTTTCTTTTTTTTTTAATTTTTCGAAGGAGCAGTTCTCGTGTACTGATGCGACACGTAGATGTCGCTACAGTGCGTGGAGCAGCTGGCATTATACGGTATAGATGGATCGATGCTGTGAGCTTCCCCTTCTAACGGGCCGGTGGCTTGCGCCACCAAGCTCTATTTTTCTTATTTTGCGGAATGTCTTACCTACCTTAGTATTTTTCCATCAGACAATAAATGTCATGCATCAACCTTCCTGAGCCATCGTTGGGAACTTTGCTGCTTGTACTGCACCGTCGTCCGCGGCATCCCTATCCGAGTACAGTGCCAAAGGCGAGGGAGAAACCGCGGCGGCAGCAAAGTGCCTAATCAAACGCCTGCATAAGTTTGCTCCTAGAAAATCATTTCAAAAAAATTCTGGCGGATGCATGATGTTCATTCGTAGAATAGTTAAATTATAATTTATAGTATATTTACCAATATATAACAAATTTTCGAGCTCGGAGTGGCTTGGGCACCCCACATTTAACCATTCAACTCGCCCAGTGACGCCGCGAGCCGCCGCCAACGATTCTAGTGTTTCAGAACCGTGTGCAGTATGCTTGCTTGCTAAGGAGGCCCTTCGTCGCCTCAGGTGGTGCCCGCGCCGGTTCTAACAGCGTCATAATGCCCGGGCGCTTGTCCATTTCCAAATTTTACAACCACCAAAGCAACACAAACGCACAAGTGTCGACGGCATGCCTAATCAATCAATCGACGGTATGCCCAAGAAGTGAATGGTTCAGACGAGAACTGACAAAGGCCCATTTCAACTTTTCCTTTCTTTGTTAGGAAAAAAAAGCAACAATAAAGCAGCTGAGCCGCTCCCAGAAAGCCGATATGAGTCACATCGCTTTCAGCTCAAATAAGGAGCAAGAAGAGGACAAGTTGGGTTGGGGGTAAGCAGGTTATAATGGGAAGTTTCTAAAAAAAAGCGAAATCCTTCCAAGGGTTTGAGGAGCTGTCAAAAGCCGCGTTTAGATGAATGCGACAACAGCGTGCTGTATGCTGTTTCTGGTGACTTCAGAATAAACGACGGCAGCCGTCACTCTTCCTCAGAACGACACACCCGCGTTCACGTTCACCCCACGAGCCCCCTAGGCCATTTCGAACTACCCTCTCCTGTCGCATCAATTCTATTCGCCTTCCTAGCGCATTACCACTGCTTGCACGAATGCGAAGCCACCATTTGTCGCATTCATCTAAACGTCGTCAATGACAATGCACCCCTTCGCGATCCCTTGTCACCTGTCATATTTCATTACGTATTTCTGTGCTTAAGAAAAATACCTGGGTGAATTTCATCTTATTTCCGAGTATAAGAAGATACGCAATCCATACCTGCCAACCCAGAGGACCTCGAAATTCGGGAGATTTGCCGAGGAAAGGGCAGAGGGGCGACAAAGAAGAAAAAAAAAAGATATTTTTTTTCCTGGGCTATATAACAACGTGAGAAACAGATATGTATGGCTTAGCGAATGTCTCATCACACAGAAAGAGGTCACGTGAGTGCAGAACATGGCAACGTTGATCTGTTCGCTGGGTCGTCTGCAATGCTGCTACATCGGGCCACGCAACTAGCAGTATTTGTCTATTTGAAATAAGATGAACAAAATAAAATTAAGAATTACTGCTGACCGCACTGTAACTGTCTAGCTACATCTGTTGTCACGTGAACGGCGGTCAGCTGTGTGGTTGAGGAGGAAAATGACAGGGACAGAATACAGACTATAGGACGAAGGAAACTATTTATACAATGTACCACGTGGTGCGAAACCTAAATGAAATAAAAGCGGCTATGAAAAACCACGTGACCCGTGTGCTTGGTGCACTTTCACGCAGTTCTAATTTAACGCTTTTTGGTTTCATGTTTTTTTTTTGTTTTCACCCGTTTTCGGAAATAATACTTGATTTTGTTCGAAATGTACCCGCACTAAAATAATGCCCTGTGGGTGCATGCATGCAGCTTTCTGTATTTATTAAAAGAAACTATCAGCGGCGTAGCAGACGAGTTATTGCCCGTTCCTGCTGTGACTGCAGATGGCTCGTGAGCACGAGTATAATTAAGAAACGCCTACTATGTACCGCGACAGTGGCCGCTTTTGAATATTTATACGCTCCGTCGCGTAACCCCGCTGTACAGCGGCAAAGTTAACTGAAGGGAACTGGTCATAATTCAACACATATTGTGCCCCTTGGCTCACGGGCACTCTTCAACACATATCTTGATCTGAAGGAAACATAGGCTACGAGTAGGCCTACACACAAAGTGCAGCTGTGCGTGGCATAACGCGTCTTTTTTTTTTCTCCCGCTGTTGTTGGGCCAGCTTTTTTGACACTTTATGACCGTGTCCGTACAATCGGGAGTGTTGATAGGAATTCGGGAGTCTCCCAGACAAATCAGGAGATTGTCAGGTGTCGAAATCTGCGAGCCCAACCAATCGCAGTGAAAAACATAAATTGTCTGATCTGCTCTCAGCGTGTTCCCTGACGTATGTGAGCTAAGCGACACCGAGACAGCTGGGGCATACAGGGCCCGCCACTTTTAGGGTGAATACCTCGTTAGTATTCAAGAGCCTATAGCAGTTGACATTCAGCACAAAATAAAGAAAACGATTATTTCCTTTATCGGTATCATCATTAGGTGCCGTATCCAGCACCATTTACCTCGTGAAGTAGAAGGCATGTTGAAGTTACACCATTTTGGATACTAATGAGGTGTTTACTCAACTGCACGATCCTGTACATATAGCGTCGTTTGAGCGTGTTCAATTGCTGCAGTGCGCGGCGCGGCTTCTGCCGTCCATAATTTTGAAGCCCTATAACCACCCCATTTTAAATTATTTTTTTATATTTACGATACAATTTTCCCAGTGCGCCATGGCAAGCAAAGTTCTGTACATCGATCACCCTGCAAATTTGCTTTTCGCGCAAAAGCGATCGTCCACAAAGCACATTTTCCCGCTTCAGTGCGGTCATACGCCACAACCTGCTTTTCCTTCCCCTCTCCACTTAAGCACTCCGAAAGCACTCCACTTAAATTACTCCGAAAGTGCAAGTCCTCGCTTTTCCAGTCAACGTCCCCGCTTTCTCCCTTTCATCTTCCTCAGCCAATGAAAGACGTGACTGAAAGGTCACGTGACTTGTCTGCCAGGGATTAAAAGCGCGACGATTTGGTAGAGATCTCCAGCCGGTGCACGCGGAGAGGTAATTGGCATCCAGCACAAGCGGCGCGCACGCGTCGTCGGGGAAACCGAGCGCAGTCTACAGCGTGCAAGAAACGTACGTATGTCAACGCATGTGTTCTTATCGCCAAGTTAGCGAAGTGTATTTGTGCGAAAAAGGAAAGGGCTTCAGCTGCCTTTACTGGTCGATGTCCTCCTGTGTTACAGAATAATTTTTCTTTGCGAGGGTTTGCTAGCGCTGTTGGCTTGCATCTACCTAACCTGTAAGACATCCCCGCCTTCCCTCGTTCATTTTCGTTATTTCTTTTTGTCTGTGTGTTTCTGATCTAAGTCTCCTTACGCTTGTCGACCGCAACATTCGCGCTCGTTCAGTTCGCTAACCCGAGTAGGCGGAGAAGGTCATTTTGCCTTTTTTTTTGTCAACTGACTGAATCGATGTACGTCTATTGCGCAGGTCAGGTTAGAAACTCTCAGCGCAATGGGCAGGACAGTGGTCGTCGTCCTCGTGGCCGTGTTAGCGCTGGTGGCAGCGACAAACACCCACTGCACGCTGCTGAACCAGCTGCGAAGCTCAACTTTTCCGTCGTACCCCTTCATCTACGACGCGTGGAAACATGCCGGCGTCATGCTCGCTCCGGCCCTGAAGATGCTAAGCCTACTCAAGCATATTATAGCCGGTACGGGCTACGAGGCGCTGCACCGCGCGGTGGGCTTAGAACTGGCCGCGCCGATGTGTTCTGAAACGTCCGGCCTGCCTGCGCACAAGATCCCGGACACTGTGGTCCAAAATATGATCAGCATCCTCTATGAGTACCACGCGACCACGGGCTTCTCTAAGCGTTTACAGGCGGAACGCGAGTCGGCGAAGGAGGCGGGCACTTTCGGCAGGATTTTCGACGCCTCTACGTGGCCGGTCGCCCTGGACCCTCCTGCTCCTGGAGTCTATGAATTTAAGCAACAGCCTGTCGACGCGGGGTTCAACAAGGTGAGTTGGCAGACTGTATTGTATCGTGGCTCGAGCCACGACATGCACAATAAGTCCGTCGAGTACTCGCCGCCTTGGCGTCCCGCGCGATGAAGGCACTTTTCAGCTTTCAGGGAGAGACTGGTCTCAGTGAGGTACTTTAATTAATTTGTATGTGGAGTGTTGTACCGCGCTTTGTTTATTTTTCGCGACTGAGTGTAATGCCTTGTCATCACTCTCTCGAGTAGCATTCGAGGCTTGCCGCCAGGCAAATGTTTCCAGGATTCATTAGAGCATCTTGGAAGCAAGTCCTCAAGCGGCTTTGCGTGGACCCCATACTCCCTCTAAAGAAATCCTATCTATATGTCTCCCACTTGCAAGATCAGTGAATGAAATTTTTATTCGGTTAAACTTTAAAGAATTACATTAGTGTGTGTAATGTTGAAGGCACTAATTCATGCACAGCGTACAATAACGCGTGCACCTACAGCGTCTTCTGCGTATATGCGAAGTTTTCATTATCTAAGAGACTAAATTAATTTTTCATCAGGAAGTGTGGTTTCTCCGCCCATATGTGTGCCAGTATCTTTGTTTAGTACGGGCGAAAAAATAGTTCGAGCCCTCATGTTACGTATAGGTCACGCATTTATTAAGCTGATTATTTTTACCACTACCACATTCGAAAATGTTATACTATTAACGGCTTGAATACAGCATTCGCAGCTGCTTTCCCGTGGGAGATGAGCACTGTCATTGCTATTTTCTTTATACAAGTATCTAACCCTACAACGAGGAACGTTATTATGAATGCCTCATTACAAGTAACTTCAATAAATATAGTAGTAGCATTAACTTTGAGACAGTTGTTAGCCAGTGAAAAACGGTCACACCGGACATAGTTAAGCGGTGTAAGTGTGTCAATATTTGCTGCTTGTATTTCTCACTCCGCCGTTCTGACCTGTCCCCAGGTGCCGCCGACGCGTGGCTTCATACGGCGGCCGCGCATGGACGGCATCGGCAAGCTCCCGAGAGAAGTGTACGGCACGCTCGAGATGATCCAGCGCTTCGACGCCGACGGCTGCCTGCTGAGGCTGTGCTGCGAAATGGGGGCCGAGCCCATGCGCTATCGGCGCTACCAGCTCCGGATGTCGCTGTTCCTCCTGCATCTGCGTAGCCTCGACGGAGAGTGCCGCACCGTGAGCCGCCGGCACGAAGCGGCCATCGAAATGGGACGGTTCCAGTTCCGTGGGAACAGTACGATGTGCGCAGTAGTGTTCGACGAGTGCAGCTAAGACACACAGAAGACGACGACCGACCGGGTGCTCCGAAGACGGCGTTGCTATGACCCGATTTCACGGTGAAACACGGCTTCAGTGGCCGCAGCTTTGTACATATGTAAATAAAGTTATATATATTTTTTGCATTGAAACCGGTGGCCAATACAATTTATTTCGCACTAGGCGCCATAACATTTGCGGTAAACATACATTGTCGTTCCACTTACATTTTTTTTAAACAAAACGCCGTTTTCTGCGTCGAGGCACAAAAATAACCGGGACGCCAATGTATTTCTTCGCAAAGTTCGGCAATTATCTCGACAATGGGGTCATCCTGAGAATTCGTTCCTAGTGGATGCGCTTTGCGAATTGACCAGCTAGAATTTGTAAATTGCAATATGTGCCGTTAGGTACTTAGTTAAAAACTGAATTAGTGAATTTTCTTCAATTACTCAATTTTGCATTTAGATTTCTCGTGCAAGTAATGTCCTCCTCTTCGAAAAGACCAGCTCAAGGAGTAGAATAGAATAGTGTTATCTGGCACATACGATATCTGAAATTTGCCTAAAGTGTTCGCAGAGACACCCGGTATAGTGCACCCAATAAGATTGAACAGCATTGCTGTACGTCCCTGCTACTAAACTTGCCGCCGCATAATGCTGCGGGCGGCGAGAAATGCCCGCATTTCAGAGGAAATTAAAATACCTTCGTGTAGACACTTTCCATGTGATTCAGACATCACCAAGGCTCGTGCTAGCTAACAGAGAATAAAGAATGCGGGGTGAATATGTCTCGACGGGTTCCTTCGAAGGCGCGAGAACTCGCCCAGCTGCTCGTTCGTAAGCGTACTGTGTTATGAGCCGATTGCTTTCGCCTTTTAACATGTCGGGCATCTTGTTCGGCTGGCAGTTGCCCTTCACGAAATGTTTTAGCTCAAGAACGTGTTTGCGAATATGGGGCTCTGTTTAGTTTGGTAAAGTATTCTTTCAAAATCTCAAAGGGAACAGCGCTACTGGAGGAAATAAAGCCGAACTTCCTTGTACGCGATTTCTTGCCGGAACCCCACCACGTGTATGTCAGCGGGACGTGACGGATTTCTTTAAGCCCAGGAGAACTTCGCAATACTTGCCGAGTTGAGTCTCTGGTTTTGTTCGGACGTACTGTGGCATTTTTTTTTTTACAAATAATGGGCCGAGGAGGCGCGGTGCCTACGAGGTGACAGGGTGGCTATCCGTCGTCATTGCTTCTTCTCTGGCTCGCCAATTCTCCTTACAGCATAATAGTTGATGCTTTTCTGTTGGGGAAGCGTATTTACTAATGAGCCACGTGTAAAATTCTTTAACTGGCTGCGGCGCAAGTATCTTTTTCACCCATAAACTCTCGTCCACAGTCATTAGAAGAGGGGCGCGAAGTGACACATAGACAATACAAGCGCAATAGTCATATCTGTGTAGTACACGTGCCATTTCTCCGTCTAAGAGCGGCCCTCCTAGACAGTAAGCGTGAACACAAAGACATTCCGAGAATTTCCTTCGAAAATCTGACGTCGTCCTAGCTCCGGAAGTTGTGTTGTCTCCCCCACCAAGAGATAATGTATTGTTACCATTCAATAGCCTTTAGCACAGCAGCATCCATGGACGCAGAGTAGAGGTCCTCGGGGGTGATAAAAGGCTAGGCTGTTGAATGGGAGCAGCCATTTGTTCTGCAAACCCCTGGTCGAACGATTTTGGTCGGAAGACAGCCTTTGTCATGCATGGGCAGCATAATTTTTGCTAATTCGCCATAGATACTCAAGAGAAATCTTTTGTATGAATATAGTGCGAAAATGCATAAAATTGTAAATCATCATGCAGGGGTGCAACAGCTGCGCCAATTGCGCCGTTTTGATACAATTTCGTATTTTTGCACTGAGCTGCGCCAAAACAGCGCCGCCGCTCGGGCTATCGGAGAAGCTCATATCTGCGACGTTTGTGGAGCCGCCGCATCGCATAGCCTCCGCCGGAGAGTAAGCCCACTGCCCCCTTCTAGTACACTGTAACTAGGGTGGCTAGAAGGGGAGGTGTGAATACCGGTGGCGCTTTCCTTCGGGCGCGCATGACCCCCTGGCGCACCGATGCCACCAGGGGGAATGTGGCGCTGCCGCTCGCGACGCGGGGGCTTTACGACGCGGTAAAGCCACGCTGGTCCGCGCCTCCGCTGTCAGTTTGGTCTCGTCGCCTGTTTTGGAGTGTTCCTTGCGACATTCCGTCATTCGAGGGCGAGATGCAGTCGTCAGCGAAAAATTGGTGCTTTGTGCCTGGATGTGATACTGGGTACAGGAAAACCTCAGAAAAAGTATCTCTCTTCCGTGCCCCTGCCTGCAAACAAGCGTTTGCCAAATGGGCTCGAGCGATCCCAAGGGCCGACAAAGCATTGCAAGAGAACTCGGCAGTTTGTTATGTTGGCACCAAAGTTATGTTGAGCACCGCAGCGACGCACGGCTAGTCTATTACATTGCAGGTTATGTGGCGAGAAGCCGTGTTTTGCTCACACATTGTGAAGATTGTAAAGTACTTCAGAATAACTTCTTGGGCGAGTTGGTGTTTACTGAACATGATACTTAGTAGAGCAAAGACTGTTGTCTTTTATTTCGAGTTTTGCGCTACTAAGCATCATGTTCAGAAGACTGCAAAACAGCATGTATTAGCGATAAAGGCAATATCCCCAGAGAACTTCCATCAGAGGCATCCAAAGAGTGGGACCTTGGGGGGCCTTTTATATCCCTGGAATCGTTCTATAAGCTGCTCAATGACTTTGAAAACAAACTCACTCGTGCATTCAGTGTAACACGCTTGCATGCCAAAGCTGTGGCCGAGATTTTGCAGTCAATTGGTCATATGCCAAAAATTGGTTGCCGAGACCATTCTGCTGCCCTGACAGCATCAGTTATACGTTTTTATTGCCTCACAAGTTAACTTTTTGCTTAAAGGTGTGAATCAGCAGGGATCCAAGTGAGAAGAAACGGAAAACACTGAAACCTTGTGTGTTGTAAAGTTTCCCAATTTTCTTTTCCTCACTTGTAAACAAATGATGTCATGACCAGATCTATTGCTTCACTGTCTGCAATCATTATACGAGCGTCAAAATGGCATGCTACATGTCTGCAAGCCAGTGGCGCACCGACGGGGGGGGGGGGGGGGGGGGAGGTTGTAACCCCCGGCCGCCTTGAGGCTGAGTTATCCCCCCCCCTTTTTTTTTGTTTAACCCCTTTTCTTTCCTTGCGCCTTTGAGTACTGCAACTAAGGTGTAAGACGCGCAATCGTCTGCACACTCGCAAACTTGCGTAAAAAGCGCAGTTTTTGACAATTTCCCGGGAAGACATTGAAATTAGTGCTGTTTAGATGGTATTGGCAAACTAAGGCAAACTGTGAAACCCCTCCCCCCCCCCCCCCCTGGCAGAGATCCTGGGTGCGCTACTGCTGCAAGCGCGAAAAAAAAAAAAAAAAAAACTGGTTTGTAAATACGTCGAAACGTGATCAGGTAATGTCTGCAGTTTACAGGTCCTACGACACGCATAGGGTGATTGCTGATCTCGCGGATGACGATCGCATTTTCAGGGAGGCGTAATGCAAGGCGCCCGTGTGCCGTATGATGTTTTCGATTATTTGGAAGCCCCCCACTAGCGCCTAACACACCGAGCCGCTTCACGAAATGTGCACAGACAAAACGCGTTTGAATCTCGATACGATGCGAACTGGGCCTTAAAGTTTCACAGGAGTAAGCATGTGGACTGATATAACATTGTTTTCATGATAAAGATTTTTTCTTTGACGCTCGCAGAAAGCGCGCGATATCCGAAACGGGTTCATTTTCACTTCGGTGGTAGAGATGGCGCGGTTAAGCGGCGCGGTTAAGCAACGCCGGTGAAAAGTGCACAATCTACAGTCCGGCGTCACGGCGTAGCCGGCGTGCCCAGCTGCGTCTGGCGCGCTCAGCGCCACCGGCTCGGAGATAGAACATGTTCTATTTCACGCGGCTGCCGCTAGACCAGAATGCACTGCGCGCTGTAGGGGCAGTGGGCAGAAAGCAAAATGGCGGCTTGCGGCGCTCGCAGTGAAAGCGCGGCTGTGGCTTTCTCAACGTCCGTGGACGATGACAACGCAAGTGAGGATGTATGCACATGTTTCGCTTCCGCTTCTGACGTAGCCGACGCACTAGCACTAGGACTGCGATCTTCTCTGGCTGTCAGGACAAGTTAACGCCATGCCGTGAAGGCAGTCAAACAGCACACGGAGCAAGACCTGTGTATAAGGTTTTTTTTGTGTTTGCGTATGTAAAAAATCACGATGTGCTTTCTTGTCGAACTTGTGTTTATATTTTATGCATGACTGGCCCCTAGGCAACTATGTATGTTACCCACCGTGGTTGCTCAGTGGCTATGGTGTTGAGCTGCTGAGCACGAGGTCGCGGGATCGAATCCCGGCCGCGGCGGCCGCATGTCGATGGGGGCGAAATGCGAAAACACCCGTGTACTTAGATTTAGGTGCACGTTAAAGAACCCCAGGTGGTCCAAATTTCCGGAGTCCCCCACTACGGCGTGCCTCATAATCAGAACTGGTTTTGGCACGTAAAACCCCATAATTTAGTTTTAACTATGTATGTTGGTTGTCTGGAATAAAGTGTCTTCTCGTGTAAAAAAAAATGTCACAGTTTGGCGCTAAGGGCGAAGCAATGAATGCGATAGCAACACAGCAATGTCATACGAAGTAAGGTGAGCGGCTTTGGTATAGCAATATGAATTGTAGTAAACATGAGCTGATTAAGTAAGCAGGTGTGCTGCGGCGTAAGTAGACCGACATGAAGAGAGACCCGATGACTACGAGAAGGCGCGTGTGAAACGGTGGTGTTGATGAGAAGCGCTTCCTGTGGGCAGCCTGTAGCGCTGCACTGCCGATCTGGGCAGCATTGCATGTGTAGCGTGCGTTGGAAAATGTGGCCCGACTATTATTAACTGAATGAACAAGCGTGGTGTGAGCGCGCAGAAACAAACATGAATAGATCACACTGAATGACTGCAGACAACGACTGTCAAAACGCTGGCAGCAAGCGCATACGCCGCAGCGGGCGAAGGTACGTGCGGTCTATCGCTTCAACGGAAACTGAGCGGCGAATGCACAGCGCATACAAAGATCAGAGCCGTGTGGAGATAAGAGACGGTACGGGCGAGCGACGAGCGCGGTTGTTGGCAGAGTAGAAGTGCGCCCCCCCCCCCCCTCCCCCGCTCCCTCCGGCGCTGGCTTCCCGCTTGCTTGTGCGTGGGAGATTGAGTGCGTTCGCTCTCCGTGATAGCGCGCGTCCCCGCACGCTTCCGCTCGGGCATACGGCGCGCGGCGAAGATTTTATCTATATGCAACCTCACGGCGACGCCGACGGCAGAAATCCGGTTGAAGTGTCCATATAATTGCTATCGCAATAAAAAAAAGTGCGCAACTCTGACGGCGCGGGCACATTCTGTCAGAAAGTAAGAATGCGCATGCGCCATGGATCGCACGGTCGTGAAGTTGCGCTCCCACACACAGAGATGGCGCTAGTCTCGCGCGGCGTGCGCGCCAAACTTTAGAGGAGGCAAATTTCTTCCACAGGCTGGCGTGGCTGGCGTAGCGTATCCGACTTCGCCTGTCGTGGCTGGCGCGCCGAAAACGCTGGACTATATCTTGGCCTTAAGGCACGCAGCCGAATTGAGCGCATAGTCAGCCTCGGGTATCGCGCGCGTTATGCGAGCGTCAAGGAATACGTCTTGATCACGAAATCAACGTTTTATCAGCCCACATCGTTAGCCCTGTAAAATTTTACGGGCCCAGTTCGCATTGCGTCGATAGATTCAAACGCGTTTTTTTTTTTTTTTTGATCCTCAGGATCAGAATCATTATGGCTGGGCGGGGGGGGGGGGGGGGTTGCTTTGGAATAAGTTCGACCACTTCGGGTTCTTTAACGCGCTCTGACATCTTACGGCACACGGGTGCCTTGCATTTCGACTCCCTCAAAGTGAGACCGTCGTGCTCGAAGTCAGCAGTAATCACCCTATATGCCTGCCGCACGACCTTCAAACTGTAGTCATTACCTGATTACTTCTCGACGTACAAACCACTTTTTGCCAGCGCCTGCAGACCTGTAGCATAGAGCACTGCACGGGCTCGGGCTTACCCGAAAGCCCGAGCCCGGCCCGGCCCGTGGGCCGGGCCAGGCCGGGTAGAGGAGTATTTCACGGGCTCGGGCACGGCGTGTGCTTTTTGACCCGGGCCCGGGCCGAGCTCGGGTTTTTTGACGCGGGCCCGGGCCGGCTCGGGCTTTCTGCGAGTTATTCTCGGGCTTCTCAACTCTGACAAACATGTATTTTTTGGTCTCGGGCCGGGTTCGGGCCGGTTCGAGTCGGGCTCGGGCCGGGCTCGGGCTTAAGTAAAGGGGGTGGCGGGCCGGGCCGGGCGGGTAACGTAGATTATTTCCGGGCCCGGGCCGGGCCCGGGTCTCGCCACAAAAGTTTTGATCGGGCTCGGGCGGGCCGCCCAATGTGAAAACGGGCCCGGGCCGGGCCCGGCCGCAAAAATCGGCCCGTGCAGTGCTCTACTGTAGCATATCCTTTCGACGCTCAAATAAGCAATTTCTATGATTCCAGACAGCATTAGATCTGGCCATGAAATCGGTTATATAAGTGAGGAAAACAACTATGGGAAAATTTGATGTACAACACGCAAGATTTCAGTGTTTTTAGTTTATTCTCACTGCCCTGCTGATTGACACCTTTCAGTACAAAGTGAATCCTTGTGACGCAATAAAAACCTACAACTGATGCTGTCGGGGCAGCTGAATGCTTCTAGGCAACCAATTTTTGGTACATCACCAAAAGACTGCACAAACTTTGCCACAGCTTTGGCATGCAAACGTACGTGTTAGACTGAATGCACGAGTGAGTTTGTTTTCAAGGGGCATTGGACCAGCTCGTAGAATGATTCTGATAGATATGAACGGCCCCCAAGGTCCCTTCTGTCTGTTCTTTAGATTCGATAACGGTTTCCTTGTGAATCTGCCCAGCCAAGTAGATGGTACAGCTGGCAAGTCCTTCTCCAATGAAGAACACTACCATTTGTTAACACAACAGGCGGTGCAACTTCCATACTAGTGCAAGCTGCCCACGTTTTGTTTCTTCGTGGACCAGAATGATGGTCTTTTTGGACCACAAAGCTGTTCGATTGGCGGCCCGGGAATCAACAAGCCATGTGCTTTGCAGCATTACGCCAGCCATAGCCGCTGAGTCACCGCGGGGGGTACGCGAGAAGGGAGGGAAGGAGGCCACTTACTCTTTTGCATCTGGCTCTCGTGTTTCCTGCACTTCGCTCTGCGATTTTGAAACCACACCTGAAATGCAAGAAAGACACAGAGATTCAAGAGAGCAGACTTTGAAGGGTCGATACTGCAACGCATTTTACGAAATGTATCTAGATTTTGTGTTTCTGCCAAATTCGAAAAAAAGAAAAAAGAAACAGACTTGGGGTGCTATGCAGGAAGGCCCGACTTTTGGCAAAGTGCGTAATCTCCGCGAGCTAATCTGATGAAAGAGCTAATTATGTCACTTTATAAAATTCAACCCACAGCTTGCCTCTAGTTTCATTGGCTAGCCCATCTAGGTTCACTGCTATGTTATCAGAACTTCGGCGTTACCTGATGGGTGGACGAAAAAGAAGGAGTCACGTGGTCAGACCGTCGGTGCGTTCTCTTATTTGTTTATCGTTCCAACCAGTGCATTACCTGTGCAAGTAAGTTGTAGAAAAAGTGTTATATTTTAACATATTAGAAAGAAAGGAATGTGTTGGTATGAGAATGGGCCACGTCTGCAATGCTCGCATTGGACAGTGGATAGACATTATACTGTTCGAAACAGGACACATGCCCGTGACGCCCCCCCCCCCCCAAAAAAAAAAAAAAAAAAAAAAGGTATTGGTGTGGCAAGCATAGACAGCGGGACAGTTACAGTATTGCGATATTGCGTTGATAATAACCGGCGCTGGCGCGTAGCATTGTCCTGTGTTTTGTGCTTGCGGCGTGCAGTGGGGTTCGCATGTGTGGCTTTATCTCGACATTTTGTTGTCCAATGCTTACGCGCGTCCCCGGCTATCTTTGTTCACTGACTGCCATCTAACAAACTCAGGCAAGCGAGAAGCTCGGGGCAACCTGCATACCTTCCGCTCGATTCTACGCCACTATTTCTTATCATCCACCGTTCATGGAAAGCTGACGCGATTGATAACGTGGCGGGGCATCGCTTTGACCGCCGAGGAAGCGTGGAAGGAAATAGCATTTCGGAATAGCACCTATTCAAAGATGTTACCCGGGAATAAACTAGGGAGAAAATATTTACAGGGGTATATTTGCAAGTACCACAAACACTGGCTAAGACGGAAGCCAATGCACGTAAAAACAAGGCACGTCGTTGTCTTCATCAAGTGGCCGCTCTCATTTTCGAGTGTCACGTAGCAATATATTACAGAGATCTAACTTGTCTGTAAAAAATAAATATAGTATAAAGTATATACTATACTATCTGCAGTATATACTATAAGTAACTATAAATATCGTATAAAGTATATATAGTGTAAAGTATATACTATAAAGTGTATAGCAATGCTGGTAGCGACGTCCTATAACGTTTTGTCCAGCTGCAACGCATTTGTAATATTTCGTGTTGCTTGAGTGTTCTGACACTCTCCCCAAAAAAAACAGCTGGTAGAAAATAACTGCTATTTTGTTACCGATCACTTGTATTGCTAAGCGGCAGCTTTGCAATTACCGACCGGAGCAGTCAAGCGGTCGGATGCGAAATCAGGGCAGACCGAACTCACTGCAATTTTTAATACGTTTTTGTAAAATGATTGAAGACAACAGTTCAGTGTCCATTGCGGGCTGCAGTGCAGTTGTGCAAATTTTGTGCAGCTGTGTCAGTGTCTGTCCAGATGCTCAGATGAATGCAGCTAGCTGCAAGCAACATGTTCCCGATACAGCCATCCATAAAAGTGTCTTAGACTCAAAATTGGTAACGTGAAAAATTCACGTAGCGTGTAAGGGCATCGGGATAATTTAAATTTAATATAATTATAATAATTGTTTTCGTACGAGTATCTCCATTACTTGGTCTGTTCAGCTACGTGACACTGCTTTGGACCCTGTTCCACAGTAACTGCTTACCTCTACGGAGGACATCTCGTATGCAGAAGATTATTGTGTGCTCAGGCGAGACGAAATACGCCTAATTCATTCTCATATGAATTTAAGAAAAAAAGAAAGCCACCTCTTAGATCCTGCAAGAGTTACTCGCTCCCCAAAACCTTTTGTCTGTGTTAAAAGTAAAAAAGAGTTAATAAACTGATTAGATATTGAATCCAAGAGAGAAAGATTTCTTTAGATAGATGGGCTTTCTCATCATAGTTCTAGGCTCTATTTGCATATCTCAAGCACTGCGCCCAAGAATTCGCGTGATTTAACGGTTTTCTGATTCATGCAGTAGAAGGGGCAAGACTATTTTCTAGGGGAACTTCGGGAGCGGATAGTGGGCGTTGACTGCCCGACATGTTGTTTATTTATTGCGAGGTGGCAGAAAGAACGAGTAACATCAATCTGCTCGCACGAGTCGGTGCGCCCGCGCGCGGCCGAACATAATCTGACGCTCGCTCGCGCGCAAAGGAAAAAAAACATTGAAAATAACCCTCCAGTAAACACCAGCAAAGTCGGAGAAGGTCTAGTTTTTGTGATAGACAACCAGTGCGGCTGCAGGAAGCTGTATTCCCAAAATATGCAGGCTGAAAATGTTGCGGGTAACGGATTCTGTTCACACAAAGAAGAAGCAACCGACAAGAGCCATACACAAGGGCAGTCGGCTGCATAATTGTTGGAAACCTGGCGGTCATGCAAGTGGCCTGCTCTGTTTAATAACGGGTGTCATGACAGGGGCCTCACGGTGAGTCGGGGCTTAACCTATACTCGTCAATGGCAGCTTCAAAACCCTTGTGCTCGCAGGAAAAGGGCGCGAAGCTGTAAATAGGCGGACCAATTCATGAGCCCATAAACGCTCCTGCGAATGCGGCGGGGAAACATCACGCCCCCGACGAAAGAAAGAAGAAAATAAAAGAAACAAAGAGAGAACGCAGTGCGTGAGGGGAATCAGCCGCGTCAGTGGGAAAACGGAATAAATTGAGGAGGCGGCGTCTGAATGATTACCCGTTCCCTTGTATGCCGACAGGACGCCGACCACTGAGAAAGCGCTCACTTTATTACGTCCGTATAGCTGGTGGGGCGCTTAAATCCCAATTTGGTAATGAATAGAGATCGGTAGCTGTGAACGAAAATGCAGCGCCGATGCCAGCGAGAGAACACGGAGGGGAGTTATGCAAATACAGTCGGGGTCATAAAAAGGGAGTCGCGGCCCAGTGCGAGGGATTACGGGAACGGGGGCGCGGAAGATGGAGCCGGAAGGGAAGAGTGCCCGTAAAAGCGGGGAGAGGACGACGGCGTCAGAAAGCCGGACAACGATGGCCTAATTGAATTCCGCCATTAAGCGTATTATTCGCGGCAACAGAGCGCGCCGAGAACATCGGACGACGTCGCTCTGGTGGGATACCCTGGGAACGCGAGCAGACGACGCGCCGTGGCAGCTGGCCAGCTTTCAGCGGCCGCTCGCAGGGGGCGTGATGTGCGCTTCTTGCGCCAAGTTGTGCCGCCGGCAGTCCACTAGCTGATTGGCTGCCGGGAGTAGTTTCACCCCTTACCCCACCCTCCGATTTCTCCTCGCGTTTACGCCTGTCTCTTGTAGTTCCTTTTCTTCCCACTTTAGTTGCAGCTTCCTTTTTGCCTCGCTATACTGTCTTTTGCCGCTAAGAGACGTCTGCTCCGGCAATGGTATTCGAGGCGCAATGAGATATATAAAAGCTACGCTGATCTTTTCGTTGTCGTGCAGCTCCCATTTTTCTTTCGCTGAGATAGGTGTATGTATGAGGAACGGGTTGGCGTTTTGTATTAAACGGCGCCATTCGTAAGAAAGCTTCTACAATTCATTCTTAGAGCGCCAGAAAGCGGTCACCGCACTCCATTCAGCGTGAATAGCTGTTGTTACGTGGGCGGCCATGCCCAGAACACGTGCAAATGCATGGGAAACGGCGTGCCTAACGATTTCGCTCGTCAACATGAACAGACGTGTCCGATGCGTGGGTCCGAGGAATGTGCGAAACCTGCCGTGCCGCCTTGCATCTCACCCCCGTTGGGAACGTTCTTCTTCTTTCTGGGGTTTTACGTGCCAACACCAGTTCTCATTATGAGGCATGCCGTAGTGGAGGGCTCCGGATTAATTTTGACCACCTGGGGTTCTTTAACGTGCCGTACAACGCAAGCACACGGACGTTATTGCATTTCGCCTCCATCGAAATGCGGCCGCCGCGATTCGATCCCGATACCTCGTGCTCAGCAGCGCAACGCCTTAGCTTGCTGAGCCACCCCGGCGGGTGCTGGGAACGTTCACTCCATTACGACCACCAACCTTCACTGATGTCACCCACCCTCGCTAGTTCGCTTGGTTTGCCCTGTCCTGACGTGGGGGGCAGGAGAGGGGGAGAGTGCCCGGATGGTGGAGGGTATGAGAAAGCCAGCAAGCAGCCCCGTGGAGAACACTTTTTGCTTTGCCATAGTGTGCAGGTGCATGTACGCTGAACGTTTCTTGTGTTTCCTTTGGAACACACCGCTAAACTTCTGTTATTTCTTTTTACGTCGCCTCGTCTTCCCTGCCGGACTCTCTCCGATGGCCAACCTGGTTCGAGCGCCAAGCAGACGCTGTTGAAGGTTTACCAAACCCCGGCCCGTAACACTGTTTAATGTTGGGCTAGTGCTCAGGATAAGACGAAAGTATCCTTTAGCCTTATGTTTAAAGGTGCAGTTCCGTGGCAGTTCGGGAAGGCAGGTGGTGTTCCTCAAGGCCAGAAAGTTTGGGAACTCCTGTTTTAGGGTAACAGAATGGGCGCCAACGGAAGAGGAATGCAGCCGAGGACGCTATAGGATAAGATAAGAAGAATGGTGCAGGATAGGCTAAGTAGGATTATGGGGAGTGATGCGATTAGAAAATATTCAGGCATAGGATGGAGTAAGTGTTATCCTTGCTGAAACTTTGTGGCGACATAGAATCCAATCCAGGTCCGTCTACCGAACAATTATTAAAACTTCTTGATGGCCAAAAGACTATGAATAAAAGATTAGATGCGATAGATTTGAAACTAAAGAAGGTTGAAGCATCAATGTCAGTCGTTAAGGGACTGGGTATAAAGTATCCAGTCTCGAAAAAACTGTTCAGGAATTGGAAAAAAAGGTTAGCAAGTTTTGAAGACAGAAGTAGGCGAAACAACCTTCTGGTTTTTGGAATCCCTGAAAGATCCGATGAAACACAGGACTCACTTGAATCAATTGTAGTTGAAGACATGCTCAAAAGTAAACTCGGTGTAGAAGTCAATTCTGTGGAAAGACTGCATAGAATAGGGCGCACGCAGCCAAATAAACCAAGACCGGTAATTTTAAAATTCATAGACGACCGGGAAAAACGAAGTGTGCTGAAAAACTGCTTTAAGCTGAAAGGAACTGGTTTTTCAGTGTCAGAGGACTTCTCGGCAGCCACCAGGCAAATCCGTAAGAACTTATGGGATAGTGCATCCGATAACAGGAAAGCAGGCGCCAAGGTGAAACTGACATACGACAAGATTAAAATTGATAATCAAATATATGAATGGGACAGTCTTAACATGAAAATGGTTCCCCGTGGTCGGCGGAGCAGCAGGCTTCGTGATAAACAGTGACGTAGAAGCGAAATGGCACAACAGTTTCGATGTCTGAATATAAACGCCCGAAGCTTAGTAAATAAAGCTGTCGACCTGGAAAGTGTAGTAATGGCGCACAAACCACACGTGCTAATAATACCAGAAACTTGGTTACACACAGATATTAATGATTACGAAATAACACCACCGGGCTACAGGATATACCGTAATGACAGAGATTCCCGGGGTGGCGGTGTCGCCATTTTGTTTCAAGATTCTCTAAGTGTGATGCGATTGCCCGACGTCAAGGGAATCGAAAGTGTAATCGTTAAAGTTTTTCTAGATGAGCTCAATATTGTCATTGGGGTTTTTATCGTCCACCCAATTGATGTGACGAGTTTGTGAATCAATTAAATGAATTTTTGTGTATGTATAAAACTAATGCTTGCAACTTACTAATAGGTGGTGATTTCAATTTTCCTATGGTGAATTGGGCAGAAGAGTTTCCTGATGCCCTCTCAAGTGCTTCCATACCTTTTCTTGATGTTTTATTGTTCCATGATCTGACGCAGTTGGTAAAAATACCCACTCGTATTCAAAACGACTCTAGCACAATTTTAGATCTTTTTCTTGTAAGCAGAGGCATATGCCGCCGTAGTCCAGATGTGCAAATATATGATGGCATTTCGGACCATAAAATAGTGTCTCTAACCATCCAGCTATGCTTTGAGAAGAAGTTCGATAAAGTGACGAGCATTGTACCTGTGTTTTCGCGTGCTAGTGACGTGGACATTCTAGACACTTTAGACGATTCTTTTTCTTATTTTTTTTTACCCGCCGTGGTTGCTCAGTGGCTATGGTGTTGGGTTGCTGAGCACGAGGTCGCGGGTATGAATCCCGGCCACGACGGCCGCATTTCGATGGGGGCGAAATGCGAAAACACCCGTGTACTTAGATTTAGGTGCACGTTAAAGAACCCCAGGTGGTCTAAATTACCGGAGTCCCCCACTACGGCGTGCCTCATAATCAGAACTGGTTTTGGCACGTAAAACCCCATAATTAAATTAATTTCTTATTTTTCAACACTTTTCGAACAAAATGAGTGCACTGTCGACAAATTGTGGCGCTTCTTCAAGGACATGGTGATAAAATGTATTAATAATTTCGTTCCACACAAGCGCAAGGTACTAAACCAATCAAACCCCTGGATGACGAAGGAAATCGTACGCCTAGGACGTAAAGTAAAAAAGGCAAGAAAACAGCAAAAAACTAGACCGTCAGTGTCTGGCCTAAACAAGATAACTGAGATGGGTATAAAGCTAAAAGACCGTTTGAAGAAAGCGAAAGAAAAAATGTCACAGTTTCGCCCTAAGGGCGAAGCAATGAATGCGATAGCAACACCAATGTCATACGAAGTAAGGTGAGCGGCTTTGGTAGCAATATGAATTGTAGTAAACATGAGCTGATTAAGTAAGCAGGTGTGCTGCGGCGTAAGTAGACCGACATGAAGAGAGACTCGATGACCACGAGAAGGCGCGTGTGAAACGGTGGTGTTGATGAGAAGCGCTTCCCGTGGGCAGCGCGTGCGAAGGGACACACCTGTAGCGCTGCACTGCCGATCCGGGCAGCATTGCATGTGTAGCGTGCGTTGGAAAATGTGGCCCGACTATTACTAACTGTGGTGTGAGCGCGCACAAACAAACATGAATAGATCACACTGAATGACTGCAGACAACGACTGTCAAAACGCTGGCAGCAAGCGCATATACGCCGCAGCGGGCGAAGGTACGTGCGGTCTATCGCTGCAACGGAAACTGAGCGGCGAATGCACAGCGCATAAAGGTCGGAGCCGTGAGGAGACAAGAGACGGCGTGGGCGAGCGACGAGCGCGGTTGTTGGCAGAGTAGAAGTGCGCCCCCCCCCCCCCCCCCGCTCCCTCAGGTGCTCGCTTCCCGCTTCCTTGCTTGCGCGTGGGAGATTGAGTGCGTTCGCCCTCCGTGATAGCGTGCGTCCCCGCACGCTTCAGCTCGGGCATACGGCGCGCGGCGAAGATTTTATCTATACGGAACCTCACGACGACGGCGACGGCGACGCCAACGGCAGAAATCCGGTTGAAGTGTCCATATAATTGCTATCGCAATAAAATATCACAGCGAAGACTTGAAGAATTTCCTTCTAACGTCACCAGATAAGTTTTGGCGGTACCTTTCGCCCAAAAAAAGTCCAGTTTCAAGCATAACGATAAACAACGAAGTAGTAAATTATAAGCGGGAAATAGCAGAAGCATTGAATGACTATTTCTGCTCAGTTTACACGTCTGATGATTACCTTACCCCCGATTTTGATGACGAAATCACAGCTATCGAGGATGTTTCTGTCTCCGGAGAAGGCGTATTGTCACTTCTTCCCAACCTAGATCCTAAGAAATCACCAGGGATTGATGCTATACCGAACGCCTTCCTTATCAGGTATGCTGAGTGGTGTGCCAAGTATCTGTGTTTGATTTTTAAAGCCTCACTTTCACGCGCTGAACTTCCAAACGATTGGAAGCATGCTAAGATCACACCGGTACCTAAAACCGATGATCACTCGCTTGTGTCCTCTTTCAGGCCTATTTTCCTGCTATGTTCTGGTGCGAAAATTCTTGAACATATAATTTTTAAACATCTTACCTTATTTGTTGAAAGGAATAACATAATTAGCCCTCATCAACATGGTTTTCGGAAAGGATTCACAACGGTAACCCAGCTCGTTGGGACAATCCATCACCTTGCGGCAGTGATTGATATGCATAGTCAGGTTGATATTATATTATTAGATTTTGAGAAAGCCTTTGATCGTGTGAGTCACCAGAAATTACTGCTTAAACTCAAACCAATTTTGAAAAACGATACTTTACTTGCGTGGATAGCAGCATATCTTTCCATGAGAAGTCAATGTGTAACAGTGGATGGTGTAAACTCAAACTCAGCGCGCGTGAAATCAGGTGTTCCACAGGGTTGTATTTTAGGGCCACTTTTTTTCCTGTTATTCATTAATGACATCGTACAAAACGTATCTGTAAAAATAAAACTTTTTTCGGACGACTGCATACTATATCAAGAAATTCGCGGTCCGAGTGATCATGAATCTTTAAACACAGCATTAGCCACACTGAACACATGGTGTATAAATTGGCAAATGACAATTAATTACAAAAAAAAAACAGTCGCAATGAGAGTGACGCGAAAAAAAAAACAATCGCTTTTGTTTACTTGCTCATGCTCTATCGGAGGTCTCTGCACATAAATACTTGGGAATAATACTCACATCTGACCTAAAATGGAATTACCATGTCGAGTACATCGAAAAAAGGGCCATGAAAAAGCTTGGTTATCTAAGGAGGAGGCTTGGAAATGCCACGCCGGACATAAAACTTCTAGCATACAAGACATTTATTAGACCATCGTTAGAATACGCAGCAGTAGTATGGGATCCCTTTACTGCGTTCAACATAAAAAAACTAGAAAGGGTTCAAAGAAAATCTATCCGATATGTATTTAATAGTTATAGCTGGCAGACGTCACCCTCACTCCTCTTGCAAAGGGCGGAACTTGAACAACTACAAAGAAGAAATACGGAAAGGTTGAAATTCTTTTATTTGGTTTTTCATGGAAAGATTGGACTTGACAAGACATTATATATAAAACCCGCATCTGAAAGTGCAGTGCGCTTTTGTCACTCTAAGAAAGTCATAGATTTTATAAATCGCACTGATACGTACAAAAATTATTTTTTTTCCAAGAACAACCCGTGAATGGAATTGTTAACCAGCTGATGTTGTAGGGTGTGAAACAGTTGATTTATTTATAAATGCACTGAGGAACCGATCCTGATTTTTTGTTCCTGCAGTAAAAATTGTATAATGATGCATTTCATTGTAGAAAATGGAAGGTTTTTCTCTGTGTGCAGTTACTTTTCTTTTTTTTTTCGCTATGTCTTTGTGATGTATTATGTTGCAACTTTTTGTCATCAAAAATTATGTATGCCCACTCCTGCTTAAGGCCTGGTACCCAGGCTAGCAGTGTGGAATAAATAAAAAATAACGCTAGGCATAGTTATTTGGAGACGGCTGGGACAGGTATTCGCCCTGAAACCGACGCAAATTATTAGGCTGATGATAATGACGATGAACACAGAGGCTAACGAGTAAGGATAGGCATTTGTGTTTGCGACGCGGAAAAGGATTGAAGCCCTGGACTCTGAAAACTTCCCAGTGCGCCGAGAAAGAGACCATCTCCTCTTCCCTCGCCCTATTTCGTATAAGAGCGGAATGCTAAGGAAAAGAATGGAAGAACAGTTCGAGTTACGGGCCACAATTATTAGGCCGCATGCAGTTATGAACACAGTTTTTCTCATTAGTTGCGTCTGTCTTTTATAGACGTAAACTCTTTTATTGAAGGAAGAGAGATCATGCCTGCTCTACAGCATGCACTTAGAAAAGGGAAATAGAGGCTGTCGGTTTTGTAAAAGATGGCATGGCGAGATTTCCACGGTGAATTGTAGGCTTAACCTACAGATACGCGCCTTATGTGCCTCCATGCCATGACCAGTTCGTTCTTCTGAAATTGTCTTTATACAAATATTCCCGTGCTTCCACATGATGAAACTGAGGTCGCGTGTATGTGAATCTGAATCTTCGAGCTTATCCATGCCTGTGTGAGGTTGTATAGTTAGTTGTCTGTGGAGCACTTGCTTTTCTCGTCACTTTCTTTTCCTCACTTTGCAATGATGATTAACCGGCGTCCCCTAGAGGCGTCAATTAACGATTATTCTTTATGTCAGAAGGATAGTACAGAAAAATGAGCCAGGTGTATTTATTGTATGCTGTATAGTGGTTGCATTGAGCTATGGAACTTAACCTTCAGTATTAACGTATAGAGAGGAAGATCTAGACGCCATATTTGAAGACTCTGGACTAATTAAGACTGCCTATGGTTTTCATTAAAGTGCACCGAATGGTCGATACACCAGCGTTTCCGCATTGCGACTACATCGAGCTGGTATGGAACCCGCTAACTCGTCCCAGCTAGAAACGCTAGCCAATGCACCACCACGACGGGTGCGATGATAAACAAAAGAATGACCGCTGACTCCGTTTTTCAGCATCGTTGGGCGTTAAAGTAGAATAGTTCGTAAAAAAATTAATCAATCTTTTTTTTTCTATCAGAGCCGTCAGCATGGCTTATCGAGTAAAACTTTCGAGGCCGCTGTGGTTGCCTATTATGTTTCTGAACATTAGTGCATGACGTTAAAGGTAGCACCTTTTGTTGTTCCTAATGCACACTCGCATCCTGACGCAAAGTTGGAGAACTAAAGAGGAAAAAAAGAAAAGAAAGGGCTACCGAGAAATATTTTACCAAAGACGAACATCGAAGGAAAGGCTCGATACGCCGCCAAAGCTACACGCTCCATAATAGCTTCGCTTGGTCATGACGCGCAATGTTAGTGGTACAGTACCTAACACCACAACACGCGCGACACGCACATTTTGCACGAATCTCTGAATGAGGCCGATGCATTAAATCTCTACGGAGGGTCCGCAGCAGGCGACCATGCTAATGCAGCTCCCTTCCTCTGGAAGCATAACGCGCCGAACAAAGCCACACCATGCCCCACTTTCTATTCTCTTCATTTACACTTTTTTTTTAAATCATCGGTGTCACGTGCCCGCTTAAACCGTGGGTCGGGGTGACAGTGTGCTCCAGCCCGCGGGGTTTCTCGGTAATCCGCATTATAGAAGCGGTCCTTTTCAGAGCTCTCTCACACGTGTCCACATATCCTTTTTGACGGCCAGTCGGCGAGCTGCGAGATGTAATCTGCAGCACGACACGGTCCTTGCAGAAGCTTATAGTGCTGCGTGCAGACGGCAGGTTGTTGCCGCGGTGCCTTCGACAGTACGCGTTCGGTTGCTCGTGCAGCGTGGGCAAATGAAAAAAAAAAAGGGCAGGGTAAAGCAAGTTGTTTCTGTAAGTAAGGATAAGTACAGGCTGTTTGATGATGAGATTTCAGTAAGAGCAGATTGCATTCATGGCGGGCGAGCTTAATGGGCGCACATTGCGAGGTTTACTGCATCTGATGTGGGGACCTGATAGAACCGATTAGCCGGTCCAAGAAACTCTTTAAATGCAATAGTATTTTTTCCTTTTTTTTTGTCATACGAACGCTTTGAACCGAAGCAATGTGCTAGGTTGGCATTAGTGCGTTTGTTCGATGAAGATTGATACTTTTTGTGCTCTATTATTGTGTAATGTATACTTAGCTATCGCTATTATTGCTTCGTATTTTGGGCAGAACTAGAGTGTACTAGAATAGTTCTAGTACACTCTAGCAGAACTGCGAACGTATTTTCCTAGCCTCGTTGCCACCTTTTAGGCATTTCTTCTTCTTTTTCTGTAATGTTTTGCACCGCTTTTCCCGGTACCGGGAAGCCAACCAGAGATATCCTCTGGTTGACCTCCCTGTCTTTCCTTTGCCTTTATCTCTCTCTCTTTCGTACCTGGTTTTATGTAAAGAAACGGGCGCAAATTGTGCTTGGCCGTGGGCAGCTAGCGGAATGGAAGAAGGGTCATTTTCTTCCGTTCTTGATCTCCATCACTGTGCTCAACTGAGTGTGGATACGTTGCTCTTCGAGTAATCCGGTCAGAAACAGACCTATTTAGAATAGCGAACTGACAAAGTTGGCAAGAATCTGATGAATAGGATTTGGCAGCAACAGACAAAGTAGCGAAAAAGAAGCTGCGCTCGTTTTATTATGTTTGTCTGGTTCCGAGACGCCATTACGTCAGCTTATCGGGTTTACGACCGATTTACATAACCAGATAAGCATAAAAATAAAGTGGCACTCCGAATAAAGCGACAGCCTCACGAGTTAGTTACAACAAAAATTTGCCTCGGTTTTTTTTTTAGTTTACCCGGCTTCTTTAAGACAAGTTCGATCCTGCCACTATAACAATGTTCAACCTTGTTGCAGCTTTTTATGCCAATGTGTGTTGTACAGCCACGGACCACCGTAAAACAAACTATACATGTCAGCAACGAACTGCAGCCGCGCAATAATTCCGTTACCAGGCAAGCAAGCCGCGGCGTTCGTCGCTCGCTCTCACTGCCTCAGTCGATTCAAAGCTGACTACGTGTAGTGTCGCACACTTAGCGCTATGTTACCAAACGACAGAAAAAAAAAGAAGCGAGATGCGAGAAATAAACGGCGGGCGCAGAAGAGCCGACCAGCCAGCAACAGTGTTTCACTTGGCACCACGCTTCGCTTCGCGATCAGCGCCCAGTCCAGTGCTAGGCGGCGGGAAAGGAGGCAGGAGGGAGCGTCGTCCCGAGGACGGGACCGAGCGGGGTTCGAGGGAGAACGCGGAGAAGAAAGCGAAAGGGCAGGGACGACGAGGCCAGCCATATTAGGCCATCTTCGAACGCTCTCACGCTGATGAGACGGCCCGTGGGGGTGTATGGGACGGATTATGACCGCCTTGTTGACTGTCACGCGTTGCTTTTATGCGCTGTCGTTGTCTGTGCCCTTCGGCACCTTCGTGACCGTTAGGCATGGTGATCGTAACGGCGAGCGCTTGTAAGCAGCGGTGAGCTTGGTCGCGGCGATGCGTTTTCGCAATACGAAGCAGCTCGCGAAACTCGCGCACAAATCCCTCGCGGCGTACCTTGAATGCGCCACGATGGCAGCGCTCTTGGAACTCTACAGTACGTTCCCCCTGATTGGACCTCGTGCAGAGCATACGTCATCTGTTCTGAAAGTGGACAACTGGACAATACCGAGAGAAAAAGAGAGAGAGAGAGAGAAATAAAGCAAGTTTGAGGTGCGTGATGAAATACTGGTGCGAATTCACGTGATCCACTGTGGCGTCCCGAATCGGCAGGGCGCATTCTTTGGTTGTTTCCATCGAGGCAGGCCCTTTCATCAGCGTCGCCCAGACGGCGACACTGCTCCTTATAGAGTGGGCTTCCACATTTGGAGCCACTGTAAATATGTAGAATAAACCCTTTTTTCTCTCGCTCTTACTCCCGGACGTGCTCATCCCTTTGGCTGAAGGATCACCGGCATAAACGCTACCCCGAGTCCCAACACCACCTATAGGGCAGATTGCCTGACCGAGGTAGCACACTCGGCTTTCTCACGTTGGCTCTCAAGTTGAAGTACTCAGGAAGGTCAGGGTTTTTCCTTCCCAACGAGCGGTGAATTTCGCTACCGACGCTTAACTTACATCCATAATTAAGAGTTTACTGCCAAGAGCCCGCATATCTGTTGTCGCTGTCAAAATAAAAAAAATTATAAAATACAATAAATACGAAATTCAGAGGGGAAAAAAAGGCAAAGCAGTAAATAGATGATCACGCACCTGAACCCTGGCCTCGGACAGTCCTAGCCTCTGGGACAGCTCTTCACGCATGAATGCGTCCGGATAGTGCGTCTCGTCGAACAGTCTCTCCAGCTCGTTCAACTGCTCCAGCGTGAAGTTTGTGCGCGATCGACGCTGCTTGACCTTACTGCTGCTGCTGCTGCCCCCGCAGCCGCTTCCACCGCCGCTGCTGCTCCCGTTGCTCACGTTGCCTCCTGTGGCAGCATGAAACAGCTATCGTTAGGCGTTAATTTGGAGCGACGAGAAATAGAAAAAAATTTCAGACTACAGTGATTCCTTGATCGTTCTGACCCAATAACTGCGAGCAACAGTTACAAGCTTCTGGTTATACAGGATGCGTTTACAGAGATTCTCGCGTGACATTCAGATGAATGCTCCATTCTTCTGGAGAAACGTTAAGGACACCCGAAGAAAGCCCCGTGAAACTACTCGACAACGCTGTAAGAGCTTTCAGCACATGTCTTTAGAATAGCTCACGAGCAGCTTCAGGAAAGGCTCTTGGGCGTAATAGGGGATCTATTACGCCCAAGAGCCTTTCGAATGATGTCATTACACGCTTTCGCCATAATTTTTAGTGACATTACAAGCCTACATTAAATCAGGTGTAATTATTTGCTGGAGCCGAGCAGGGTTATTCGCTGTGTACCACATACTCTTCGTTTCACACAAATGAGCGCGAAATAAGTTTCATGACAGCATCATTTTGCTCATTCTGCACGTTTTCAAATATGGGAGGATGACAAAACGATGCCAGTAACATTTGTTCGCTGGCACAATGCGGCCCTAGCGTAGTGGCTATGACGCTTGACTTGAAAATCAGTGGTCGTTAGTTTTATCCGAGATACAAGTGTTTGGATATCTCTTTTATGTTATGGCAGGCTGGGGTGCCTGAAAACAAAGCGTGACAAACTATCGAACAGACACAGTCAGCCAATTTCTAGCTGAGAGCTGCTTCTCAGAGTAAAGAAGTGCCTTTGAGAAGGCGCAACTTATTAGCCCATCCGGAAACTGCCCCAAAGTACGCAAAAGCGCACTCCGGCAACGCCTTACGCTCGCACTTGAACTGCCTATATACGAGAAGTGCATAGCAGCAATATAGAAGCTCCTGCATTCGTCCACTCCAGCCCTTCTCCCCTCCTTACCGTGCCTTCTTCTTGGCTTTGTTCTACAATCAAGCTGGATTTTCATCATTAATTATATCACTCGTCGTTACAGGTGATATCCTTTTTGACGGACTCCAGATATACAAATCCGAAGTATAATTCCGCGACTTAAACTTGCGTTGTTTGTTTCTTTCTTTCTTTCTTTCTTTCTTTCTTTCTTTCTTTCTTTCTTTCTTTCTTTCTTTCTTTCTTTCTTTCTTTCTTTCTTTCTTTCTTTCTTTCTTTCTTTCTTTCTTTCTTTCTTTCTTTCTTTCTTTCAATTTTTACTACGTATGGTCTCCTAGCTGTCTTGTTCTACAGAATTAATAAATCTGTAGTGGGCATTGCAGATCGTAGAAGATAGTTCGGGAGGCCTTGGAATGGCGAACTGGCTTGAACGCTGGTAACGCAAGGCTTAATGTCAAAGCACTAGACAATTAAAGGTTATTCGCCCTGGATCTTAGGTTGCTACAGATTGGTGATCCGGACGTCTTGAACGAAGGAACAACGAAAATCAAATGAAATCACTACATGAGTGATATGACCCATTTGTCTAGCGCTTATATGACAAATTGATGTAGTCACTGAATAGGATAAAGTGCCCGAACCGTTGCTGCCGGCGGTGCAGGCCGACTCCTCCTTGAGTCTCGGCGGCCCGGAACCGATTGAAAGAGGAGGAGGGTGGTGCACGTCCGACTTCCTTTCTGACGATGGCAGCTCCGGCCGGCGAGGAGGCGACGATGATGCTGGTACCGGCGGCTGACCCCCAGGCAATGCTGCCAGCTTGCTCAGACCATCGGGTTCCGGAGAGCAGCAATCTACGGAAAGGCGTCGAACAAATATAACGCGAATATTTGCGAACAATCATCATCATCATCATCATCATCAGCCCATTTTTATGTCCACCACAGGATGAAGGCCTCCCCGAGCGTTTGCTTTGCAATCCACACCGCTCTCTTCCCTTCTCTTAACGTTACGCCTAACATTTTTCTTTCCATCACTCGTCGCGTGCTCTTTACCTTGTTTTGAAGATTCTTTGTTGACCTCCACGTTTCTGCCTCATACGTTAGTGCCGGTAGAATTCAATGACTATACACTTTTCTTTTCAAGGATGGCGGTAAGCTGCAGGTCGTGATTCGGTATTGGCTACCACATGCACTCCAGCTCATTTTTATTGTTCTGTAAATTTTATTCTGGTGATCAGGGTCCCCTGTGAGAAATTCGCCAAGACAAACGTACTGTAGCCCAGATTCTATAGGCTGACTGACAACGATGAATTATTGTTATCTTGCCGGATTACTGAATATTACCTTCGCCTTCTGTATATTAATATTCATCTCTACTCTTGCACTTTCTCGGATACTGTCCTGAAGTCATGACTAGCGCTGCTAAATAAGACAAGGTCATCTGCAACACATTTTCCACTTCTGTTTCGCTATTGTGAGGAAGGTATTGCTCACAATTTTCATGAGTAATATATATATATATATATATATATATATATATATATATATTCTGCTCCTGGACAGACCATCGTCGCTCTTACCCGACTTATTGACGTCGTTCACCATCTCCGCCAAACTTCGGCTCATCATCACGACCTGAGACCATCGTTGTGGGGCTTTGGCTCGGGACAATAAAGAAGAGACTTGCAACCTAACTGTTGTCTCACAATATATATATATATATATATATATATATATATATATATATATTGCAATTTGAGAACAATAACCGTCTCCAAATAATGATGGAGAAATCTTGTAGATCTGACGCCCATGTTGAAACCTATGCGAAGATAACTCTTAGTATAGGGTTTAATGAAATGCTATGCGATAAACGCGATGCTTACAATTGTTTTTGTTTACGTGCCACGAAACATGTAATCTCATGCAATGCTTGTCTTTATGCACCGCAAAGGCCCCAACATTAATGCTATGCATTGTTTACGCTCACAATCTCTGCGTAAATGCCATCACCAATTCATACGGACTCACACAGCGAGACATATAGCTTTTCGAGGGAACAAATAGTGAGGATAGGCACGGAGAAGTACAACACATATGCAAATACGTTTAGAGAGAAAGAGATATGTTTATTATAAGAAAAAACCTGAGCGGTCGGGCTGAGTTGATGTGTTCTAGCCTGCTAGTAACGTTGGGGTAAGGAGAGCAAGAGGCGAGGGGGAAGGGGAGGTTGATGATGATGAAGATTAGAAGGCCACGAAAAATTTGCTTTAAAATAACTTGTCTGTCTCAAATCAGGTTGTTCATCATCATCGGCATTACAATGATCTTCATCATCATCATAATTTATGTCCACTGCAGGACGAAGGCCTCTCCTGTCTGACTGTCGACATCCAGAAACTCCTTGTCGGATATAGCCTGCTTGCAGGGCATCCATGCTATTGCCTATATGACTGCGGAATGCAAAATGGCACAGCGATGCTCCACTGAGAAATTTCGTTGCTTGGTTTCTCCCTTCTTTCGGTCACATGACAAGTGATTATTGTGGAGATTACGTTCAGAAGCTGCACACTCATTGGAGGGATCCGCGTTAATCTTGGGCACGAACGAGAGGTCTCAGGGCTTAACGTGCGCCTAAATCTATACCTGAGAAAACTCCTTTTTAAGCATAAAATGTTTTAGCTGCCGTTGTCGGTGACCTTCAAGTGACCTTGAGCCAAAGTCCAGAGCCGTTATCCGGGCATTCAAACCAGAACATCCGGGCATTGTTGCGAGAACAAAACGAGATCATCCGGGCAACCAGTCAAAACTTGAGAAAATGCGGTCTCTGGCTCCCAACCCTTTGTACAGGCCCGAATTACATGGGCTAGTTACTGCCCAAACAAGTTACATGCCTGAACGGTTTGAAATATTGTACAATGCAAATAATGCTTCATCCAAGTAGCAACCAAGACATGCTGTCTTTTCTGGGCCTTCTCAGACCACGGGTAGCCTACATCAAGGGGTTGCTTCCTGGTACACGCTTCCCGGTGTACGCGGCCAACTTCCCGTGAGACTGCCCAAGCCAACTGTCGTTGACAGCCGGCGACTCCCTTAGACCTTCTATACCATCGGGGCCAAAGTGGTTTTAGTCCGCAATAGGCCTACATCACTCATACCTAATGAAAGAGTGTGCTTATATCGAGGAAAGTAAAAGAATGTTGTCAAATATATTGAAGAATGACAATATAACAGAACGAAAGTTGAAATAAGACAGACAAGTAGTTAAAGTGCTTGAAATTCAGGCAAGTGTGGTACATTTGACAGATATCTATTTGTCGATGATGAGGTAATTAATCGCGAGATGTGTAATGAGAACCGCCAGACATAAGTAACAACTTTCTCTGGTGCCATGAATGATCAAAACAGTTATATTCCAACAAATCACACTGTAATCTGCGCCTTCGGGCAAATTGAGTGAACATCAACTCGCAAACAAAGTAACACATTGTTTCAAGGCCCTTCGATGTCTCTATATTTAGACGTCACTGTATAATTCGATTTCACGTCGAATATTCCTACTCACCATCCCTGCCATTTATCATGTGAATAGTCATGCGTGTATAGCACATTGTCCTGAAGCAACCAGCTGTGGCTTCAAAAAGCAAAGAGCTGCCCTTCGAGTTGTAAAAACAAATTTTATTTTTATGTCTTCCTCAGCCATTCAGTAAAACTCGAAAACAAGTTAATCCCGTATTTTTATTCACGAGTTAAGTCCTCTCTGAATTTTTTACGTTCTCTTTAGAGGTTTCTTGGCGGGTGTCTGAAGTTCCAGCTTAGCACCATACTTTACAGCGTTGTCATGTATTTTACTTTCATCACTACATCATGTTCCGACGTGGCTAGTGCCCCGCCTGCTCGCTTTGTAGCAAATCGGTAGCCCTTTCTGGCCCGTGTGTCCCCATCACGGGAAGTGAATGATGCAGATTTTCGTTACCCTTCATCTCATATCGACAGAGAAGTTCGGGCGTTATCATCACGTACTTCTTGAGATTGGTTCTCGATATTGATGTGCGAAGGTCATGCCTGTGGTGACACCTATGTCACTGCAGCTTGGATTGGAGTAACTTCAGGCAGCACAGGCCTAGAAACACTCTTCTTGGTTCGTGGTAGCTCACGCCTAGGAACGATTAAATCGCCCATTGCCGTACACAAAAGCATGAATGAGCCAGAACGCTCATTTAGCAGATGGAATGACGCGAAAAGCAAGGACATAAAGATACATGTCCTTCTTCAAAATTGACACACGTCTTTTTCAAAATGAATACAGTGTACACTACGAGTTCTACAGGAGCTTGGGTGTACCTTCTATGCGTCTTTGTGTCTTACTTATTTTGTGCCATTGCACATGGTATAAACACGGACGTCCTTGGTACCAATTAACCGAAGCTTCAGTACTATTGCAAAACGCGATTGCAAAACACGAACGTGTTTTTAAGCGTGACCTTGTCGGTTCTCAGCTGCTCGCGAGAGTTCGCGTCTCGCGACCATTGAAACGCTCTTTGACGTTGACAAAGGAACACGTCATAACGCTTATGTAAGTACTTCTAGAGTCTTAAACGCACCTTTGACAATTGGTGCTGGTCATAGGCATATGGCTAAGGAAACATTAACGTTTCACTTTCAATTTGAGATTTCTATAAGCTTTTGAGTGGCACCTGGTTTTAAGGTGTTTCACAACAACCCGACATGCAGGCGTTTTGAGAAAGTTCTCCACCATCGGGAAAGAACTCAACGGGCGGAGTTGGGAAGCATCGCCATAGGTACCGATACCGGCACCTATGGTGGTGCCGGTCCCTACCGACATCGCCGAGACCCGATACGAAATGCCACTGAGGCCTACGCCTACGATTAGCTCGGTGTGACCACGTGAGTCACGCAGATTGGAACCATCGCCAACTATGCACGCCTCTTGCTCACATCTTTGTGACTTTTCATTGTTCAGCTAGCTTGGTTCAGTAATCATAGCCCTAATCATTTTTTTCTCCGTTCCTTTACTGTTGCAAGTACCTTATACCAGTTACTAATGTAGAAAGTTTTATCCCTGACTGCAGGTAAATTCAAGAAGTCGGCCCTAATTGGTGTAGCCATCTGAA